>NW_028270180.1:88747839-89077839 GCF_037043375.1 Chiloscyllium plagiosum | reverse complement strand
GTGTGATTTTTAACTTTATGCACCCCAGTCCAACACCAGCATCTCCTAATCATGACACATATTTTAAAAGTTATTTTATGCTGCAAAATATTTTTTTTCGAAAAATTAATTGTCTTTTTTGTAAACAAGGAGTTGTGCCTTCATTCCGGAGAGTCTGACATATTTTCAGCACCGGAGAAAACTTGTCTCTTCGATGCCTTTATTGAAGATGAATGTTTTTATTGATTTATTTAGCTAAATGGTTGGTTTTATTCAATATTGAGGTATGTTTGATATGTAAATGTTTCTATATTCTTTCCATCTAAACATTATTGTGTGTAGGTAATGAAAGGTAACATATATAAGGTGTCATGAAAAGTCCTTCTTTAAACATAACATTACTAAGACCATATATAAGGTACAGAGAGGATGGTTAGAATATTTGGAAAAATCGTTATCCAGCAATTCAGTCAGATAAATAATGACTGTCTGGAAAGATAAGAAGGTAGTTCAAACGTCTGCGGTGGCTATTACTCTGTCAAAATGATTTTCCGTTTTTGGAACTGTTGAACGGGATTATGCCTCTGAGAAAAATGGAAGAGCAGCCAATTATTGGAAACTTCGAATGATTCTTATGTTCGGCAGCGTTTGAGAAGATTTGGTAGAATTATTGCTATAGTGGACTCTTCTGTCAGGAACGTCAACAGGAGATTCTGTGGCACTGAGTCGGAGTTTAGGATGGCTTGTGACTTTCCTGGTGCTAGGATTAAGAATGACTCCAAACACTTCAAGCATATTGTTAACTGTGAGATTGAGTAGCCAGAAATTATTGTACATATTGGTAGAAATGACATTTTTTAGGGAAAAGAATAAAGCAATACAGAGTAAATTGAAGAGGTGATGTCGAAGATTAAAACTAAAACCTTTAAAGTATTCATTTCTGGTTTACTCCCAGTGCCAAAATCAACCAGAAGATGAACAAAGGGTGAAAGGCGAAAAATCAATGGCTGACGAACTGGTGTGTTGTTGAGTGATTTAGATTTTGGGAAATTGGAATGTGTTTTTGAATAGAAACGATCTGTTCAAAAAGGATTGGTCTAATCTAAAGTGGAGAACAACCAATATGTTAGCAGTTAGAATTGTTCACTCTGTGTAGGGAGTCTTTATATTGACAGAGAAGGCAAGGGAGGTATTCTATGTAGCAGTGTTAATCGTAGGATGGCTGGAGAAGATTATGAATGTGACGAGAGCACATCAACTAGAAAAGAACGATGAGAAAATCAGAATATATAGAAATTCTGAAGCACTGAATTGCATTTATTTCACTGTAAGGGGTCTTACAGGGAAGGCTGATGAACTCAGAGCATGTTAAAGAACATGGGATCGGGACATCAAATTTATGAGAGAAACTTGGCTGAGTGATGTTCAAGACTGGCAATTCAATGTTCGACGTGTTAGGTGTCATAGAAAGGATAGGAAAAGGGGCATGTGATGACTAGGGAAGCGATGCCTGCCGTTTTTGATTAAGGAATAAATTATTGTTGGAACTGGGGAAGATATTTCTGAAAACCTTCCAGATAAAACATAAGACCATAAGACCATAAGACATAGGAGTGGAAGTAAGGCCATTCGGCCCATCAAGTCCACTCCGCCATTCAATCATGGCTGATGCGCATTTCAGCTCCACTTACCAGCGTTCTCCCCGTAGCCCTTAATTCCTCGAGACAACAAGAATCTATCAATCTCGGCCTTGAAGACATTTAGCGTCCCGGCTTCCACTGCACTCCGTGGCAATGAATTCCACAGGCCCACCACTCTCTGGCTGAAGAAATGCCTCCGCATTTCTGTTCTGAAATGACCCCCTCTAATTCTAAGGCTGTGTCCACGGGTCCTAGTCTCCTCGTTTAACTGAAACAATTTCCTAGCATCCACCTTTTCCAAGCCATGTATTATTTTGTACGTCTCTATTAAGTCTCCCCTTAATCTTCTAAACTCCAACAAATACAATCCCAGTATCCTCAGCCGTTCCTCATATGTTAGACCTGTCATTCCAGGGATCATCCGTGTGAATCTCCGCTGGACACGTTCCAGTGCCAGTATGTCCTTCCTGAGGTGTGGGGACCAAAACTGGACACAGTACTCCAAATGGGGCCTAACCAGAGCTTTATAAAGTCTTAGTAGTACATCTCTGCTTTTATATTCCAACCCTCTTGAGATAAGAGACAACATTGCATTCGCTTTCTTAATCACGGACTCAACCTGCATGTTTACCTTTAGAGAATCCTGGACTAGCACTCCCAGATCCCTTTGTGCTTTGGCTTTATTAATTTTCTCACCATTTAGAAAGTAGTCTATGCTTTTATTCTTTTTGCCAAAGTGCAAGACCTCGCACTTGCTCACGTTAAATTCCATCAGCCATTTCCTGGACCACTCTCCCAACCTGTCATGATCCTTCTGCAGCCTCCCCACTTCCTCAGTACTACCTGCCTGTCCACCTAACTTCGTATCATCGGCAAACTTCGCGAGAATGCCCCCGGTTCCCTCATCCAAATCGTTAATATATAATGCGAACAGCTGTGGCCCCAGCACCAAACCCTGCGGGACACCGCTCGTCACCGGCTGCCATTCTGAAAAAGAACCTTTTATCCCAACTCTCTGCCTTCTGTTAGACAGCCAATCCTCAATCCATCCCAGCAGCTCACCTCGAACACCATGGGCCCTCACCTTGCTCAGCAGCCTCCCGTGTGGCACCTTATCAAAGGCCTTTTGAAAGTCTAGATAGACCACATCCACTGGGTTTCCCTGGTCTAACCTACTTGTTACCTCTTCAAAAAATTCCAACAGGTTTGTCAGGCATGACCTCCCTTTACTAAATCCATGTTGACTTGTTCTAATCAGACTCTGCTCTTCCAAGAATTTAGAAACCTCATCCTTAATGATGGATTCTAGAATTTTACCAACAACCGAGGTTAAGGGTAGAATTACACATAAGAAAGTAAGATCACTTTGCAGAGATTGTACGGTATGCTTAGTTTAGATTAGATTAGATAACTTACAGTGAGGAAACAGGCCCTTCGGCACAACAAAACCACACCGACCCGCTGAAGCGCATCCGACCCAGACCCATTCCCTTACATTTACCCCTGCACCTAACACTACGGGCAATTTAGCATGGCCAATTGACCTGATCTGCACATTTTTGGACTGTGGGAGGAAACCGGAGCACCCGGAGGAAACCCACGCATGGCTTGGCATGTGGCATGGTGGCTCAGTGGTCACTGGTTTGATCCCAAACTCAGACCCCTATCTGTGTGGAGTTTGCACATTCTCACCGTGTCTGAGCAGGTTTCCTCCTACAATCCAAAAGCTGTGCTGGTTAGTTGAATTGACCATGCTAAATTGCCCATAGTGTGAGGTGCATTTGTCAGAGGTAAATATAGGCGAGTGGAATGTGTCTATGTGTGTTACTCTTTCGGAGGGTTGGTATGGAGTTGTTGGGCTGAGGGGCCTGTTTCCATACTGTAGGGAGTCTATTCTTAGATGTGAAAAATCGTCCCAGTGAAAATATACTGGAAGAAACTTTAAAAATAAGAAAGGAAAGAACGCATAGATGGTATTGTACCATATGCTCTCCAACAGTAAGAAAGAAATTGAGAAACAAACACGGAGGTTGATTTCAGATATGTGTCCACTTAATAAGGTTGTAAAAATGAGGGATTTTTTTTTCAATTGCTTCGGACTACCATAGTGTTAAAGGGTTGGATGGTGACGTACTTGTCAAATATATTCAAGAAAACTTTCTTTATCTTATGTGCATGATCCCATGATAGAAGGAGCAAAACTTGATCTTCTTCTGTGCAATATACAGGGCATCTGTCTGAAGTAAAGGTAGGGGTGTAGTTTGGATCTTGCAATCATAACTCTATTAGTTTCATAGTGGTTATAGAAAATAATTAAGCCTTCCATCAATGTTATCTTTTCAATTGGAGTGCCATAAATTTTAATGGCATGGGACAAGGACTTACCAAGTTTCGTTTCAGTAGACTGTTAGCAGGTAAAACAACGTCTGACAAATGGGAGGCATTCAACAGTGAGACGACGAGAGTTGAGAGGCATTATGATCCTGTTAGAATGAAGGGTAAGGCTGGTAAGATGAAGGAACAATGAATGACTAAAGTTGTTGACGTCCACACAAGAATAAAAGAGATTGTTACTTTAGGTATAGACAATTCTATTCAATTGGATGACTTAATCAATATGAAGATGGTGGTGCATTATTTAGAAAGAAATCAGGAAAGGAAAAAGGAGAAATGGGATAGTCTGGGCAGCTAATTTGAAGGATAATCCAAAAATATTGTGCCACTACATTAACATCAAGAGGGTACCCACGGAGAGGGTAAGGCCTTTCAAAGATCACGAAGGATATTGATGCGCTGAACCCAGGAGATGGGGAATAAAATCATCCAATTCCTGGTGCATCAGACAGCAGCAAACACACACTATTGTCTGCACCTCGCATTCATTTAAATTGTACTCTATCTGCTATTTGTCAGCACATTGACCCATTTCATCAAGATCCTTTTGTAATCTCAGAAAACCTCCTTCACTGTCCACTGTGCCACCAGTTTTGGTGTCATCCACAAACTTACTAACATGCCTTCTATATTCTCATCCAAATCGTTTACATAAATGACAAACAATGAAAACTCAGAGCCACTCTCTGTGTAACACTGCTTGTCACAAGACTTCAGTCCAAAAAGCAACTGCCAACCATCACTCTCTATCTCCTGCCATTGCACCAATTGGAAGTGCTGGAGAGAAACCCCACAGGCCAGGTAGTATCAGAGCAGAGAAAGACGGAATTAACTTTTTGAGTTCCACATGACTTGTTCAGAACAGGTTCATATAAGCCTCAATATGTCAACTTTGTTTCTCCGTCCAGATTCTGCGTCATCTGTTGCATTTCTCCACCATTTTGTTTGTGTTTAAGATTTCCACTATCTATATATTTTGCTTATCTTGATTGGGCTAAATGCTGAACCAGGTTATATTTGGACATCATGCTCCAATCCTGCTCCTTTTTTTTGTGCTAGTACTACATGTATTACATGTCTGCTTCTTTAAGTTCTGAAAATAAATGAACGAATCACAGCAAATTGATTTTGATTTAATAGGTATTTTAGAGAAAGCTACACGTGATGAGAACTGGGAATAGATTATTAATTATGACATTGTCTGCTCCCTTTCTGATTAAGCTTATATCCTTCGGCTCTGAAAGTTTTCAACACATTTCTCAGAATAATTATAGCAAAGATGGTGGTCACGTAGCCCATCATCTCTGTACCAGCTCCGAATGAGCTATATCCTCACTCTTACTCTGCTGTAACTCCCTGCAACCTAACATTTTTTTTATATGTATCTGTTTTTAATTCTGAATATCACGTCCATTTATAAACAATCGTCTCAACCTATATAACATATGATTAAACAGTCTAAATATAAAATACAATTCCACATATCTCATTTAAAATTGTCCTGTTCTACTCACATTGTCGTTCAGCATTCCATGTACCAAAGGTTATCTGTTATCTTGCTCTGCATTGCATTTCATTCCATTTGTCAGAAAGAGTGATGGTTGAATACTCGTGACAAGGATATGTTACTGTCCTCCCCTCAGCGCTTCTCAACCAATGGACCAAGCCCTTCCTGTCTCTTGGCCAATATCCTATTCAGAGATGGAAATGTGTTGTTGGAGAAGCGCAGCAGGTCAGGCAGCATCTAGGGAACATGAGAATCGACGTTTCGGGCATTAGCCCTTCTTCAGACTAATGCCCGAAACGTCGATTCTCCTGTTCCCTAGATCCTGCCTGACCTGCTGCGCTTCTCCAGCAACACATTTCCATCTCTGATCTCCAGCATCTGCAGACCTCATTTTCTCTTCAATATCCTATTCATTCCATCCCTTACTCATTAATTGACTTTTATTGAACAAGGCTATTATACATTGTTATGGGACCAAGCCCGACTCCTCAAAACATTTTAAGCAGGTAGCCCAGACCATAAGTTTGCTATTTATTGAAGGCTAGTGTATAGTGTAAATTCCCGGAGTGAATTAGCTGGTTCAGACTGCCGAGTTTTAAACAAACAATATTTATTTACCAAATTACGGAATGAAGCACACGAACCGAAGATATAATACCCGAATAACTTATTCTATCCAACCGACAGGGTACCCCGACTTAAGAATACTGTTCCAAAATACTTGCAACAATCGCAATCAACAAATCTCTTAGCACAAACAGTAAATCTGACACAAAAAGCTTACAGGTTATGAGGTCAGAAAGGCAGAAGGAGGTAGAGAGCGTCCAATGTCAACAGTGACTCTGACTCTTCTAACCCCCAAACTTAAACGATCTGCCCATCCCATCCATGTCCTCTTGATTACACCAGTTTTTTTTTAATGAAATGAAAGTGGTCTACCTGGGGCATTACCTGCTAGGTACAATCAAAGGGGCCCCAATGGACTTTTCAAAATTCAGATATATTGGAATCTTGGGTTTTTAAAACACTCTGAAAATAAACAAGGACAACATAACCTTTTAAAGGGACCGGCTTTGTAACATGCCACATTTGGCTTTGGACTGAATTCAAAGAAATGTAAGACTTACTGGCTTGAAGCAAATCAAGTGTACTAAGATATTTGTGAGTTTGAATTGAAAAATACTTTAGCACATTGTTTATTGAAGAAACAAAATTGCCTTATCAGAGCAAGGAAAGGAATGCCCAGACAGACCAACACTTACTGTGTATGGTCAGGGCAAATATGCCCACTGAGAATCTATTGGCTTTGCGTAATCTAGTCGAGGAGAGATTGGCTCAGTAACAGCTTCTGGGGGAGTGTTTTCTGCGGGGTGGTTGTGGGAGGTTCAGGCAGTTACAACATTGCAAACAGACAACACTGCAGAATCATCCAGCCTGCGATAAGAAAACATCCATCATTCTCCCTCACAACGAACTTCACTATAGCAATGGGTGATGGGAGATGTGACCAATAGCCAGCAATGTCAGCATCCAGTCCAGTCCTGTTCTTATTGTGATCTGAAGGAACCATACTGAAAGGAGTTAACTGGATCTGTTTGTTCAGTGACTATAGTTGATGTCAGTCTCCATGGACACTAATTGTGTCACTGGATAGTTTCCCTCTTCTATTAGTAAGGGGCTTCTTGCAATGATTTATCCCATTGTAGCAGCAGATGCATCACATCCAACACTAACAGCGACCAACAGCTCCAGGGACAGTAAGAGGAGAGACCAACATCTGAGAATAGTCTGGAATGTTCCATTAATGGACGAGAATTTGACATTAGACTGGAATGCTGCAACAATGGACAGGAGTTTATCCTGGGGTCTTATTATTTTTTCCTGGCCTGGGTCGACGTTATCAAATCGGCTATACGGTTTACTGATGATTATTCAGGCGGGTTACTATCCCATGCTTGCTATTGTTGGTGTTCCTGGTAAGTCTCTCCATCTCTATCCATTTATTAATCCCATAAACCATGTCAAACTTCATTGTTATTTCTGTTATCTATATTTGGCAAAGACGGAAACTGTTGCCTTCAGTTTCAACTGCAAATTCCATTCATTACCCACAGATTTCAGAATCGCCCACACTCCTGGCCTCACAAATATCTGAGAACAAGACTGTTCACAGTCCCGAAGAACCTTTTTTCCCTGAATTAATTTATGTCTCGGTATTCTGGCTGTCACCAAACATATCCACTACCAGCTCGATATTACCCCCAGTTGCCATCTTGACATCAAGGCTGATGCTTAATAAACGATTATCTATAACTTGATAAAATTCAGACTATATGGTTCCAGCTCTCATCGAAGCACGATTTCAGTTGCAAATATTTCGATTACAGCATTGTTCGTGTCTCTAAATTAACTCCACGAGAGACACACTGTCATATTCGTAATATCACAACAAAATTAATTCAGAGTCCCAGGTTGTGACACATAATGATACTGTTTCAGATCCTACCACAGATGATATCAGAACTTAAACACAAATGACAGGAATTGGAAATGAAAGCGATCTTCACTCATATCAACCATAACTTCATCTGAATTTTGTCAATAAGTTCATCGAATTCGCTGATGTCCTTTGTTAAAGATATCTAGCATTATTATGTGGTCAGACATAAGACTGACGTCAGACCCACAGCCAATGTGCTTGGCTGTATACTGCCTGAAAGAATGACCTCACAGGAAAATGCATTTAGTGAGGTGAACAAATGCTGCCCTTGCCAGCGATGCAGACATCCCGTGTAATAACAAAAGTAAAGGTTAAATAAAACATAATTTCGCAAGAGATGAGAAGCAAAAAGAACGAGAAAGTGCCAGAAAAACTGAACAGATTTGGCAGCCTCGGATCGAGAGAAAAACAAAGTTGCCATTTCGAGTACAATGAGCATACATCAGAACTGAACACAGCTGCGAAATAGCGTGATTGATGCTAGTGACAGGGAAGTCTGTTGTAACAGGGAGTAGGACTGTGTTGAATAGATAGAGAAAGAGAGAGAGAGAAAGAAAGAAGCAAACAAAGGGATTGTTGACGGTCAGCTGGGATGGAAAATAAAACGAGATTAACCTTATTTATTTTTATCTTGTTCCCATATTACTGAAAATCATGCCCATGTAAGGTATATATCAAAGTCACTGTTGAAGTGAATTATGTCCCTTTTTCTGTCTTCCCACAATTATCATCTTCTTGTATTCATTAATACATGTAATTCTCTTTCCTCATTGTTCTTGAGAAGATGTTGGTGAGTTGCCTTCCTAATCCACTGCAGTCTGTGGGCTGTAAGGAGTCAGTGCTTAGTTCCGTTCTGTTCATTCCTTTGAGACTTTGTAGTGAGTGATATAACTAAGTGGCTGGCTTCGCCCTTTCAAACTACAACTGAGAGTTAACCACATTGCTGTTGTTCTGGAGTCACATGTATGCCCAAACTGGTTAAGATGGCAGATTGCTTTCCCTGAAGAGCATGAGGATGCCAGGTAGGACAATCGAGAATGATTTCATTGTCTTATTTGATTCTGAATTCCTGATATTTTATTGCTTTCATTCCAACATTTGCCGTGGTAGGATTCGAATCCCGGCTCTGGGTCATTACCTGGCTCCCTGGATTAATATTTCGGACATAATACAGCTAAACCATCGTCTCCTCAGCATCTCCACTGACAATAGTGATAGTGCTTTTGGTGTAGCTTTGCTTCATAAGGCAAAGAAATGATTTGGCAAAATATGCCATCCTTCTCATTTTGTATTTATGAGAAGGAGAGATGATGGGAAGTGCTCTTGGTGAAAAGGAGCTGGATGTCCTTGGACATGAGCCACCGACAGAATTCATATAGAGCAGTATGTAATCAGCACAGTAAATGTGTGGTATCGTTCATTGCAAAATGATTACTGTATAAGTGTGATGACACATTGCTGCAGTTGTAAAGTGTTATTGAGACAGTACATTGTCACTGTTAACAGATTTTCTCTCCTTTATAATGAATGGTCTCCTTGCTACAGAGTGACAGTGTAATGGACTTTCACTATACCATCCCTGCAGTGATGGTACCATGAGGATAGTGTAAAGGAAATGAATGTTTAAGCTGTATATCTACAAAAAGATTTTTTTACAAAAAACAGATTGTATTAAAACTTGAGCGTTATGGAGTAACTGTCATTATTTCCAAACCAAAACGTTGATAGCGTGAAATATAACGAGTTTTCCGTGATACACGTCTTCACATTAGGCCAAATATATAGATAGGAAATGTTGAGAAGGACATGGGCCAAGTGCCAAGAAATGAGGTTAGCATGAGTGGACATTTTTGTCAGCATGAACCAGTTTGGGCTAAACGGACTGTCTCCGTGCTGCTGGATTCTATGACTCTATGTTAGTTTACATAGCTCTGCGGACACCCCCACCATGCTGGTTGAGAGAGAGCTCCAGGTTCTGAATGAACTCTCATCGCCTCAATATGCAGTTGTTGTGTGACCTTGCACTAAGCGTCATGTTGTTCAGAGATCTGTCAGCAGTCATCCTCTGATCGAGTTAACCATTCCCACCAGATTATGACCTCCATACAGAACACTAGCCTGTCTTCTCTGTCAAAAAAAGCTAGTCCCTTTTGTTTTCTCAAGGCTGTTCCTTGGCTCAAAGAGACTGGCCTTGACTTTAGGGGCAATAAAACACCACCTGACTCCAGTCAGTCTGGTTTGGTAAAGAGTTGAAAAGTATTTTGAGAGATGTTTGTTTATATGTAAACAGATGAGACTTCAGGACAAAGTGGTTATGCTTTAGAAGTGACCTGTATAATGAAAGGGGAGTGGTAAGCTCTTTTAGATGAACTAGCTGAGCTGAGCTGAACTGAGCAGTTTTCAGTTGAGTCTTGAACTGGGACGTTCAACAGGGAGCTATGTGGAAACTCTCTCTCTCTTTTCTGTCCTTCACCCTCAACCTGTACGCATCTGGTCCATTTATACTGGATTCTAAAGGGAGTTTGTTAATTGGGACTGTTGTATATATTCGGAATACTTAAATTAATCTAGCTGGATAGGTTGAGTTCTACAGGGGTTCTTTACTTTGTTCTTTGTGTTTCACTGTGTAATTTTGTGAGTACAGTTTTTGTGTGTTTTAAAATCTAGTGGACAACATCGCTATCTTACTCAGGGTAATTTTCGTTGTACATCTAACGAAGGAAATTGCAAAGTTATGGTCTGGGCTGCCTGCTTAAGAATGTGTTGAGTGGTCTAGCCTAGCCCCTATCAGATTGGGGGCTCTTTGCGGGATTTTAAACAGTGAGTGTGAGGTGCTCGTGTCTTTATGTCGGGTGTTGGCTTTGTTGGGTAGAGAAAGCTTGAGATAGTAGTTTCCCTTTCAGTCGCCAGAAGTTTTGTCGATGTGGATGCAGTGACTCTGGAAGGTTTGCAAAAGTAAAAAAAGACCAAGTTGCAAGAATTAGCAGAGAAGCTGGAATTGGAACTGGCTGCTTCTGTGAGGAAATCAGAGATCATAACAGCAGTAGCACATCAATTAAACCTGCTTCAAAAACCATTCAGAATCTGTAGAGTTGGCAACAATTCAATTGCAACTGAAGAAGCTTGAGTTGGAGGTGAGAGGTAAGGAAAGGGCAGCAGAAATGAAAGAATTTGAGTTACGATTAAAAGCAAAAGAAACAGAAAAAGAGAGCGTATTAGAGGAGAAAAATGAGAGAGCTATTTTGACTGCGAAAACTGACACTTTAAAAAGGAAAGTCAGTGTAAAAGGCTGGCGAGAAAGGCTTTGGGGGCTTAGTGAGGAAGAGAGTGGGGATGAACAAGTCCCTGACAGTCAGAAGCCCAGTGAGAAACTGTTTAAGTATGTTCAAGCGATCCTTAAATTTGACGAGGAGGATGTAGAAGTCTTTTTTCATATTATTTGAAAAGGTGGCTAAACAAATGAAGTGGCCAGAGGCAATGTGGGTTTTGTTGATCCAAACAAACCTTGTAGGTAGGGCAAGTGAGGTATTTGCATCACTATCAGAGGAGGTGTCTGGGAAATATGAGGAGTTGAACAAAGCCATTTTAACTTTATATGAGCTTTTACTAGAAGGCTATGGACAACTTCTCAGAAATCTAAGGAGAGACCTTGGTCAAACCTACACTGAGTTCGAAACGATCAAACAGAGTTACTTGGTTGAATGGATAAGCATTTTAAAAATCAAGCAAAACTATGATGCCCTTAGAGAGGTAAGTATTTTGGATGAATGCAAAAGTCACTGCCTGAAGTGGTATGAACTTAGATGGAAAAGAAGAGAATTAAAACAGCAAGGTGAGCTGTTTGAAGTGGCTCATGATTACGAACTGTTCAATAAACTCGGTTGGGTTTCCAGAATCAATTTCATTCCATGAGGGATAGAAATTGGAGCAAAGAGATTTCCATTCGTGGAAAGGGAAAGATAGATCTCAGTGAAGGTCATAAGGATAATTTACCACAGGTTAAAAAAAAAGAAACCCTTGAGGGAGACAAAGAAGTTAAAAGGCGCAGGTGTTTTCATTGCAATAAAGTGGGCCACACAAAATCACAATGTTGGTGGGCGAGCAGAAAACCAGCTGTAGGAAAATTAGACGAGCGTTGAAGTTTTGTTGGACTAGAAACAAAAAGCACAAGAGAAGTTTGACAACTGTCTCAGAGTTACAAGATGATCAGAAGTTGATTAATGAGGATGTGTCAGATCTGCTTAAAAATGTATATTGGAAGATTAAAGGAAATTCTCATAGGCCAGGAATAATCGGTAAGGAGGTTCCAATATTATTGGTCGCGGAATCTTCTCAGTCTGTAATGCTGAGGGATGAGGAGATATGCACTCCTGAGAGAATATTGTCAGAAAATGTGCTGGTATCAAGAATTCATGGTGAGACAAAAAATGCTCAGTTATGTAAAGTGAGAACAGTTGAGAATGTGTGATAGAAGTACTGGACCCTAACCTCTCAGCTCCAGGAATAAAATCTGTCCTTGCAAATGGTATAGCTGATTCACCGGTAGGAGCGCAGCCTACTCTAATTGAAAAGCCAGTGGAGATGCAGGCAACGGAAGACCTGGTGAATGATTATTCAGGAATTTTCCCTGATTATGGGATCTGAGATCACAATGTACAGGTTAAAGCAGGAGGGATCAAAAGGCATGGCTCAAAAGGAAGCTGATGGAGAGTTATCCGAATCTTATTTTGCCCACGTAAGTAGAACAGAGAAGGAGCAGGTAGGAAAACATGCAAGTATTTTAGCTCTGCTAAGTTGATTGACTTGCAGCAGAAAGATGAGGAATTAAAACCGTTATTTCAAAAGGCACTTAGCAAGCAAGAAAGAAAGCATTCCTGTCTGTAATTACTTAACAAATGATGCCCTAATGAAGAAATGGAGAGCATCACAATTTCAAGCAGAGGAGACGTGGGCAGAAATTCATCAAATTATTTTTCCAGTTGGGTATATAAAGGAGGTGCCGCGATTGGCACTTAAGCTATCAGTTTGAGGTTTTTTGGGGGTGAGGACAACACCGGATAAAATATAAAGATTTGGTTACAGACTTGGACTGCATAAATATGTACCTGAATTTTGCCAGACGTGTCAAACATGTCACGCAGGCAGTAATAAAACTTGTATCTTTAATACCTATTCCAGCATTTGAGAAGCGTTTCACAAGAGTTTTTATTGATTGCGTAGATCCCCTACTACAAACAAACGGTGGGAATAAGCATTTTTTAACAATAATGGACGTGCCGACTAGATATCCAGAGGCAATCTCATTATGCAGCACCACAGCTTAAAAGGTTGTACAAAAATACTTATTTTTTAATAGATACGGACTATCATTAATGATACAGTCAGCTCAACGATCAAACTTCACATCCAAACTATTCAAGGAGGCGATGGATAACTTGGGAATAAAGCAAGTCAAATCTCCTGCTCATTATCCATAATCACAGGGAGCACGAGAGAGATGGCATCAAAAACCGAAGACCATGTTGAGTTTTTGTGATCAGGATTATCCAGATGATTGTGATAAGGAAATTCGTTTTGAACTTTGCGATCAGAGATGCATCGAATGAATCGACCAAATTCAGTCCATTTTAATTAATTTTTGGGCAACAACTAGCAGGACCATTAAATTTGATGAGGGAAGATTTAACAAGTCAGAATTCAGAGACCACCCATTTGGACGATGTGTCAAATTTTTGGGAACGATTAAATAGAGCTGGAGAGTTGGATAGATACATTTAAAAGTATCACAGCATACAATGAAACAGGAAATATATAATAAATAACAAATTTACAATTTTGCCATTGGGAATCAGGCATTGGTGTTCCTTCCAGTAACAGGTGAGCATTTAAAAAACAAGATTTCGTGTACCTTGTCAAGTTCAGAAGAACTGTAGTGAGATGAGCTAATTGATAAGGACTCCAGATAGGAAGAAATCTCACAAAGTGTGTCATATGAATATGCTCAAAAGATAGGTTGATAGTGAAAGAAAGCAAGAGGAGAAGGTGATCATGAAGGAAGGAAAAACCAAGTTCAGAGAATTCTGAATTGGACATTCCTCAAATCAGATTGACCAATGAGAAAGTTGTCAAAAATTGGAATAAATTATTGAGTTACCTTCCACAAGAAAATCGAAATGACCCAAAAGAGTTATTACTATTACTTTGGCAGATATCCGGAAATAAACTGGGAAGTACTATCATAATTGTGCATGATGTAGATATAGGAAATGCTGTTCCGATTAAGCAACATCCTTACAGGCATAACCCTCCAAAGTTGGCACACGTTCAGAAAGAGATAGAGTGGATGCTCCAATATGTCATAATCGAAGTGAGTTACAATGACTGGTACTCACCTATAGTCATGATGCCAAATCCAAAAGGTACCCGGAGGTCAAGTGGGGACTATCACAAAATCAATACCGTTACAAAGACTGATGCATATACAATTCCATGTTTGGAGAACAGTGTCGAAAAAGTTGGAGAAGCCACTTACATTTCTAAGTTAGACTTGCTCAGAGGCTACTGGCAAGGACCTCTGCCATTGAGAGAAAAGGCAATCTCGGCGTTCATAACACCAAATGAACCATATCAGTTCAAGCCATTGCATTTGGTGTAAAATGTGCTCCAGCCACATTTCAGAGATTGACAATAATGTTTTTTTGCCGAATTGCCCAACTCTGTAATGTACATTAATGACCTGGTGATTTTTAGTCACACATTGATGGATCACTTTCAGCATTTATCGGACTTGTTCTCTCGACTTCAGAAGGCAGGCTTGGTGGTAAACCCAGCTAAAAGTGAGTTTGCGAAAGCCCAAGTCACGTTCCTGGGCCATGTTATTGGAAATTGACCAATCGCCCCATGAGATACAAAAACCGAAAGTAGTGGGAAAATTCTCACACCATCAACAAAAAACAGTATTACGTTTACTGGGATTGACTGGATTGTACTGAAAAGTTTGTGCCAAACGTTGCCTGTGTGGCTGCTCCAATCACCAAATTATTTATAAAGTGCAAGAACTCTCAGTGGACAGCAAACTGTCAATTTGACAGCCTAAAAACTTTGTTAACCACTGTCCCCAGTATGAGCCACACCGGATTACACGAAGCCTTTCAAGGTGGCTATCGATGCCAGTGATGTGGGTGTCGATGCGGTGCTCCTGCAGGAAGATGACGAGGGAATCAAGAGACCCATCGGGTATTTGTCCAAGAAGTTGAACGTTCATCAACAGAAATATTCAATGGTAGATAAAGAGAATTTAAGCTTGTTGTTGTCATGACTACATTTCAGTGTTTATATCACCAGCGATGCATCTGAGACGATCGTATATGCTGATCACAATCCATTGATATTTGTTGTTAAATTTAAGGAAAAAGTGCTAGATTGTTTCGATGGAGCTTCTTGTTGCAGCCATTCATTTTGACAATTGTGCATATGGCAGGTTGCAAAAGCGTGTTTGCCGATGTGTTATTGAAACTTAAATGAGATATGGAGGTGTTTTGTTGTGGGTGTACCGCGGCCTGAATTTGCATGGGGTTGGCATGTTTGCATGTTTACAGTTGCTATAGTGTATATGTGCGTCTTTCGACTACTAACTGGGTTTGAATGGTTAAAACCGCAGTCACCTTTTGGTATTGATGGTTTATTTTTCAAGGGGGAGGCGTCGTAAAGCTAGTCCCTTTTATATCAAAAAGCTTTTTCATAGTTCAGGAGGACTCTGTCCTTGATTTTTTTTCAGAGCGACAATAAAACTGGGCTTGACTCTGGTTAGTCTGGTTTGGTAAAGAGACTAAAAGGATTTTCGAGGCCTTTTGTTTATCTGTAAACAGATGAGACTTCAGTACAAAGTGGTCGTGCTTTAGAAGTGATCTGTATAATGAATTAAGAGTGATGAGCTCTTTGAGCTGAACTAGCTGAGCTGAGCTGAGCTGAGCTGAGCTGCGTTTTCAATTGAGTCTTGAACTGAAAAGTTCAACAGGGAGCTAGGTGAAAACTCTCTCACTTTTCTGCTCTTCAACTTCAACCTGTAAACAAGTGTTCCATTTGTACTAGGTTTTAAAGGGAGTTTGCTGATTGGGACTGTTACGTGTATTCGGAACAGTATAATTAAGTCTATCTGGATAGTTTGAGTTATGAAGGGGTTCTTTATTCTGTTCTTTGTGTTCATTGCGTACTTTTGTGAATAAAGTTTTTGTCTGTTTTAAAATCCAGTAGTCAACATAGCTAAATTACACCAAGTAATTTTCACCGTACACTTAATGAAACAAATTGCAAAGTTATACTCTGGGCTGTTTGCTTAAGCATGTTTTGAGTGGTATAGACTCGTCCATAACACCTTAGAACTTGGTACAAATCATTCACTTTCCCTCCTCACGGTCAGCAAACCATGTTAACTTAACACGTGCGTAAAAATAGCAATGGAGCCAGGAGGAAACACATGGAGCAGATTGTTTGTGCAGTCTATTCTTCGTTAGTTTGTCATGTTACAGCATCACAGACATCCTCCTGTTTCAGTATCACTGTTTAGAGGGGCCGAATGGCCTCTTCTTTTGATGTGTCAGTGTCTCGAGAACACTGAGTTCTCCAATTTCAAATAAACACACTTCCAATCTGTTGACTCCCTTCCCAGTCCATCCCACTTCCTTTCCATCATCTCCCCTCACTTCCTAACCCGTCCATCTCCCTTCCATTCCTCTGATCAACCCTTCTTCTGGCTTCCAACTAGATTCATTCCTCCAATCGACTAACCCGATGGTACCCTCTACCAGTGTTGATCTATCCCACCTCACCACGCCACCTCCTCCTCCACACGCCGCTTCTTTATCTGTAAACCTCCTTACTTCCATCCCACTCCTGAAGAAATGTTACACCCAAGGTGTTGACGTCTCCACCTCCTGATGCTGTTTTGCTTGGTGTGGTCTTCCAGCCTCATGCTATCCAATACTTGCATTTTTTAAAAAATATTTTCAGGTGTAATAGGCAGGAGAGAGTGAATTGGCTGTGACTCTGCTTATCCAATAGTTTCAATGGGCTGAATGGCTTTCTCACATTTCTGTGAAACCAGCTTGAGATGCTGAAAGAGCTCCTCTTTTTATCCTGTGAAAATGTTCAGGGTCTAGCAGTGCTGATACATGAATTTTACCTACACGTTAAAAACATGAGCTTGAACGTTGACCAGGTTTTGAAGCTGTATGTGATTTTCACAGAACATCTTCACTTCTGATCGAATGACGGAGGGAAAGACATTGATGAAGCAGCTGAAAGTGTTTGTGCCGAGGAAGCTACCTTGAGGATCGCCCACAAAATATCCAGGGACAAAGAGGATTGATGTCCACCAGCCACATTGTTTTCTGAACGACCCAGTGGGGAGTTTACTCCTGATCCCATTCAATTCAATCTTATTCAGACTGCTTGACACCTTGCTCCGTCAAATCCTGCCGTAATGTCAGGTCCACTCTGACGCTGAGTTCGTATCTTTCGTTCATGTCAATAAGCCAAGGTGTATGTGCGCTGAGTGTTTCCTTCTCTCAGGCGATAGAGACTGTTGGGGACTCTCTGTCCCAGACAGCTGCATTGCTGAAATGATTGGGAGCGGGTGGGAGTGGGTGTCAATGGATCTTTACACGTCAGAGATTCAAGGGCTACAAAGATTTGGGCATGAAAGAGAAATTGCAGCCGAGACCAGATCAGCCCTGACGTTACTGAAGGGAAGAGCAGGCTTGAGGAGTTAAGTGGCCTCGTGTTATTCCAGTGTACCCCAGAGTCCAGTCAGTTTGTGGCCTCTTCGATTTCTTGTGTTATGAATTTCAAGTAACTGAACTGGCTGATCCTGTTGCTGTGCAACAGGATATTGGTGCTGCGTGATCTACTCTGAGTGCAGTTTTATAGGCTCGACAGGCTGATTAGCCTCCTACTGTATATCAGTGTCTAGGGGCTGAAAACCTTGATTCTGTTCTTTTGTAACTGAAATCCATACAGTCTCATTCTACCACCCGAGGAGAAAGTGAGCACTGCAGATGCTGGAGATCAGAGCGAAAAAAGTGTGGCACTGGAGAAGCACGACAGGTCAAGCACCATCTCAGAAGCAGGCGAATCGATGTTTGGACATTCCTGATGAAGGGCTTATGCCTGAAACGTCGATTCTCCTGTTCCTTGAATGCTGCCTGGTCTGGTGTGCATTTCCTGCACCATACATTTCAACGTCTAACGCCCTGCCAAAATCAACCTTCCTGCTCACATCATCAAATAACTTTAATAGTTTCTTAGGCATAAACCTCCATGCACAAAGCCATGCTTACTATTCCTAATCAGACCCTGCCTTTCCAAATGCATGTACATCTTATGCTTTGGTATCTTCTCAAGTAATGTACCTGCCAATGATGTTAAATGTACTGGTCCATAGTTCCCAGACATATTTTTTTTTACAGATCTTTTTGAATAAGGTCACAGCATTTGTTATACTCCAGTCTTCCGGAATCTCAAACTTGGTTAATGGTGATTTTTTTTTAACCAGGCTCCCCGCAAGTTCTTCTCTTGCTCCTTGCAGTGTTCATGGATATACTTGCTAATCACCGTGAGATTAATCCACCGTCAAACATCCTTGTACTCCCAATACTTCCTTTACTGTGATATGGACTGCCCCTAAGATATCGCCACTAACTTCCTCAAGTCCCCAAGTATTTATATCTTTCTCCATGGTAAATACAGAGAAGAAACATTTGTTGAGGACCTCGTCCACACATATGTGCTGACCTTGGTATTTCAGGGGTCCCATTCTCTCACTAGTTATTGCTTTCCTTTCATATTCTTAAAGTTCCTTTTTCGATTCACCCTAATCTTCTCAGCCAAGGTTCTTTCATACCACCTTTGTCGTCTTCTTGATTTCTATCAAAGGTAAATTCCTATATCCCTTATATACCGCCAGGGATTCGCTTGATTCCTGCTGCCCGTGTCTGAGCCACGCGTCCCCTTTTTACCAGTCAAAGTCTAAATATCTCTTGTTCCCTATTCCTGCCAACTTTGCCCTTCACTGTCACAGGAACATGAAAACCTTGAACTCAAGCTATCTCACGTTTAAAGGTTTCTCCCGAGCCGGGGTCCCTTCAGCTGCAAACAAACTGTTCCACTCGACCCCTGCAACCTTCTGTCTAATCCCATCAACATTCACCTTGTCCCAATTTAGTACTTGAGCCTGTGGACCAGTTTTGTCCCTCTCCATAGCTATTTGAAAATTAACAGAACGATGGTCACTTGTCCCAAAATGCTCCCCCACTGTCACCTCAGTCACCTGTCCTTTTCTGTTTCTCAAGAGTTGTTCGAATTTTGCCCCTTCCCATGTAGGGCCTTCTACATACTGCTTGAGGAAACTTTCCTGAACACACTTATCGGATTCCACTCCATCAAATTCCTTAACGCTCTGGCTGTCTCAGTCTGAAACAAAAATTAAAATCCACTATTGTGACAACCATATTTCTCCTGCATGTCTCCCTTCTCCCTGTATATTTGTTACTCTAATTCACGTAGACTATTTGGAAGCCTATAGTACAACTCCTGTGGCATCATCATCCCCTTCCTACTTTTTAGGTCCACCCACAAAGCCTCACTGGATGATCTGTCAGTTATTTTATCTGTAGTTACTGCTGTGGTAATCTCCTTAATCAGAAATTCAACTCCTGCTCCCCGCCTTCCATAATCCCTGTCCAGCCTAAAACACCTTTACCCTGGTACGTTAAGATGTCAGTCCTGTCCATCGCTTAGTCATGTTTCTATAAATGCTATATTATCCCAATCCCACGTTCCGATTCACGCCCTTAGTTTATTGGTCTTACCTGGCAGCCCTCTTGCATCGAAATAAATGCAGTTTAATCCAACAGGCATTCCTTGTTCCCGATCATGTTCCAGCCTGACCTGTCTCTTCACTTTACTGTTTCTGATTGCTGTATCTCCTTCCAGCCGCGCACTTGCCTCCCTGATCACGAGGATACCCCTCTTCGCCAATATAGTTTAAATCCTCCCTTATAGCACTCGCAAATATTGCCAACAAGATATTGGTCCCCTCCCCATTGCATGTGACAACTGTCCCTCCTGATCAGGTCAACTCTGAAAATACCCCAATGATCTAAAAATCTGAATCTCTCCATCCCCTACACCAGCGCCAATTCTTTAGTTACTTACTTATCTGCCATATCCTCCTGTTCTTACCTTAATTAGCTCATCTCACTGGATTACCACCGTCAAGATCCTGGTTTTTAACTTTTCTCCTAGCTCTCAGTAATCACTCTTTCGGACCTCATTCCAATATCTACCTGTGTCATTTGTGACAACGTGCACAATGACTTCTGGCTGCTCACCCTCCCCATTGAGAATGTTCTGCAGCCACTCGGAATCATCCTGGACCTTGGCACCTGGGAGGTAATACACCATCCTGGATTCCCGTTTGAGGCAACAGAATCTCCGATCTGTCCCTCTAACAATCGACTCTCCTATCTCTCGGGTCCTGTTTACCGTTGCCCTTTCCTACTGTGCCCCAGAGTCAATGGCAGGGCCACCAACCTGGCTACTGCTGCTTTCCCCTGAACCGTCCTTCCCCGAACAGTATCCAAAACGGTGTACTTGTTTTCGACGGGAATGGCCACAGGGGATTCCTGCATTCTCTGCCTACTCCCTTCGCCATTCCAGGTGATCGCCCACTTCCTCTATGTCTTGAACACAACAGGGAGCAAGGTCTGCTTGTTAGATTAAATTGCCTTTATTTAAATGCAACAGGAGTGACAGGTAAGCCTGATGAACTCATGGCATTGATCCTAACGTGGGACTGGGATATTATAGTCATTACAGAAACATGATTGGGGCGGGTCTTGGGTGAAATCATCACACGAAAGCTCTTATCTATGAAGTTCTCAGTATCTTGGATGATCCTGAGTGCAGCCAGCTCGCGAACACAGTCTCCTAGGAGTTGCAGGTGGGTGCACTTTCCACACGTGTAGTCATGAGGAACGGTGGGAACTTCCTCGAACTCCCATATCCCGTAGGAGGAAAGTGCAAATGTCCTAACGGCCATCTCCATTGCTTCAAGACTAAAGTTGAAAGGACTTTATTTATGCTTGCCGGTAATTTTTGCTGATCTGCTGCTGTCCAAAGCCTCTTGAGCCAAACATTGCTACTTACTCTGCTACCAACAGCATGTCTGTGTACCCCTTCATATTTAGTTTTGGTTAGGGAAGGAGGGAGACACTGCAGTGATATAGCACTCACCTGGCCACTGACTACTTACTCTCCAGCCAAGGTCACTGCTTGGGCTTGGAGGGTGTCTAACTGAGGTCGTCCTTCTGGTAGTGATGACTGCGCTGATGCTAATCTTCACCCCGACAGCCAATTCGCGTTGTCACAGGCCCCTGGTCCTTTCTGTCTAATGATACTGTATTTATAAATTCCTTGAATCCGTCGACTGCATTCCAAACTGTGTTTCACTCCACAGCGAGAGAGGTTGATTTTCCAGTGAATACCAGGCTATTATAACAATTCGACATAGGAACCACTGTATGTCTATCCGCTCACTGAGTCTGCTTTTACACTCAATTAGGTGAGATCAATTTTGATAATACCCAATTCCACTTGTCTAAATTTTCCCCATAAACATTGTGTGAAAATCAGTCTGCCTCAACTCTGAATATATTTAATGAGCCAGCCTCAACAGCCCACAGAATTTTCTACAATTGTTTCCGTCTCACTGTTGTGAGACTTGGTGGTCTTTAGTCCCATGTGGTATTTCCAGCACTCTGTTTGAAAGTTGTATCAATATTAGTTGTTATCCTGTCCTATCACACCTTCTCTGTGGCCAGAGGCAAACAAAAATGAAAAGTTAAGAGACTGTAATCTCCTCACTCATCTTCCACGTCAACCTAAGATACAGCACATCCTGATCTGTCGATTTGCCCACTCTCTATCCCGCATAAACTTCCAATTCTTCGTCAGGTTCTGTATCAATTCACTCAAGGATCACACGGTCACTCTCCCTGAATCCAGGAACTCCTTCTTCAAACTGAAGACCGAAAGAAAGTCCGTGTTTAACATATTCTCTGGCTCCGTGCACCCCCTTGGTCCCTAACACTTTCAATTCTCTCCCGCGTTATCCTCTTCCCCTTCATAAACCGACAAAAATGTGTTTGAATTCTTGCTATTCTCACCCTCTAATGTTTCAACTCCCCGCCTTCACTTCTGCTCTTCTACTGAGTTTTTAAGATTAGCCCTACACTTTCTATATTCTTTTTGGACCTCCATTGACCTGCACACTTTGTAACTGCGTTAAGCTTCTCTTTCCTGATTAATTCTGTTCGGAATTTGTGTCGACATCCGAGGTTCTCTGGGCTTGTTTTCCTAAAATTCATCTTCGGATAAACATGCTGGGCCAACATTGTCATCAATTCCATTTTGATCAAGTGAACCCCCAACCACCGCCCCACGCTGGTCTGCTACAGTTCCACCCAGAAGCAACTGCACTTTGGCCAGATTCTGTCATTTTCCCCCTAAAATCAGTCTCCCAATACAAAAAGCTTTTATTTTTCAAACATTTTTGAGAATGAGTCACGGCCGCTGGTCCTTCCATGCTCTTCTAATCCTGCATGCAACATCTGACTGGCTTCGTTCCCCACCGTGAGGCCCAGCACAGCTCCGCCCATTGATGTGTCTGCTACACGTTGATATAAGAAGCTCAGTGGAATAAATTTCAAGGCATCTGCTCCCTATAAATAAGTTATCATTGCCAGAATGAATGTTTGGAATTGAAATGCCTGAATATAATGATATTAACACACCTCAGTAAATTGGTTTTATATCAGCTCTTGTACTTTCTTTTATCTGGGAGTCTACAATATATCCCCAGTGGTGTGTCTGTCATGGTTTTGATCCTGAGCCCTAACCGCCAAGCCTCATTAGAAGATCCTTCTTCTTGCAGTAACTGACTCCATAATTAATAATGCAACCCCACTTACACTTTTACCACCTCTCCTGTCGTGCCTATAGATCTTGTACCACAGGATATTGTCAGCCCTGACCTCCCTCAAACACAGCTCTGTGATGGCAAAAATGTCACACTTTCCCATTTCGCCTTGTTCCCTTATCGTATCTGTCTGTTGGATAATATTCACAGCATTAAGGTAGAGGACATCCAGCCTGGAATGTAACACTTGGAATACTATATAAAGCGATGTTATTCAGTCATTCATTGTTTGTTCTCAAGTTGCCCAATTCAAGAACCAAAACTGTAACTCTGGGAATTAATGAATATTTATTGGATGAAATTTCTCTTTTAATAAATGTGTTCATCAAATACAACTAGGGATTATCCTGAGAATTACAGACCAGTCAGTCCTACATCAGTATTGTGCAAAGTATTGGAGGGGTCTCTGTGAGACAGAATTTATTATTGTTGTGGTTCTGTTCGCCAAGCTGGGAATTTGTGTTGCAGACGTTTCGTCCCCTCTCTAGGTGACATCCTCAGTGCTTGGGAGTCTCCTGTGAAGCGCTTCTGTGATGTTTACTCCGGCATTTATAGTGGTCTGAATCTGCCACTTCGGGTTGTCAGTTCCAGCTGTATGTTGCAGTGGTCGGTATATTGTGTCCAGATCGATGTGCTTATTGATTTAATCTGTGGAGGAGTGCCATGCCTCTAGGCTGTTCTCTGTTTGGTTTGTCCTATCTTAGTAGTGTTGTCCCAGTCGAATTCATGTTGCTTGTCATCTGCGTGTGTGGCTACTAAGGATAGCTGGTCGTGTCGTTTTGTGGCTAGTTGATGTTCATGGATGCGGATCGTTAGCTGTCTTCCTGTTTGTCCTATGTAGTGTTTTGTGCAATCCTTGCATGGGGTTTTGTACTCGACATTTGTTTTGCTCATGCTGGGTATCGGGTCCTTCGTTCTGGTGAGTTGTTGTCTGAGAGTGGCTGATGGTTTGTGTGCTGTTATAAGTCCTAGTGGTCGCAGTAGTCTGGCTGTTATTTCGGAAATGCTCTTGATGTATGATAGTGTGGCTAGTCCTTTGGGTTGTGGTATGTCCTCGTTACGTTACGGCCACTGCAACGGACAGCTGGAGCTGACAACCGGAAGCGACAGATTCAAACCACTACAAATGCCGGAGGAAAGATCACAGAAGCGCTTCACAGGAGGCTCCCAAGCGCTGCGGATGGCACCTAGACAGGGGACGAAATGTCTGCAACACAAATTCCCAGCTCGGCGAACTGAACCACAACAACGAGCACCTGAGCTTCTCACAAACATAGAATTTATGATGGCTTGGAAAATCATAGTTTGATTAGAAATGGTCAGCATGGCTTTGTGAGGGGCAGGTCATGCCTCACAAAACTTATTAAAATCTTTGAGGATGGGACCAAACACATTGAAGAACGTGGAGCAGTGGATGTGGAGTGCATGGATTTTAACAAGGCGTTTGATAATATTCCCCAAGTTAGGTTCATTCGGAAAGGAAGGAGTGATGGGATACAAGGAAACCTGTCTGGCTGGATACAGAATTGGTTGGCACATAGAAGATACAAATTGGTGGTAAATGGGAAGTATTCAATCTGGAGCCCAGTGATCAGTGGTGTTCCATTGGAATCAGTTCTGGGACCTCTGCTATTTGTGATTTTTATAACTGACTTGGATGAGGAAGTGGAAGAGTAGGTTAGTAAGTCTGTCGATATAACAACGATTGTTGATGTTGTGGATTGTGGAGGGTTGTTGTAGTTTGCAATGGGATATTGACAGGATGCAGAACGGGGCTGATCAGTGGCAGATGGTGTTCAACTGGAAATGTGTGAAGTAATTCATTTTGGATGGACGAATTTGAATGCAGAAAAATAGGCAGGATTCTTGCATTATGGAGTAACAGGGTCATCTCGTGGTCCATGTCATAGCTCCCTCAGAGTTGCCACCCAGTTTGATAAGGTTGTCAAGAACGCGTATAATGTTTTCATTAGCAGGGGGATAGAGTTTAAGAGCTGTAAGGTTATGCTGCAGCTCTATGGAACCCTGGTGAGATCACACATAGAATGTTGTGATCAGTTCTGGTCGCCTCATTGTGGGAAGGATGTGGAAAATTTAATGAGGGAGCTGAGGAGATGTATCAGATTGTTAACAAAGAACATGGAGTCGAAATAAATTGTTGTGAAATAATGTTTGAGTGACTGCTCTGACCCAGGTGTAAGCTCTCTGGATTAATTTAAGAGCAGAACAATGTCTTCTCCGGTATCATTGGCAGCTGTGACTGAATTCAAATTTTCCAAAATATTTTTTCAATGTAGGTTATGATTGCAAGCTGATCTGAAAAAAAAATCATATATTTGCTATGTTCGTGAATTGTGATTCACAAAAATGTGAAATATCATTATTCAACCAAACAATAATTGCATCATCTCTGAAAACAATTAGGTTGATGTAATATTTATGGAACTAAAATATACTTTCCTGCCAATATTTTATGATGTGATTCTGACACTCCATGTCCATTCATCTGCCCCGGGCAATCCTCAGACCGAAGATGGAGTCGAAATAATTTGTTGTGAAATAATGTTTGAGTGACTGCTCTGACCCAGGTGTAAGCTCTCTGGATTCATTTAAGAGCAGAACAATGTCTTATCCAGTATCACTGGCAGCTGTGACTGAATTCAAATCTTCCAAAATCTTTTTTTCAATGTAGGTAATGATCGCAAGCTGATCTGAATAAAAATCATATATTTATTATGTTCGTGAATTGTGATTCACAAAAATGTGAAATATCATTATTCAACCAAACAATAATTGCATCATCTCTGAAAACAATTAGGTTGATGTAATATTTATGGAACTAAAATGTATTTTCCTGCCAACATTTTATGATACAAAAATAAAGAACGTATAATTGATTTAATATCGAACAAAGAACATGTTATATGACTATAGTGGTGATCAACAATTACATACATTTGGATTCATGAACGCCAACTAAGCACCAAAGGACATCATCCTCTCTCTCTCGTATTCTCACATACGGATGAGGAAGGACGCCACTTCGACTGGGACAACACATCCATCCTAGGACAAACCAAATAGAGGCACGCACACGAATTCCTAGAAGCATGGCATTCCAACCTGAACACCACCAACAAACACATCGAGTTTGACCTCAACTTCTACCACTGAGAAAAGAAACAGGATGTGACTTCACCACAGCAAATAACATCACCACAGGAAATGACATCACCAATCCAAAGAAACCCAAACATATAAATAAAAAGCAAGAATTTTTAGCATTGGTTCGCCTGAGGCCCACTGAAGATGAAGATGATGAAACGTCTGGAAATGAACTTTCCAGCCCAACTAGCAAACCGACATCCAAAACCTCAACCCGAGCTACAAATCGTCTCAAAATTCACTACAATTGTCATACTCATTGTCAGTATTCAAATGAATACATCCTCGTTCGAACATTTGGAAAGTCGTTGGCTTTTGAATGATTGCATTTTCAGAGTGAGAAAACGATTGAACCATTATATATAAATAGCGTACGTATACATTTTTATATAATCAATCAATCAGTTTAATGTCTCACTAAATGTGCGAGCTTCAGCTCTTTACCAACAATTGAAAAATGACAAAAATTCAACATGAACAGAGAATATTAGTTTAAATAAATGATTTGTGTTATTAAATTGAAGTGAACAATAATTTGAAACCTTGCAATTCTAGAATGAATGGTATTTAATGTGAAATGTGAAAAAAAGATGAACATGCTTCCTTGTGAGTGAGCAGTCAGACATTTTCAAGGAGTTTTGTGGTAAAGGAAAGGTAAGATTTGATTTAGTCATTGGGATACAAGATTTAAAATTTTCATGTACTGATTACTAATTAGACTTCATCATCAAGCTGACCTTGCAATACTTGCATTTTAAATGGTTATGCTGCAGCAAAATGATCAGATATTTCCCAACAATTACAACTGAAAATAATCCGATACTGGCTTTGACTTGCATTTGTACATGTTAGAGAACGGAACTTTAATGTACACAAGGAGGCTATTGGGCCACTGTGTATGCGTCAACTTGTGAAATGTCTTCCCAATCCTCCCATTTGCCCCTCTATCACTGTTGCCCTTTAAATTCGGAACTTTCAAATATATAACCAGTTCCCTCCTGAATTTTCATTCACAAATCTCCCAGACATGGCATCCAAATCCTAACAGCTCTCTCAATAATAAAAAAAAACTTTTGCCTTATCTCACTCCGAGGTCTTGTGCTGACGATCTTGAAACGGAATGCTGCAATGCCAGCTAAGAGAAACGGAGTATTCTTATTTTACCCTGATTTTTTTTCATAAAATTGATCACTGCGATAAGTTCACATCTTCGTCTGTTCTGATCAATGAATTGTATTTTCATTAATCTAATTTCTTGCATCCTACCTTTAACTAATTCGTTCATTCCACTTATCATTCTGATTATTTATAAGGTTACTGGCATTCTTCTGCAAAGTCATGCAGGGTTTGTGTGTGTGTGTGTATGTGTGTCTGTGTGAGTGTAAAAAACAATTTAATGTCTGAATTACACCGAGTGCCTCGTGTAAAAGAGGTAATGGTTAGGAAGGCAGTATAGATTAACATATGGTTAAACAGCTAGTTTAGGGATGAGGGTTTCATATTCCTAGATAATTGGGACCTCTTCCAGGACAGATGGGAGCTTTAAAATATGGTCAGATTGCATCTTAACTGGAGGAGCACCAACATCCTGGTGGGGAGGTTTTCTAGTGCAAATGGGGTGGATTTAAACTAATAAAGCAGGAGGCTGGGAAACAAAGCAGCAGGTCAGGAACTGAGCAGAAGGTAGAGGTGATTGGACATCAGGCACGGCCACTCCCATGACCATGCTGCGAGAAGGCTTAAAAAACAGTCCAAAATGTGAGTTGGAGCATGCAATAAATGATAGATGTATTATCAGAGAAGATCAAATGAAGCTGGAATGTATGGGGGACGTGAATGAGTGAGGTGTGTGAGATCAGGAAGTTCGTATTCAAGAAAATATTAAAGGGGAAAAACAAATCGAAAAATCTTATGAAAAAGTTTAGGCCTAAAAGCACAAAGCGTTTTGAATAAAATTGATGAGCTGGCAGTAGATACAGAGATAAAAGGGTATGACCTTATAAGGATGATTGAAACATGCTTACAGGAAGATCAGCACTGGACAGTGAACTGTACATGGGTACTCGGTATTCCAAAAGGATAGACATGAAGTTAAAGGAGGTGGAATTAATGTATTGGTTAAGGATGATACCAGGGCTATATTAAGAAGTGATATTTGCACAAGGGAACAGAATGAAGATCAGTCCAGGTATAAATTAAAAGCAAGGGAAGAAACCTCTTTGGAAGAGTAATTTTCAGCCACCATCTCTCCAAAATACTTCTGAGGTCGGAAATGATGAGGGTTCGTGACAAGGTAACAACGGTGAGATAAACGTGCATATTGAATCAATTAATCAATTTGGCAATGGGTAGGCTCCGAGTACAATTCATAGAGTATATGAAGAATGTTTTGTGAGAGCACATGTCATGGAACCAACCAGCGAGCAGGCTACTTTAGATTTGATGGAAGGAAGGAATGAAAAACGAGCTTTCAGTAAAGGATCCTCTTGGAAAATAAATGACCACAACATGCGGTAGTTGCAAATTCAGATTGAAAGAGTGAGAACAGAGTCACATTCGAGAGCCTTCATGTTGGGCAATGATACTTACAGTGGCCTAAGGAAGGTGTTGGTCGAGGGGGTAGGGGTGGTATGCGGTGGTGTGAACAGTCAAAGGCAGGACAGATGAAGTAACTTGGCAAATACGTAAGGGGATACTAAATACCTCTCAATTAAAGTACATTCGTGAGACAAGAGGAATTGCATTACAGAGAAAAATTATCCATGTCTGTATAAGGAAGTCAATGACAGCATGAGTGCGAAAACTAGGGCAAATCATACTGCACAAGTAGTCATGCTCCGGGGGATTGGGTAAGGCAGTGGCCTAGTGCCTTACAGCTGAACTGTTCATCGAGTGACCCAGATAATGTTCTGGGGAGCTGGGTTCGAATCCTGCCATGGCAGATGGTGGAATTTGAATTCAAAATTGGGATTACCAAGCTGATGGTGAACATGAATAGATTGTCAGGAGAAGCTCACCTGTTTCACTCATGTACTCTGGGGAAGGAAACTGCCATCCTTGCCTGGTCTGACCGATAAATGACTCCAGACCCACATCAATGTAGATAACTCCTAACTCCCCTCTGGGAAATCAAGAATGGGCAATTCATGCCAGCCTACGCATCAATGCCCTCTTTCTGGGAATTAATGAAAACAAACAAAAAAAAAATCAGCAAAGGGTTAACAGACAACATTAAAAGAAGCTATGAAAGGAAATGAACGGAATTATAAATACTGATATCAGTAGCTTTCACTAGTACATTAAAAAAAGAGCTGAGTGATACTAAGTGATGAAACTGCCAAGGTAACAATGAAAAACTCAAAAATGGCAGAGGCACAAAAGCAATGCTTTCTGTTTTCACACACTACACTAAAAACTATAGTTCCTACACAGAATATTGATGGGATTACTGCTATTTGCCATTTTTATAAATGACCTAGATGAGGGAACAGAATGATGTGTTAGTCCATTTAATGATGATACTAAGGTTGGTGAAGTGTGGATAGTGCTGAAGGATATTCCAGGTTACAGAGGGTCATAGGGAAGTTGCAGGTTACATAGTTGGGCTGAGAGGTGGCAACCTGATTTTAATGTGCAAGAGTGTGAGGCGATTCACTTTGGAAGGACCAAAAGGAATAAAGTGTACTGCGCCAATGGTAAGATTCTTTGCCGTGTCAATGAGCAGAGAGATCTCGGTGTCAATGTATGTACATCACTGAAAGTTGCCAACCTGGTTAATAGACTTGTTAAAAAGGCGTACAGTATATTAGCTTTTATGGGAAGAGGGAATAGAATTTTGGAGCCACACGATATTACTGCAGGTGCACAAAACTCCGGTGTAGCCACACTTGGAGCACTGCGTATATTTCTGCTTGCTTCATTACAGGAAGGACGTTTAGGATTTGGAAAAGGTTCAAAAGAGATATATGAGATGTTGCCTGATTTGGAAGGAAGGTCATATAATGAAAGTCTGAGGTAGTTACCGCTGTTTTCGTTCGAGAGAAGAAGGCTGAGAGGTGACTGAACTGGTCTATATAAGATAATCAGAGGTTGAGATAGGGTGGACAGTGTTATGAATTTTTAAATATACTATACCTTCAGGAGAGTTGAAAGGCTAGCCAAGGGTTTAGAATGAGCACAGAGTAGTGGAAAAATTAAAAATGTAATATTTGGTCTAACAGCGAGCAGTATCTGGGTTGCTATGAGACAAATTCAAATTCAAATTCAGCCAATCAGTTTAAATAATGTGTTAAGATGCCAAATGCGAATCAAGTTTGTATTTAGTGATTTGACAATATTAAAACCAATCAAACAATCCAATCTTTTGGGGTATAAATATTAAATATTGTGAACAGTTGGCCAGAGCGGAAAAGAGCAGCAAGCCGCTAACAAGTCCAGCCTGGCAGCAGAATGATCCGCTCTCTGACAGGGACCTTTATCAACCAAAGGCCTGGGAAGCAGAATCCCCAGGAATAAGGAAAGAAGACAGGAATATGGAGAAGAATCGACAGCTGCCTGGTTTTGAAATAAGTTTTTTTTAATCGTAATCAGGATTTTTTTGATCGGACTATTATTATAGAGTTGGAAGTATCAGTGTGCATATCAGTCTATTGTTGCGTAAAAACTGCGAACTTGCAAAATTTTGGGCAATACCATGATGACCTTTGAAAGGTTAAGGTGTTTTTCGGTGATTAAACAGAAGAACGAATGTCTGTGGGTAAGCAGGTTGCAGGTGCCCAAATTGACAGAATAGATCAAACCCGTTCAGTTATCAGGCCAAAGCAGCATTTTTATCCAGGCAACAATTCAAATGCTGCCAATTAACTTAAGAAGGCACTTAGAGATTAAGGATCCATTTTACTGTTAACAATATGAAACCAATCATACAATAATTTTGTTTTTGTGTCAAGGAGGGATATATAACAGAGAGGCAATTGGACAGAGGAGGACAGTCAACTTATATCTGAAAAAAATGATGACAGGGAAGTGTCATTTGCGAAAGAAATATTGGGGTCTCTCAAAAATCTCCATACTCTGCCTAAAAAGCCGCATCCATCAATACAGGCACACAACACGCTGAGCAAATATCCTTGAAACCAGAAATCAATTAAGAATGCATTTCAGATGAGGGAATAAGATACAGAAATGTCAACAGAGTCCATTCTGTATGAACTTTAAGAAACTAAGTTTTAATTTTGTTGTTACTAATAATTGATTTATGAGTGGAATCCGCATTAGTGAAATTGCATGTCAGGAAAAGCTTGTTTTATTCCAGAATAAGCAATGAGTTACAGAGTGATTGTTCAGTATGTTAGTGGTTTGTTCACTGTTAAAGTTAGAATCATAGAATACCTAGTTTAGAGAAACAGGCCCTTCAGACGAAACAAGGACCACACTGATCCTCTAAAGAGTAAACCACTCAGATGCATTCCTCTACCCTATTAACTACATTTAACTCTGACTAATGCACCTAATTCGCACATCCGTGAACATTGTAGGCATTTTCGCATACCCATTTCAATGAACCCGCACATGTTTGGACTGAGAGGAAACAGGAGCACGTGTTTGGAGCCCACGCAGACACGCATAGAATGTGATAACGCCACATAGACAGTTGCCAGTGGTTGGAATCGAAGCCTGAGTTTCAGGGCTGGTGAAGCAGCACTGTTAACCTCTGAGCCATCGTGCCTCCCCTATACAGGCTAATATTTAATTGTTAATTACGGAGTGTGTGAAAGGATTCCATTTCATTGAACCACTCCTTTATAACAAACTGGGTATCAAATAGCAGGTGGGTTACATCTCTTGCCACACTCCCTTATCATATTATAAGGCGAGGAGATCTTCGCTGGGTGCATTGCTTATAATTATCAGATGGATGTTGACCTCAACTTCATAATATTATAGAGAGTTCGAAGTGGGTCAAATGAATGATATATTTATATATGGCGCATAGCAGAAAAAATGCGTCTGTGTGTGAATAGATTGGTGGTGTGAATGGAAAAAACAGTGTATTATTCCAATGGAGAGATTGCAAAGGTGAGGCACAAAGGAATCAGGCACCTGGATCACAAAAAGAACACGTTTCGTGCACATCATCGGGAGGCAATATACATTTTCAAACCTTTTGAAAGAGAATACATTCAGGAGTAGGGAAGTTTTTCTACAGTTTTGCAGGGTACGGTGAGATCACATTAGGGGAACTGAGGGCACAATGACTTGAAAAGCAGTCCAGAGAAGATTCACTCAACTGATTCCTGTGAGGAGCATTATTCTCTGGAGGAAACTTTGTCAGACTGGACTTGGATCAGTTGGAGTTTAGGCAATTGACGAATGATCCCGTTCAAACCCATATAATTCTGAGTCGTCTATACAAGTTGAATGCTGAAACAATATTTCAATTTGTGCGAGAGATTTCCAGAAATTGATGGACTGCTGGAAACTGGAGAATATCTCAGTGAAGGAATTGGCGATTGTTATAACCATCTCAAAGGGTTCTGCGTCTGTGGGAATTCCCCACCCAGAGAGTAAGACATTGAATATTCTTAGACACAGGTAGATAGTTTATCGCCTAAAAATGATGCATTAACGTTATAAGGAATATGTGTTTCAGGACACAATCAGATCATCCATGATCTTATCACAGAGTAGACTTGGTTCAAGTTGTCCAATCACTTAATCCTGATCTCAGTTTCTACGTTGCTATTGCCTTTAGATACTGGCAAATAATGAAAGCATTCCCAAGCGCACAAGGGCCTGCATTTCAGAATTATGAGCACAACTTGCAAATGTGTTTTTTGATTATTGTTAATAGTGGGCACGAAAACCCGATTAATGACCGATGTCAGGCGAACTGCCTTATGATTTCTTGTCTGTTGCCTCCCTTCTTTGCTTGCACAGAGATATTACATTCCGATTTTCCAGTTCTCTGGGACTCTCCCTGACGATCGTTATTTCAGAAAATACACCAGCAGTCCTCCACAATCTTCTCCTCTATTTCCTTCAGAAATTTGGCTTGTTATCCTTCCAGTCTGTGTGAGTTATCCACCTTCAAACATTGCAGCTTCCACAGCACATTCTCATCAGCGCCGACCACCACACTCATCTCTTGCCCTTGACTGTCTTGAAGTTCTGGAATGCTGTTAGTTGTCAACCATTGTGAGGACTGATGCACAAACCTATTCGGTTCATCCTTCAATTCTTTGTTCTCCGTTTCTCTGTAGCCAGCCTCGTTTTCTAGTTAATAAACTCACACGTAAGTATTTATTGTCAAGTCTGTCCACTTTAATGAAAAAAAAGTCTGGCCGGAGTTGTGCTGAAATGATATTTAAATTTTGGTCTGATAAGAATATTCCATGTGCCAATGAGGTTAGGAATAGGATGGTAGTAGAGTTAAGGTGAATTGGCCATGCTAAATTGCCCGTAGTGTTAGGTTAAAGGGGTAGATGTAGGGGTATGGGTGGGTTGCGCTTCGGCGGGTCGGTGTGGACTTGTTGGGCCGAAGGGCCTGTTTCCACACTGTAAGTAATCTAATCTAATCTTAAATACATGTGCAAAGAACTGGTAGGGGAGGCAACACTTCCGATATGTGTATCATTGGGATTCCTGAGTTCCTCTCTCAAACAAATCTCTATAGTATTAACATAGCAGTTATAGATATTCACCCAAGCTCCAAGTTCATCCGTCTTGCCTGTCATACTCCTCACATTATAACCAGCGCACTTCAGACTGTCAGGCCCATTGTGTTCAGTAACCTCTGTCTGTTTGTTGTTGGTCTTAGCTGTACTGGGATTAGTCGCCAACCCCGCCTCAGTCGTGTACTTGTGGACCTACTGCTCTGGTTCCCAATGTGCCCCCCTACCCCCAACGGCCACACTAGTTCAAACCCTCCTTAGTGACAACAGCAAACCTGCCTGCCAGGAGGTTGCTGCCAGTTCAGGTCCATCCCGTCCTTCTTGTGTATATCCTATCGACTCAGGATCTGATGGCATTGAGCTGAAGTGTGTTTCTGTCAAAGCAATGATTATTATGGGTCAGGCAGATGAGCTTACAGCCTGATTAAATACATGGGACCATGATGTTGCAGCTATTACAGGAGAAGGACAGGACTGGGCGTTCACCGTTTCAGGGTTTTGTTGTGTTAGATGAGATACAGAGGAAGGTAAAAGAGGTGAAGGAGGTATATTACTAATCAGGGATAATGTTGAGTTTGCACTCAGAGAGGTCCTACTGGAGGGCTCATCCACTGAGGCAATATGAGTACAGCACAAAAATAAGATTGATGCAATTACTGTGTTCGGATTATACTATAGTCCTTTCAACAGCTACCGAGTCTTTGAGAACAAATGTGTGGGCCAGTTATGGAAAGGTGCAATAAAAACAGAGTTGTCATAGTGAGTGATTTCAACATCCCCAACATTGACTGGGACTCCCTTAGAGCAAGTGGCTTAGACGGGGCAGAATTTGTTTTGTTTACTTGAAACAATATGTGGATAGTCCACTACAGGAAGGGTCATACTGGACCTCGTATTGGCGAATGAGCCTGGACGGGTGACTGACATTTCAGGGGAACAGCATTGTGGTATCACTTTGGAAACGCCTTCAGTTTTAAGATAGCTAAGAACGTGGATCAGTCAGGATTTTTTGAGAAACTATGGAATTGGAGTAAGTCAATTTACGTCAGTATCAGGAAGAAGCTCGGGAGTGTTAATTGGGAGAAGTAGTTATCAGGCAAATCCACATTTTATGTGTGGCAACTGTTTATTAAATCCTGATTGCAATATCATCTGGCGAACGTGATCCCGACTGTTCGAATTTCAATCTATTTTATTTGAACAGATATTTCGAAATCGCTGTATACCAGAGAACAGCAAGAGATAATGAATGATTGTGACCTGTGTCCTTCACTGAACCAGCTTGTCTCTACAGGCACCTAACGTTTTTATTGTGGGTCAGAGAACCTCAGAACCTAGAGCACAGACGGAGGCCATTCAGTCCTTCGTACCCACGAGCTCTCCAACTACGGTATCTGAAAGTAGAGAGAGTTATTGGAGATAGACAAAGAGAGAGAGAGAGAGAGAGAGAGAGAATGAAATATAAAGAAAAAATGTGAAGGGAGATAAACAGAGAGGAGAGAAAACGGAGTGACAGAGTGAATGAGAAATGAAGGGGTGTGAAACGGGGATGAAATTAGGTAGATCAGGAGACAGCATGAGGAGAAATAGACAGAAGATGGAAGTTTTATTTAAACATCCCCCTGAAGCGCAAACTCTTTGTTTGGGAGCCATACCCTGTGAGCACCATGCTGATACTGGTTGTGATCCTAGATCATTTATCTCCGATAATATCACACAGTTGAGTAGCTGACAGCTAAACAGAATCTAATAGGCCAATTGACTGGCTCCTGATAGAACGTGGATTAATTTAAATGGACTATGCCAATAGTAGCAGGAACCGATAACCCCCTGAGACGTTGTGCGAGAGACTGGGCCAGATAATCTCAGTGAGGGGGATCACTGTCAGAGGGGAAATCAGCATCTCAGCTGTGGGTCAAGTAATGACTGAAAACATTTGCACACCACTTCCATGGTTTAGTAATCCACTTTTCACTTCATATAGCTCGATATCATGAGTATATTTTAACAATCTTATCTCTTTTTACTTTTCATACTTTGGTTTGTCCAGAAAATCGTGTTATCCCTGTATTTTGTGTTGAATAAACACATTTCATTTCTGGGGATGAAAGGACCTGTTCTGATAGCTTGGAGGTGCCGGTGTTGGACTGGGGTGTAAAAAGTTAAAAATCACGCAACACCAGGTTATAGTCCAACAGGTTTAATTGGAAGCACACTAGCTTTTGGAGCGACGCTCCTTCATCAGTTGATAGTGGAAGGCTCAATCGTAACACAGAATTTATAGCAAAAACTAACAGTGTGACGTAACTGAAATCATACATTGAAAAATTGAGTGTCTGTTAATCCTTTCATCTGTTAGAATACAGTGACAGTTTCACTTCTTTCATGTGTAAATCACAAAACCATTTTTTAAAAGTTGCATTCTCGGGTTAGCTATTAAAAATGGTGATAGCTAGACAATATGTTGAAGGTGTTGGCCCCCTGTGTTCTCTGTCTATGCCATAGTGCTTAGATTGATTCTAATCTAAAAAGTGAGATAACGGAGTTTTACATAAAATCATGCAGTTTTTGAGGTCAGAGTTCTACATGAATGCAAGCAGTTTTTGAGCTAAGTACAATGTAACTCTGCAAGGAAAAAGTCACCCCACTTATGTGTGCATGTAGGTCTTTGTCTGTCTGTGTGTGTGTATGTGTCTGCCTGGTTTGGGGGTCATGAGTGTAAGAAAGTGTATGTGTGTGTGTAGTGAGTGCAGAATGTCTTAGGTCTGTGACGCGGTGCGTGTGGGAGTGTGTGTGTGTCTATAAACGTGTGTGTGGGTGTCTGTGTACGTGAGTGTGTGTGTGTGTAGGAGCATCTGTGTGTGTGTGTAGTGCAATGGTGATCACCTATAATGTGACATGAACCCAAGGTCCCGGTTGAGGCCCTCCCTATGGGTACCGAACTTAGCTATCAGTCCGCTCGGCAACTTTTCTCTGCTGCCTGTCCCGAAGTCCACCTTGGAGGATGGTTACCCGAATGTCCGAGGCTGAATGGCCTGGACCACTGAAGTGTTCCCCAACTGGGAGGGAACCATCCTGTCTGTTGATTGTTGTGCAGTTCCCATTCTTCCGTTGCCATACCCTTTGCACGGTTTCCCCAATGTCCCATGCCTCCGGGCATGCTTGCCTGCAACTAATAAGATAGACAACGTTGGCTGAGACAAATGAGTACCTGCCATGTACAAGGTGGGAGGTGTCCCCACGCGTAATGGTGGTATCCATGACCACACTCTGATCAGTCTTGAAGCGTCCACAGTGACAGGGTTATATGAAGTTGTCCTGAGAGCCGGGAAGCTTTCAACGAACAACGATCTGTTTGAGGTTTGACAGTGTTTAAATGCATGTAGTGGAGGTGTGGGGAAGGTCTTGGTGAGGTACTCATCCTCAATGATAATGTATTGCCGGTCACAAAGAACATGATGTAATTTTTCAGTACCTGGGAAGTACTGAACAACGAAGGGTACCCTATCAGTTGCAGCGCGTGTCTGTCTCCTGAGGACGTCATTACGGTTCCTTGCTGTGGCACATCAGAACTGGCAGTAGATGAGTTGAGCATCATACCCTTTTCTTGTGAGGACATCCTTGAGTCCTTCCAGGTGTCTGCCACGTTCCTCCTCATCTGAGCAGATCCGGTGTATGCGTAAGACCCGTCCATAGGGGATGGCTGTTTTAATATGTTTTGAAAGCTGGAGAAGTGATGCATTGTGAGGTTGTCTGTGGGTTTCCGGTAGATGTTCTGATGGGACAGCCTTTGTTGGATCCATGCTGGGACCAGAGTCCGAATGAATCGCTTAACTAGGGTGATAGACAGAGATGTAAATGGAATAGGAGTGGGGGAACGGAAATCAGTTATGGGGTAATTAAAAGAGGATTAAAAGAGGAGGTAAAAGTGCAGAATTCAGGATAGATTTTTAAAATCTCCATCACAGACATAAATAGGATAGAATATCTAGAAATGATTAACAAACAAACTTTGAGCACACTGGAAAACGAATGACATTGAGAGGAGGGATGGTAAATACAGGACTGACAGTGTTATGTCTGAATGCATGCAGTATAGGGAATAGGGTAAATGAATTCCTGACCCAGATCGAAATTGGCAGGTATGACGTGATGGGCATCACGGAGACATGATTGCCAGGAGATCAGGATTGGGAGCTAAATATTCAAGGATATGCACCCTATCCAAAAGATACGCAGGTGGGCTGACGAGGTGAGGTTGCCTTATTAGTAAGAAATGAAATTAAATCAATAGCAAGAAATAACATAGGGTCAGATGGTGTAGAATCTGCATGGGTAAAATTGAGGAAGCACAATGTTAAAGCAACCACAGTTGGAGTCTTATACAGGCCTCCAAACAGTAGTGAGGAGCTGAGCCATCAGATACATCAGGAGATAGAAAAGATGTGTAGGAAAGGCAAGGTTACAGTGATCATGGGCGATTTCAATATGCAGGGGACTGGGAAAATCAGATTGGTAGTGGATTGTATGAAAAGCAATTCATGGAATGTCTACGAGATTTCATTTAGTAGCTTGTGGTGCAGTCCACGAGGGAACAGGCAATACTGGTTTTAGTGTTGTGCAACGAGGCAGACTAGATAAGGGAGCTTAAACTGAAGGAAGCCGTCGGAAGCAGCGATCATAGCATGGTTGAATTTATCCTGCAATTTGAGAGGCAGAAGATAGAATCAGAGGCAATAGTACTTCAGCTGAATAAAGGCAACTGCAGAGGCATAAGGGAGACGTTGGGTAGAATTGACGGGGACAGTAGCCTAGCAAGAAAAGACAGTAGAACAGCAATGGCAGGAGGCTTTAAGAGTAACTTAGGAGTCACAGCAGAAATTCATTGCACGGAGAAAGAGGCATGGAACAAGGGGGATGAAGCAACTATGGCTGACGAGTGAAGTCAGGGATAGCATCAAAGCAAAAGAGAGAAATATATAGTGTGGTGAAGGACAGTGTGAAACCAAAGTATTAGGAAGCTTACAAAGACCAACAGAGAGCAATAAAAATGTATAAGGAGGGAGAAAATTAAACAAGTGGGTAAGATAGCCACTTAGATATATAAAGTGCAAAGAGAGACAAAAGTAGATCATGGAAATGATGCCAGAGAGGTAGTGGCCCGGAACAAAGGAATGGCTGAGGAACTTTGCGTCAGTCTTCACAGTGGAAGACACGATTAATTTCCCAAAAATTCACCAGAGTGAGGGGAAGAACGGAGTATGGCAGCCATCACCAAAGAGAACGGGTTAGAATACTAAATGGCCAGAATGCAGATAAATCATCTGGACCAGATGGACTACACCCAAGCCTTGTAAGGGAGTTAGCTGACGGTGCATTGCAAGCGTTAGTTGTGATCTTTCAGGAATGACTAGAATCAGGAAAGGGCAAAGTGGACTGGAAAATCGCTAACGTGACACCACGTTTAACAAGGGATTAAGGCAGAAGATGTAAAATTACAGACTGATTAACCTAATCTCAGTTGTGGGTAAGATCCTGAAATCCATCATGAAGAATGTGATTTCTGAATACTTGGATGTAGATGGTAAAATAGGGCAGAGTTAGCATGGTTTCATCAAGGGGAGGGCATGCCTGAAAAACCCGCTAGCATGTTTTGAGGAAGTACTGAGCAGATTAGGAGAACCAATGGATATTATCCACCTACAAATCAAGATGTCATTTGACAAATTGCTACACTGGAGGTTATTGTGAAAGGGGATCCATGGTGTCAGAGGCACCGTGCTAGCATCGATAAAAGCTAGCAGAGAGGAAGGGTAGAATGTGCCTTCTCACGATGGCAGTCAGGGACAAGCATTGTTCCGCAAGGCTCAGTGTTAGGAGCACCAAATTTCACATTATACAGTAAACGATCTAGATGAAGGAACTGAGGGCACCTTGGACAATTTTTAGTATTAAAATCACCAGAATGTGTAAACAGGCCTTTTGGCAAAATAAGTTCACAACAACCCTCCGAAGAGTAACCCAAGCAGACCCATTTACTGCTGACTAATAACGTAATTTAAGGGCAATTCAGCATACCCATTTCACCTAATCTGCATATGTTTGGACTGCAGGAGGAAACCAGAACAGCGGCAGAGAGCCCATGCAAATATGGGGAGAATGTGCAAACTCCAAACTGGCAGTCATCCGAAGTGAGAATCGAACCTGGGTCCCTCACACTGTACTAACCACCAAGCTACCGTGCCACCCACAGCCTGAGTTCAGACAGTGCAAAGACATGAAGAGTGTCAGATAGCATTGAAGAGAAGGAGAGCTTGCAGAAAGGTGCTCCACCGATTCTCCTCAAGGGATCAAGGTTATTTCGAGAAAGCGGGAGAGTAATGTTGAGAAGCTTAACAGCTATGTTCAAATGGCAGAGCAGACTCAATGGGCTTAAAGGCTAAATTTCTGCTCCTATGTCTTCTGGTCTTATGGTTAATGTTGGTTGTCCTCATCCCTCATTATAGATGCGTCATTATTCTGACCTTATGATTTATAAAGAGGCCCGTTCCAATTCTGATGACTGGCAATATCATTATGTCTCCCTCTAGTCACAGCAGCCATTTCCTCCAATTCATCTGTCTCATCACCAATGTCACAATCACACTGTAATTGAAGTCCAATAAATGATACTTCATCGTAGTTCATTGACATCAATAACATCAACAGCATGACCTTCACTTATCCCTTCTCATCCTTGAATACCAATCTGAATTGTATTTGTCACGTACAATTCTCTGTTGACATATCTATGGAGTTTGCCTGTTATAATCCATGTTTTAAGAATCTTCGAACATTAGACTTGAATGTTCCAACAATGGACAGGAGTTTATCCTTGGGTCTTTACTTTCTTTCTCAGCCTTGGATATCATTAGCATGGCGAATCCAGGAAATCCTTTGGATGATTCAAGGTGGTTACTATCCCATCCTCACTATAGTTGGTGTTCCTAGTAAGTCATTCTCATTGACTGTTAAACTGGGTTAAACTGAATTTCTGCTCATGATTTGTAAATTTTAGAAAAGGGAAATCAATGTCTTTGGTTCCAATCAAAAATTCCTTTCCTTATATAATATACAAAGTAAATTACTATTTACAAATTACTCACTGATATGCCAGAAGGAACCAGACTGTTCTCAAACTCCATAATCCTTTCTGTCCTGCACAAATTTACATTATCATATCCTCCCCACCCACCAATCCTGTCTAATGCCACCATTATGATATCCCAGTCGTCTCGTCAGCTTCAGTGCAATTCCTCAATGAACCATCGTTTGTGCTTTTGTTAAATCCGATACAGCTGTTTCTTCAATTCCCTTCAAACCACATGCCAATTGCAAAATAATTGCACTTGAGATGTTTAACTTGTTCTCTGCACGGAATCTGTCAGTTGTAAGACAGTGTATAGGACTCAGGTCATAGACTCTTAACCTACTGCCATCGAATAATAATCCATTGATATTTCATGAAGGAAGTTGACATAATTAAAATGAAACCATTATCATTTGTGAGAAAACGCCCATCTGCTGGCCTAATGTCCTTTTGAGAAGGACATGAGTCTTCCTTGCCTGGTCTAGTCTCCGTGTGACTGAAATCCCACAGCAATGTCGTTTACTCTTTACTGTCCTGTGGAACAGCTGAACCAGACACTCAGTTTTACATCGGTATCACATGCCGGCCTGACCAGGGCTGCACACATCCCGTGAGGGAAGAACAATGGAAAGATAGCTCCTTCCTATGCCTGTTTACCATATTCCAACAGCTCATTTCCATTCAGGTCGGTGACCATTCCTTGTTTTAGGTGTATTCTATATCTTTGAAGTTCTTCACAAGAGTGATGTTCATCTCCATGTTTGGTTTTGGCTTTATTGATGTTGATGTACAGACGTAAGGAACTTGTAAATGTCACGCCAGTCTCAGGCATAGAGAAGGAATGGTTTTTTCACACCACAGGAAAAAACAGACGGAAAAGTGAGGGAATTCAATTATTGTGATCATCTCTGAGAGTGTTGTTGAGGCAGTATTTAGGGTATTGTGTGCAGATTTTCTCTCCTTTATAAGGAACAATCTCCACGTCACAGAGAGAGTGTGAGGTAGTATCAACAGACTAATCACTGGGATCATGGTACCATGAGGTGTGAGTGAACATTAATCTGTAGCGCTGTGAGAGATTAATAGGTGATTGCATTCAAACTTGAGGGAATGGACAATCACTCATTATGTTCTAAACAGACACTATGAACGTGATCAATTCCATAGTTTGTTTTATTTTACTCGGATTATAATTCTCGACAGTTTAAATGCCTCTGAGAACCTTTCACCTCCTTCAGCCCCACTCTCCATGTCGATTGACAGAAACAGGTTCAGGCTTTGCATACAGTTTTCCCCCACATTAATACAGTGCATTTGGTGTGTGATTCTGCACTGAACGGCATGTTATCCACAATCCCGACAGCAGCCTCAATACCTTCACTCTAAAACAGTTAACTATTCCCAACAGCTTCTTTCCTTGATGGAGAACATGGGTCTGTCTTCTCGGAGATAGAATATGCCTCCTTGAGACATCGCACAAAATATTAGGCTTCTATCCTCACTACCAGGTTACCATGTTAAAATAGCACACGTTCCCCATGCAATGGGGCCATGAGGAATATCATGGAGTCGTCTCCGAGTGCAGTCTCTGCTCCATTGCTTTGTCACGTTGGATCATCAATTACACCCTTCTATTCCTGAATAAGCCCTGGAGGAGATGAATGTTCTCGCCCTGGTAGCATGGAACACGTTTAATGGTCTGATTGGACTTTAAACGTTCCTGTTTAGCAGTTACATGCACTAACCAGACTGCTTCATTTCCTGTGGAACATGCAGAAGGGTTAAATGGTTTGTCCCTCTTCCTGTTCATTCGTTTTGATGGACTGAATGACTCCCACATACCCATGTGCAACCACCTTGAGATGCTGAATGAGCTCCTCTTTTAACTGTGGAAATGTTCAGTGTCTCACCCTGATGTTACATGAATGTTACCGACACTTTCACAGCACAAGCCTGAATATTGTCTGGGTCTTGCTGCATATGGACACAGACTGGTTCAGAAGCTGACAGTGGACAAAATGTTCTGAAAATTGCCTGATCTTCAGTGACCATCACAACTTCTGATCTTATGGTGGAGGAAAGGATTGATGCAGCAGCTGGAGCTGTTTGTGCTAAGGAAGCTCCCCTAATGATCTCCCGAAGTGATGTCCTGGGACTGAAAGGATTGATGTCCACAAACCAAACATATCTTCCGTTGTGCTATAGATGACCCCAACTGGAGGAGATATTGTGGCTGATGCCCACTAAATTTAATTTAGTCAGCGTTCCTTGATACCATCCTGATTCAACTCCTGCCTTGATGTCAGGGTCTGTCACTCTTAGCTGGGCTCCTGTGTTCACCTCTTTTGAACATATCAATAGGTTATTGTGTCTGTATGGGGAGTGTTTTCTTCTGATAGAGGGTAGTGAATATCAGGAACTATCTGAACCAGAGAGTCAAGGGAGCTAGATCACTGAAAGTATTTACAGAGGAGGTAGATTTATTTTTTACCCACTATCATTGAGTTGAACGGTGTGAAGAATTGGGAATTGAATGGAGTTGATGCCGACAGTGGCTCAGCCATGATGGTATACAATGGCACAGCAGGATTGACTGGCCGAATTACCTCATCCTGTTCCTTATGAGCTCATATCCTGTTACTGGAAAGTTAATGGTGGTAATTTTCCTGAATGTTGCAGTCAGAGAGAGCAAAGTATTTTGTGTATCATCTCTGAGCGATGTCTGTGGGCTGTCTTCACAATGAATCTGGGTCCACGACGTGACCAAAAAATGAAACACAAGTTGCAGAGAGGAGGCTCTCTGTAAAGAGACCAGAGGCATATTTCGAACCCAGAGTGGATTTCCAACTAACATTTTCCAACCCACATTAAGCTGTGTGTGTCGGTCTGGAGGGACTGAATGATATCCTATGTAATTGTGGACCAGGTATTTGGAGCAAGTGGCCTCCATCTACTCCTGTGCTGTTCTGAATAGAACATTGGAACATTTTAGTGAGGAGCAGGAGTGGGTTATTAGCCACTTTTCCACTGCTGCACCAGACAGTAAGTTCGTGGCTGATCTCGCTGTGGTCTTAGAAGGACTTTTCTGGATGCACCATTTTCCTTCATTCAATTCTCTGTTCAATGCAAACACCTAGACATCACAAACTTCTGGGAAATGGAATTCCTACTTGTACAGCTCTTTCAGAATTTCTCATTCGTGTTCCAAACAATGTTACAGGGTCACCGATTCCTTTTCCAGTCACACTCCTCCACTGGTTACAACAAATTTCAAAGTTTAGTGATAAGGCCAATAATATTAGTGTCAGGCTGGCTCACCTTCTCGAAAAATGTTCGAGGAGAAAGTGAGGTCTGCAGATGCTGGAGATCAGAGCTGAAAATGTGTTGCTGGAACAGCACAGCAGGTCAGACATCATCCAGGGAACAGGAGAATCGACGTTTCGGGCATAAGCTGTCTGACCTGCTGCGCTGTTCCAGCAACACATTTTCAGCTTCTCGAAAAATGTCACAAACACACAAACGTGCAACTGCAAGCACACATGAACACACATATTTTAAGACAAAACAGAAAAAATGAAAACTTTCCAGAGTTTCATAATGCCTAAACTCGTAACAAATGGAAAGATGACAGAATGTCCCAAATATTATTCTGTCCTCTGAAGTTCTTCAGCTCACACAAGCTGCCGGTAATGGGATATCTCCCCGGAACAGTTGGATTTGTTTCAATTCGCTTTGCATTAGATAGTGGAAAGATGCCAAAGAAACTTTCATCAGAAAATCCACACGATTGGTAAAGATGACGCAGGATTTTTTCCTCTTGTCAGGCGGAACAAAGTGAGAGTGGGGGGAGGGGGGGGGGGTGGCAAAATGCTGCTGCTTCTGAGGCAGGTAACATTTTTCTCCATCCCTGTCCTAAAATATGCAATATTGCCAACTGGACACCAAAAAGGACCATGTGTGATTTCGTTGAACATTCTCTGGAATGGATGATAAGGTGCTATATGCATATGCATAACTACTGCTGTTGTATTTATAGGAAAGCGGTGAGTATTTATACTCACCCTTCGAAGCCGTCGGTCATTTCCAGTGCGAGCAGCAGCGAAGGTAAGACCGTTTGGTTTTAAAAGTACTTACCGGTAGCGGGCAGCGGTGTTTTTTTTTCTCTTTCACTCTCTCTTCACAGAAAGAGCGGGAGCACCAGGGGGAAGTGACGACGACCAGAGGGGCAGCCGAGACCCAGAAGCAGTTAGTGTAAGCTTACCTGGGTAGGTTTTTTCCCCCTTTAAAAGCGCGAAGGAGAGGACTTCCTGCCGATTACACTTGCAGGAAGTGCACCCATCTCCAGCTCCTCCAAGACCGTGTTAGGGAACTGGAGCTGGAGTTGGATGAACTTCGGATCATTCGGGAGGCAGAGGGGGTCATAGATCAGAGTTATAGGGAAGTAGTAACTCCAAAGATGGCAGATAGATGGGTGACAGTGAGGGGGACTGGGAGGAAGCAGCCAGTGCAGGGACCCCCTGCGGCCGTTCCCCTCAAGAACAAGTATACCGTTTTGGATACTTGTGGGGGGGATGACTTACCAGGGGTAAGTAACGGGGCTCAGGTCTCTGGCACGGAGCCTGTCTCCGTTACTCAGAAGGGAAGGGTGAAGAAGAGCAGAGCAGTAGTAATTGGGGACTCGATAGTTCGGGGCACAGATAGGCGGTTTTGTGGGAACGAGAGAGACTCATGTTTGGTATGTTGCCTCCCAGGTGCAAGGGTACGTGATGTCTCTGATCGTGTTTTCCGGGTCCTGGAGGGGGAGGGGGAGCAGCCCGAAGTCGTGGTCCATATTGGCACCAACGACATAGGTAGGAGGAGTGCCGAGGATGTTAGACAGGCTTTCAGGGAGCTAGGTTGGAAGCTCAGAGTTAGAACGAACAGAGTTGTTGTCTCTGGTTTGTTACCCATGCCACGTGATAGAGATTCGATGAATAGGGAAAGAGAACACTTAAATGCGTGGCTACAGGGATGGTGCAGGAGGGAGGGATTCCGGTTTTTGGATAACTGGGGTTCTTTCTGGGGACGGTGGGACCTCTATAAACAGGATGGTCTACACCTGAACCTGAGGGGCACCAGTATCCTTGGGGGGAGGTTTGCTAGTGCTCTTGGGGGGGGGTTTAAACTAACTCTGCAGGGGCATGGGAACCCAGATTGTAGCTTCAGGGTGCAGGGCCTGGAGTGTAGGGAGGTTAGGAACATGGCATCAATTTCCAAGGAGGGTGCCTGTAAACAGGAATGTGGCTTGAAGTGTGTATACTTCAATGCAAGAAGTATACGAAATAAGGTAGATGAACTTGCAGCGTGGGTTGGTACCTGGGACTTCGATGTTGTGGCTATTACGGAGACGTGGCTAGAACAGGGACAGGATTGGCTGTTGCAGGTTCCAGGATTTAAATGTTTTAGTAGGGTCAGAGGTGGGGGTAAAAGAGGGAGAGGTGTGGCATTGCTTGTCAAAGATAGTATTACAGTGGTGGAAAGGACGATGGATGAGGACTTGCCATCTGAGGTAGTTTGGGCTGAGGTTAGGAATAGGAAAGGTGAGCTCACCCTGTTAGGAGTCTTTTACAGGCCTCCTAATAGTCCTAGAATCATTGAAGAAAGGATAGGGAAGGTGATTCAGGAGATGAGTGACAGTAATAGGGTGGTTGTTATGGGGGACTTTAACTTTCCTGATATTGGTTGGGAAAGCTATAGCTCAAGTTCGTTAGATGGGTCAGTGTTTGTTCAATGTGTGCAGGAGAGTTTCCTGACACAATATGTAGACAGGCCAACAAGAGGTGAGGCCATACTGGATTTGGTTGTGGGTAACGAACCAGGCCAGGTGTTAGAATTAGAGGTAGGTGAGCACTTTGGGGATAGTGACCATAATTCGATGATTTTTACTCTCGTGATGGAGAGGGATAAGTGTGTACTACAGGGCAAGAGTTATAGCTGGGGTCAGGGAAATTATGATGCGGTGAGGCATGACTTAGGATGTGTGGCTTGGAAAAGTAGACTCCAAGGCAAGAGTGTAAATGATATGTGAGCTTGTTCAAGGAGCAACTATTGAGTGTCCTTGATAATTATGTACCTGTCAGGCAGGGAGGAAAGGGTCGTGCGAGGGAGCCGTGGTTTAATAAGGAATTGGAATCCCTTGTTAAATGGAAGAGGGCGGCCTATCTCAAGATGAGATGTGAAGGTTCAATTGGGGCGATTGAGAGTTATAGGGTAGCCAGGAAGGACCTGAAGAGAGAGCTAAGAGCAGCAAGGAGGGAACATGAAAGGTCCTTAGTCGGTAGGATTAGGGAAAACCCTAAGGCTTTCTATAGGTATGTTAGGAATAAAAGAATGACTAGGGTAGGAATAGGTCCAGTCAAGGATAGTAGTGGGAAGTTGCGTGTGGAGGCGGAAGAGATTGGGGAGACACTGAATGAATACTTTTCTTCAGTATTTACTCAGGAACAGGGCATTGTCGTCGATGCGAATACTGAGTCACAAATAAGTAGAATGGATGGCTTTGAGGTATGTAGAGAAGAGGTGTTGGAAATCCTGGAAAAGGTGAAAATAGATAAGTCCCCTGGGCCTGATGGCATTTATCCTAGGATTCTCTGGGAAGCAAGGGAGGAGATTGCAGAGCCATTGGCCTTGATTTTTATGTCCTCTTTGTCTACAGGAGTAGTGCCAGAAGACTGGAGGAAAGCAAATGTGGTTCCCTTGTTCAAAAAGGGGAGTAGGGATAACCCTAGTAACTATAGGCCGGTGAGTCTCACTTCTGTTGTGGGCAAAGTCTTAGAAAGAATTGTAAGGGATAGGATTTATGCACATCTGGATAGGAATAATGTGATCAAGGATAGTCAGCATGGTTTTGTGAAGGGCAGGTCGTGCCTCACAAACCTTATTGAATTCTTTGAAAAGGCGACGAAGGAGGTTGATGAGGGGAAAGCGGTAGATGTGGTATATATGGATTTTAGTAAGGCGTTTGATAAGGTTCCCCATGGTAGGCTACTGCAGAAAATACGGAGATATGGCATTGAGGGTGAGTTGGAGGTTTGGATTAGGAATTGGCTGGATGGAAGAAGACAGAGGGTAGTAGTTGATGGCAAAGTTTCTTCATGGAGTGCCGTCACTAGCGGTGTTCCGCAAGGATCTGTTTTGGGACCATTGCTGTTTGTCATTTTTATAAATGACCTGGAAGAGGGGTTAGAAGGTTGGGTCAGCAAGTTTGCGGATGATACGAAAGTCGGAGGAGTTGTTGACAGTGAGGAAGGATGTGGCAGGTTACAGCAGGATATAGAGAAGCTGCAGAGCAGGGCAGAAAGGTGGCAAATGGAATTCAATGTAGCTAAGTGTGAGGTGATTCACTTTGGGAAGAATAACAAAAAGATGGGGTACTGGGCTAATGGTCGGATACTTGGTAGTGTGGATGAGCAGAGGGATCTTGGTGTCCATGTACACAGATCTCTGAAAGTTGCCACCCAGGTAAATAGTGCGGTGAGGAAGGCATATGGCGTACTGGCTTTTATTGGTAGAGGAATTGAGTTCCGGAGTCCTGAGGTCATGATGCAGTTGTATAAGACTCTGGTGCGGCCGCATCTGGAATATTGTGTGCAGTTTTGGTCGCCATACTGTAGGAAGGATGTGGAGGCACTGGAACGAGTGCAGAGCAGGTTTACCAGGATGTTGCCTGGTATGGAAGGAAGATCGTATGAGGAAAGACTGAGACACTTGGGGTTGTTTTCATTAGAGAAAAGAAGGTTTAGGGGTGACTTGATTGAGGTGTACAAGATGATTAGGGGGTTAGATAGGGTTGACAGTGTGAACCTTTTCCCGCGTATGGAGTCGGGTATTACAAGGGGGCATAGCTTTAAATTAAGTGGGGGTAGATATAGGACTGAAATTAGGGGTAGGTTCTTCACTCAGCGAGTCGTAAGTTCATGGAATGCCCTGCCAGTAGCAGTGGTGGACTCGCCCTCTTTATGGGCATTTAAGCGGGCATTGGATAGGTATATGGAGGATAGTGGGTTAGTATAGGTTAGGTGGGCTTGGATCGGCGCAACATCGAGGGCCAAAGGGCCTGTACTGCGCTGTATTCTTCTATGTTCTATGTTCTACATTGTGCCTTTCCTTAGCAACAACCAAAAAACAAAATCCCAGCTGTGTAATTTGATGGCATGTTTACATGTGTCTGCACAATTTTAAGAAATCGGTTGATGTCTTCATTATATCTGCGTTAAAATCAATTTTACGACAGAGTGTAAAGCCCTTCTTTGTGGTTTTGTTCGCCGAGCTGGGAATTTGTGTTGCAGACGTTTCGTCCCCGTCTAGGTGACATCTTCAGTGCTTGCGAGCCTCCAGTCAAGCGATTCTGTGATGTTTCCTCCGGCATTTATAGTGATTTTGCAATTCCCATGCAAGGACTGCACAAAACATTACATAGAACAAGCTGGAAAACAGCATCCATGAACACCACCTAGCCACGAAGCGACACGACCAGCTATCCTTACTAGCCACACATGCAGATGCCAAGCAACATGAGTTCAACTGGGACAACACTACTTTTATACGACAAGCTATACAGAGAACAGCCAGGGAATTCCTGGAGGCATGGCACTCATCCACAGATTCAATCAATAAGCACATTGACCTGGACCCAATATACCGGCCACTGCAGCGGACAGCTGGAACTGACAACCGTAAGCAGCAGAGACAAACCACTATAAATGCTGAAGGAAACATCACAGAAACGCTTCACAGGAGTCTCCCAAGCACCGAGGATGTCACCTAGACAGGGGACGAAACGTCTGCAATACAAATTCCCAGTTCGGCGAACAGAATCACAACAACGAGCACCCGAGCTACAAATATTCTCGCAAACTTTGAAGCCCTTCTGCTAATTTAAACCAGACACACAGAAAAAAACAATCACCCCGCCTCATAGTCTGTAAAAGTGTGAGTGACAAAGAACGACCAAATACCACTATTTATAGAAAACAATAACAGTTTATTCTTTAACTCAAAGAAAAAAGAGAACATCGATTTTCCTGTGAATCTCCCTCTGTCGATTTTCCTGGGACTTTTCTTCGGTCTTCTGCTGCACAGATTTCACAGAAACAGGTACCTTTCAGAGAGCGATTGTGCAGGCAGTCTGCTTTGTTAGTGCTCTTTGCTGCTCTGACTAACTGTTCAAAATGCCCGCTTTTATACCACAAAACATCAAATTGTCTCATTGATTTTATGTAATTAAAATTCAAATTCAATAATACTCAGCTCAGTTATTGGTTTCAGCCAAATGTTACTTTTTAAAAACTTTTCTGCATACTCTGTGCTTGTTAAGTCCTTGCCAACTTTCACGCTCTTTAAAAGGTATAGTACCCGTCTCTGCATTCATAACAATCAGTACATTTTATTCTTTAAATGTATTCCGTAGTTTAAAACACTCTAACAAGAGAAAATATGCATCCAGCTGATTTTTCTTAATTTCGTATATGGTTCAAAAAAGATTTCGCATCCAATACATAAACTGATAATTCTTGATATCCCAGGAACGTGTGTACAGGGAGAAGGAGAGGCATGTTTCGGGCACATTCCTGATGAACGGCTGATGCCCGAAACATTGACTTTCCTGCTTCTCTGATGCTGCCCGACCTGCTGTGCATTTCCAGTGCAACACGTTTCGACTCTGACCTCCAGCATCCGCAGTCTCGCTGTCCAGATGCAGTAAAACATTGCTACGACTAAACCCGATACCTTTTCCCAGAAACAACATAATTTCAAACCATTTGCTACATCTGCAGACTAACTTCATGGATAGGAGCAGCAATTGACCATTCGCTGCACCCTTCAGAATGCTCATGTCGAATCCGAGTATGTCTGACCATCCGACTCCCGTTTGATCCCCATAAGCATTGACTCTCCTGTCCAGCAAAGATCACTCGAGATCAGCTTTGAATATCGTTAATAATCGCGTCTTTACTGCTCTCTGAGGAAAAGGGCACCACAGATAGCACAACACGAAAGGGAAAGGAACGTCCTTATTTCATTGCAGGACCCGCTATTTTAAAACTTAGTTAACCTAACATCAAATTGTCGCCTTTTTTGATACATATGGACAGAATAATTAGGAATAGACATAGACTATACAGTCCACTAAACGTGTCCAACATTGCCACTGCTCTCTGCTCCTGTCCCAGAAAGAGAATACCAGATGGCATAACACCACATTACATTAAAAAAGGAGCAGAATTAGGCCATTCGGCCCATCGAGTCTGAATGTCATTTAATAATGGCTGAGAGGTTTCTCAACATGATTCCCCTGACTTCTCTCTGTAACACTTGGTACCCTTATTCATCAAAAACCTATCTATCTCTGGCTTCTCGACTCAAGTGTATGTGTTTCTTTGCGTCTGTCTGCGTGCCGTCTGTGCCTGTGTATTTGTGTGTACACATTTGTTCTTCCGTGTACTAACCTCTGCGTTTTATCTGTTTAAGTCTGTTTGTGTGTGACTGGGTATGTCTCTGTATGCCTCTACATGTGTGCGGGTCCGTCTCAGTGCATGTGCTGTGAGTGTTAGTATATTGGCGTGTTTACATATGTCTCTAAGTACTTCTGTGTCTGCATCTTTCTGCAATTGGATATTTGTTGTTTTGGGAAGGAAAGAAGTAGCAGAACAGACAGAGCGGTTAAAGTGAGTATTGCCCTCCACAGAACATTGTTTCTTATTCAGTTGGTTGGATGTGGATATCACAGAATCTCCATACGATTCACTCAGTCCCCTCCGGCTCATGCTAGAGTCCTGCCAACATAGCAGGGAGAGGGGGAAAAGGGAACGGATATTGGACACGCCACCACCCGGCTTGACCCTTTTTGTCTAGTTCCAGGCCTTTTATCCTGGAATGGGAGAAAGGGAAGCGGGGAATGAGTTTTTCGTACTGTTGTAGGTGGTGGTGGGGGAGAGGGTTGCTGAATGGTGAGGTGTCTGAATGGAGTCAGTCCACAGTGCAGAATCCATAAGGTGTTATTGGTGTGCAGGTATTGCATAGGTGACAGACAAAATGATGGAAGGAATGTGCTGAATTCAAGTTAGAGTGGTTGTACATGAACTTTATTTGGAGGTACAGCGTGAGCCTTGTTCAGCGGTAGGTGCTAGAACAGATATACAGTGAGCGTGAGGGAGCAGAGAGAATATAGTGATGCTTATCCTGGCAGAACGAGGATACAGAATGTCCTGTATTGCTGGACATTTCTTCAGATCATCTCAGCGTCGACGTGAGTCTCAATGAACGTCTTCTCTAAGTCTGTCACCAATAATACCACCGACCCTGTCCCTCAGATCCCACAGAACCGGTTTGGGAGGATCTTAGCAATGAGAAACAAACATTGGTGTGTTCTGCCGTGCAAAATTGTCCTGCAAATTTTGTATATCTTTTGATGTGGAAAATTGGTATTGTTGGTGCTGCAGTAATACTGAATTATCTCACGTTACATCTAAACTGCAGAAACAAAGTGACCGCTAATGCTGTGAAAAATAAATTCCAGAAGTGTGTATCAGGTAGCTTGAAGAGTGTGTTGTGATCCAAACTAGAGACAAGGTTAGTTTGGATTTGGTGATCAGAAGGATTAATTAAAACCTTGTTCTGAGGAAAAGTGACATTAATATGTTGCATTTTACACGACATCTGCATATAATATCGAATGTTGAACATGATGGTCAAACATAATGGAAGCCTGGAGGCTGGAGGGTCAAGTTCGCTCCAGTGAATTGGGAAAGTACAATATGTCATTCAGTGGGATACGAGCAATGGTTGTCAGAATCATAGATTCCGAAAGCACAGAGGCAGACCCTTTGTTCAAAACCGGTCCATTCCGACCAAAATGTGCATTCACACTAACCCCATCTCCCTGCCATTGCCCCATTTCCATCTAATTCTTTTCTATCCGTTTATTTGTCCAAATTCCTTTTAAATGTTGTTAATGTAAACCCCTCAACCACTGGCTGCTCATTCCATATGTGCACCAGCCTCTGTAAATAAAGTTGCCCCTCAGGTTCCCTTTAATTCTTTCCCCTCTGACATTAAACTGATGCCTTTTAGTCTATGATTCACAACACTGGGAAAAGAAATTAGTGCATTCGCCAGTTCTATGTCTCTCATGATCGTTTATACTTCTGTAATATATCATCTCAGTCTTGTACACTCTAAAGAAAAAATGTCTAGCCTGTCCAAACTCTCCCTATAATTCAGCTATTGAGTACTGGCGATATCCTTGTGAATTTCTTCTGCACTCTTTCCAATTTCATCACATCCTTCATGGAGCAAATTGAACAAAACCGAACACAGTACTCCAAGCGCAGCCTCACCATCATCCTGTATAACTGCAACGGAACTCCCCAACTTCGATGTTCAATTCCCTGACTAATGAAGGCCAGTACGCCAAAAGCATTCCTCACTGTCATCTACCTGTGACTCTACTTTGAGAGAACCATGCACCTGAATTCCAAGGACCCTCTGTTCCACTGCACTCCTTGAGGCCTAACCGTTCACCTTGAAACTCCTACCTTGATTGGATTTTCCAAAATGCAAGACCTCACATTAATCTATATTAAACTCCATTTGTGATTTCTCGACCCACTACTCCAGCTGATCAAGATCCTGCTGCAATTTCTGATAAGCTTCCTCGCTGTTCACGATACCGCTTATTTTAGTGTCATCAGCAAAATTACTAATCGTGCCTTGTACACTCTCAACAAAATCTTTGATAGAGATAAGCAATGGTCACAGCACAGACCCCTGAGGCACTCCACTTGCCACAGGCCTCAGTCCGACAAGCAACCTTCCACTATTACACTCTGCTATCTAACATCAAACCAATTGTGTGTTCAGTGTTCCAGCTCCCTCTGGATTCTATCTGATCAAACATTTCAGAGCAGCCTATCATGTGGAACCTTGGGACGACGCGGTGGCTGAGTGGTTAACATTGCTGCCTCACAGCGACAGGGACATGCACTCAATTCCCGCCTCAGGCAACTGACTGGTTGGAGTTTGATCATTCTCCCGTGTCTGCGTGGATTTCCTGCGGGTGTTCCGGTTTCCTCCCACAGTCCACAGATGTGCAGGTTACGTGAATTGGTCATGCTAAATTGCCCATAGTTTTAGGTGCATTAGTCAGGGTGGGTTGCTCTTTGGAGGGGTGGTGTGGACTTCTTGGGCCGGCGGGCATGTTCTCACACTGCAGGGAATCTAATCTAATCTAAAGGCCTTTCTGAAAGCTATGTAGACTATGTTTGTCACCCTACCCTCGTCTACATTCCTGGTCAGTTCATCAAAGTACACTAAAAATTAGTAAATTCCGATCTTCCATGCACAAAGCCGTGCTGACTGCTCCGTGTGTTTCCAAATGTTTGTGTGTCTTATCACAGAGTCTTCTCAAGTAACACACCTATCACAGTTGTGAAGCTAATTGGTTTATAGTTCTCATGTTCTTCGTTGCAGCTCTTATTGCATAAGGGTATAACATTCGCTCCCCACCAGCCTTCGGTGACTTCACCTGTGGCGAACGATGATGCAAAATTATCAGCCAGGGCTCCCGCAATTTCTTCTCTCTCTGATTGCTGTGACCTTGGATATATCTGGTCAGGGCCAGGAGATCTATAGAAATATTGCATAGTCTGAAAAATACGTCTTTTTAAAGGTACAATTACCAAAGAAAGGGGAAGTGACTTAATGATGGTTAACATAACAAATTAAAAATTATATTAATCATAGGAAGTGACTTCAGAAGAATTTCAGACATTGTGAAAACGTGAGAATACTCAGAAATTTGTCTGTGTGGAGTTCCCAATGCTCCCCCTGTCTCCGTTGCTTTCCTCTGGGTGCTCCGGTTTCCTCCCACAATCCAAAGATCTGCAGGTTAGGTGAATTGTCCATGTTAAATTGCTCCATAGTGTTCAGGGATGTGTACATTGGATGCATTAGTCTGGTGTAAACGTAGAATCGTATGGAAATGGGTCTGTGTGGGTTACTCTTCGAAGGGGCAGTGTGGAACTGCTGGACCAAGGGCCTTTTTCACAATGTTAGCATGCTCAGAGCACAAAATCTGCATAAATCTACAATCTGTATTTCAAAGAAAACAAAATAAAGCAAGGTCAAATATGATATTATGTAATCGGGAGAGGAGAATATATTGTGGAAACAGGGAAATGGCCGAGATATCAACCAGTTACTTTGCATCTGTCTTCATGGAGGAAGAGCCAGAAAATCACCCAGAATTACCAAATGATCATATGGAACTTGTGACACTAAAGACATAAAGTCAATTTATGTCAGTAACAAGGTAGTACGTGAACCTGTAGCTGGATTGCGCATTTCTAAGTCTGACAAACCAGATGTACTTCACATCAAAGTATTAGCAATAAATCAGCAAGAGAATTATTAACTGTACTGTCGATGATTGTGTTTATTTTCCTGCACTTTGTGCAGAGGCCGGAAGCCATTGTAGATAAATAGAAGGAAGTAAACGTGTTCCAAGAATTGTAAGTAAATAGAATGGATCCGAGCATCTGCAACGGAAGAAGAGACAGTGTGGACAACTGCAGACCAATTAACTTGACATCCGTAAGCAAACTGTTGGAATCTACTACATACCACGTGATGTTCGATATTTAGAAATGAACAGCAACATTTGAGAGTATCAGCATGTGTTTCTGACAGAGAAATCATGCTTGAAAAAAAATCAGAATTATTTGAACTTGTTTCTTACAGCATAGATAATGGGGAACCAGTAGAATTGGCATATTTGGATTTTCAGAAGGCTTTTGATAAGAACTCATACAGTGAGTTCGTAAAAAAAAACATGTGAAAGGCATTTTGAAGAATACATGTAAGTGGAAAGTTAAAGTTATGTTCGCCTTCATTTAAGGGAATCAGAATATAGATGGAAGGACATGTTGAAGCAGTTTTACAGCGTGTTGGTGAGGTTGTATTTGGAGGATTGTGTACAGTGTTTTTGACTCAACCTGAGAAAGAATATACTGATTGCAGAGGAAGTGCAATGGACATTTTCCAGATTAATCCCTCAGATGGCGAGATTGAGAGGTGACTGCAGTGAAATTTAGAAAATTCACTGAACATATGTCAAGTTGGAAATAAACAAACTGTTTCTCTGGCTGTCTAATCTACGTTTAAGGCCAATAATGGCAGGATAAGGGGCAGGCCATTTAAAATAGAAAGAAGAAGCAAATCCATCACTTGAAGGGACTGCCGAACACAGGGGTTTGCTGGCAGGGTAAGATTAGGGAGAATCCCCAGGTATTCTGCAGGTATATCAATCGGCAGAGTGGTTCAGTGGTTCCTCACAGCACCAGGGACCCAGGTTCAATTCACACCTTGGACAACTGTCTGTGTGGAGTTTGCCAGTTCTCCCTGTCTCTGCGTGTGTTTCCTTCGGGTGCTCCGGTTTCCTCCCACTGTCCAAAAATGTGCAGTTCAGATGTATTGGCTACGCTAAATTGCCCATAGTGTTAGGTGCAATCGTCAGCGGGAAATGGGTCTGGATGGGCTACTCTTTGTGGACTGGTTGGGCCGAAAGGCCTGTTTCCATACTGTAGGGAATCTAATCTTATAAAAAAGGGAACAATTCGCACTCATCAATGACTTGACAAATTGCATCCAAATCAACTTAGTGTTAGCATACAGAGCATGGTTTTAGAAAGTTGTTTGTTTGACTGCAGATTGATGTCCAAAGTGCACCAACGGGATCAGTGCTGTGCCATTGTTACTGGTAATTCGGATGTGCCAATGTTGGACTGGGGTGGACAAAGTTAAAATTCAGATAACAATAAATTATAGTTGTTGTGTTTCTGTTCGCCGAGCTGAGAATTTGTGTTGAAGACGTTTCGTCCCCTGTCCAGGTGACATCCTCAGTGCGTGGGAGCCTCCTGTGAAGCGCTTCTTGATCTTTCCTCTGGCATTTATAGTGGTTTGTCTCTTCCACTTCCGGTTGTCAGTTCCAGCTGTCCGTTGCAGTGGTCGGTGTATTGGGTCCAGGTCGATGTGCATATTGATTGAAACTGTGGATGAGTGCCACGCCTCTAGGAATTCCCTGGCTGTTCTCTGTTTGGCTTGTCCGATAATAGTAGTGTTGTCCCAGTCAAACTCATGTTGCTTGTCATTTGCGTGTGTGGCTACTAAGGATTGCTGGTCGTGTCGCTTCGTGGCTAGTTGGTGTTCATTGATGCGGTTCGTTACCTGTCTTCCTATTTGTCCTATGTAGTGTTTTGTGCAGTCCTTGCATGGGATTTTGTACACTACATTGGTTTTGCTCCTGCTGGGTATCGGGTCCTTCATCCTGGTGAGTTGGGTGAGAGTGGCTGTTGTTTTTTGTGCTTTTATGAGTCCTAGTGTTCGCAGTAGTCTGGCTGTCAGTTCGGAAGTGCTCTTGATGTATGGTAGTGTGGCTAATCCTTTGGGTTACGGTATGTCCTCATTCCGTTGTCTTTCCCTTCAGCATCCATTGATGAATTTGCACGGGTATACGTTTTTGGCGAATACATTGTATAGGTGTTCTTCTTTCTTGTTTTGCAGTTCTGGTGTATTGCAGTGTGTTGTGGCCCTTTTGAACAGTGTCTTCATGCAACTTCTTTTGTGTGTGTTGGGATGGTTGCTTTCGTAGATTAGGATTTGCTCTGCGTGTGTGGCTTTCCTGTATACCTTTGTGGTGAATTCTCCGTTAAGTGTTCTCTGTACAATCACGTCTAGGAATGGGAGTTGGTTGTCCTTTTCTTCCTCTCTCGTGAATCGGATTCCTGTGAGTGTGGCGTTGATGATCCGGTGTGTGTTCTCAATTTATGTGTTTTTAATGAATACAGTGGTGTCATTCACATATCTGACCCAGAGTTTGGGTTTAATTTGTGTGAAGACCGTTTGTTCTAATCTTTGCATTACCGCTTCTGCTATGAGTCCAGAGATGGGTAAGCTCACGGGTGTGCCATTGATTTGGTCATATATTTGGTTGTGGAATGTGAAGTGTGTTGTGAGGCACAGGTCAGTAGTTTGAGTATGCCGTCTTTGTTGATCGCACAAAGGATGAAACCTGAAAGGAACAACACCCCCAGATTCTATGGACTACCTCAAGTGCACAAACCAGACATCCCACTCAGACCCATAGTATCACTACCAGGGACACCATCGCACAAACTGGACAAAGAACTACAGCAGAAACTGAAACACCTGATCAGCAGATCCAGACACTCTGTACAGTCAACACAGGAATTCTTGGACATCATCAGAAATATGCACATAGACAAGGATGAAATTCTGATCTCATTCGATGTAATGGCACTGTTCACCTCTATCGACAAAACCCTAGCCAGAAAACAATAGCTAACCTGCTGGAAATACAGAACAGACAACAGGACGGTGAACCTATCAACAAAGACGGCATACTCAAACTACTGGACCTGTGCCTCACAACACACTTCACATTCCATAACCAAGTATATGAACAAATCAACGGAACACCCGTGGGCTCAACCATCTCTGGACTCATAGCAGAAGCGGTAATGCAAAGATTAAAACAAACAGTCTTACCGCAAATTCAACCCAAACTCTGGGTCAGATATGTGGACGACACCTTTGTATTCCTTAAAAACACAGAAAAAGAGAACACACGCCGGATCATCAATGCCACACTCACAGAAATCCAATTCACTACAGAGGAAGAAAAGGACAACCAACTCCCCTTCTTAGACGTGATGGTACAGAGAACACCGAACGGAGAATTCACCACAAAGGTATACAGGAAAGCCACACAAACAGACCAAGTCCTGAACTACGGAAGTAACCACCCCAACACATACAAAAGAAGTTGCATCAAGACATTGTTCAAAAGGGCCACAATACACTGCAGTACACCAGATCTACAAAAAAAGGAAGAAAAGCAGCTATACAATGTACTCGCCAAAAACGGATACCCGCCAAATTTCATCAACAGATGCCTAAGAGAAAGACAATGGAATGAGGACATGCTATAACCCAAAGGGCTAGCCACACTAACATACATCAAGAGCATTTCCAAACTGACAGCCAGACTACTGCGACCACTAGGACTCATAAAAGCACAAAAGACCACATCCACTCTCAGACACCAACTCATCAGGACGAAGGACACGATACCCAGCATGAGCAAAACCAATGTAGTGTACAAAATCCCATGCAAGGACTGCACAAAACACTACATAGGACAAATAGGAAGACAGCTAATGATCCGCAACCATGAACACCAACTAGCCACGAAGCGACACGACCAGCAATCCTTAGTAGCTACACACGCAGATGACAAGCAACATGACTTCGACTGGGACAACACTATATTATAGGACAAGCCAAACAGAGAACAGCCAGGGAATTCCTGGAGGCATGGCACTCATCCACAGATTCAATTAATAAGCACATTGACCTGGACCCACCATACCGGCCACTGCAGCGGACAGCTGGAACTGACAACTGTAAGCGGCAGATACAAATCACTATAAATGCCGGAGGAAACATCACAGAAGCGCTTCACAGGAGGCTCCCAAGCACTGAGGATGTCACCTAGACAGGGGACGAAACATCTGCAACACAAATTCCCAGCTCGGCGAACAGAACCACAACAACAAGCACTCGAGCTACAAATCTTCTCACAAACTTTGAACAAGATTATAGTCCAACAGGTTTATTTGGAGGCAGCAACTTTCTAAGCGCATCATCAGCTGATGAAGAAGCAGCGCATTGAAAGCTAGTGCCTCTGAATAAAACTGTTGGACTATAACCTGGTGTGATTTTGTAACCTTAAAAACAATTAGCCAGTTGGTTGCAAATGAGGAGGAAGGTCTAAATTTACAGGAAGATGTAAATGGAACGGTCAGATGGGCAGATCAATGACAGACGGATCGTAAGGAGAAAGTGAGGTCTGCAGACGCTGGAGATCAAAGCTGAAACTTTATTGCTGGAACAGCACAGCAGGTCAGGCAGCATCTAGGGAACAGAAGATTCGACGTTTCGGGCACATGCCCTTCTTCAGGAATCGTAAACCTAATAACGGCGATGATTAAGGGTAGTACTAAATGAATGGCAGCACACTAGGAAGCTCAGCGATTGCTTCTCCACACATCCCTGAATGGGTATGGACAGGGTAACATACAAGTTGATAAATCATATTGACTGTAAACACGGTCTTTTTTGATCGAGGCATAGATTATAAGAGCTATGCAGAACGTTAGTTAATCCAAGATGGATTAATTTGCGTAGTTCTGGGATCCACGTTACAGGAATATTTTGATTGTACTGGAGGGGGGCTTACAGAGGAGATTCACCAGGATGTTCACTGGGTGTACCATATCAGCTAAGGAGAGAGGCTGGATAATCTCGGGTTGCTTACTTTGGATCAGAGAAGGCTGAGGGGGAGGTGATTCAGGAGGATAAGATTACGAGGGGCATGGAATGCGTGGATAGACAGCAGTTGTTCCTTTCAGTCAAAGGGTCAAGAACAGGTCAGCGCACTTTTTAAGTGGAGTGTTTGAGGTTGAGTGAGAATTTGAGGATTCTTTTTAACCCAACTGGTGGTGGGTCCTGGGATGTACTTCCTGAGAGGGAAGTTGTCACGGATAACCTAACAACCGTGAAAAAAATGATTCAAGGTTGCGCACATGAAATGCCATAACATTCCCAGTTACGGGTCGTGGGTCAGGAAGTGGGACTAATGTCGACCGTGCTGTATTTGTGACGGTACAGAGTCTATGCTCCTCTGATTGTATGGCTGTAGAATGTCAGTCATTCAGCACCTTAAGCCGGAATTGATGAGTTTCTGAAGAGTATATTAACAAGGGTTATAAAAGTGAATTTATAATTGGTTCTAAAAACATGTACTTGGCCAAATTAAGGGAAAAACGGTGCAGTTTCCTGACAGGCTGAAACCAGAGAATTGAGGACAGGGTAATGGCAGAACTATGAAGCAAATATTTCAGTTTTGTCTTCACAGAAAAAAATCAAATAAGAAAATCAATCTTCCCAGCAATACTAGGAAACTTTAAACTGGTGAGAAAGAAAGGAAATAGAATGGAATTGGCAACTAAACAGTTTTAGAGGAAGTATTGGAACCAAAAGTAATGGGCAGAGACAAAATCAATAGAGATTTATGAAAAGGGAATCATTTTTGAGAAACTGACTGAGCAAAATTTTGGGCAAGCAATCAATACAATATGAGTGGATTGTTAGGAAAATAGGTGATAAAGCTCCAAGCCTACCATACAAATGCAAATCTTATGGGACTGGGGTTAACATGTGGACATAATTTAGAATGGGAAAGCTGACATAACACAGCGAATAGGAATAAAACAATGTGTTTTCGAGTGGAAAGCTGGGGGAGTATAGCAGGAATCGGGGCTTGGGTCCCAACTATTCCCAATAAACAGCAAACTTGTGGGAATCAAATGCAATATTGCCAATTCTGCTGATGACATTAAATGTCGATGTCGGATTGTGAGTCGTTGAGCAGGATATAAAAAAGCTTCAATATTGAGACAAGTGAAGTGAATAGGCAAATACGTGGCAAATGGAGGGCAATGGGGTATATGTGACGACGTGCCCTTTGGTGGGAAAACAGGACGGCAACCTACAATTTGAAAACGGATTGGTTGAAAATAATATTGATTTAGAAAGGAACTTGTGCTGCATTTTTGTTTCGTTCTGCGCAGACCTCCGAGGTCTATGCAAGGCAGTGCGTTCTGAAGCAAGCAGTCAATACTAGGAATGGCTTCGCCACGCTGACCAGTGTACATAGAGCCACCAAGTGGGGAGCTGTAACGTTGAAAATGGTTTGGATCTACCTTCACAACATTCACTGAAAGCATTATTGCAGGAAAAGAAAGCAGTTAGGAAGATAAATGATGTGTTGACCTTCATTCCAGGGGGATTTGAGTCCAGGAGGAAGGGTGATTACTGCAGCTGTACAGGGCCTTGTTGAGACCCGATCTTGAACATTGTGCAGTATTTGTGCAATTTTGGTCTCCTTACTGAATAAAAGACAAACCTGCCATTGATGGAGAGCAGCGAATGATGACCTGACTGATTTCTGGGATGACAGGCTGGTTGTGGGAGCAGAGTTTGGGGCGACTGGGCCTGTATTCAATGGCCTTTAGGAAAATGAGTGGAGGTCTCAGAGAAGCATATAAAACTCTGACAGGGCGAGACAGATTGGAAGCAGGGATAGCAATTCCCCTGACTGGGATGTCTAAAACAAGGGACCACACTATTAGATAAAGGCAGGTCACTCTGCATTGAGATGCGAATAAATATCTGTACTCAGAGACTGGCGAACCTGGAGATTTCTCTCCCAGATCAGGCTGTGGAAACCTGGACATTAAATATAAATAAGGATTTCTGACACTAAAGGGATCAGCAGACAGCTGGAGTACAGCTTCCACAGACTCTCAGATGTTAAGAAGGATATCTCTGCAATGTCAACAGGACTGTGTTTCCCGTTCCCTTTTCCGACAACGAATTTTCTGTCAGTTTTATCGTTCCAAATCTTGGAGCAGTTTGATAATGGTGCAATATAAATACCGGGGGCTATTGGAAAGAAGAGGTTAAGGGACGATCCCTGAAATATCAGTAAAAACCAAAAATGAAAGGTGGTCTAACACACACCCTAGCACAATCTAAGTTAATCTTTAAAACATATATTGCAATGAAATAGTACTTAACATTAAACACTTCAACACTACGGCCACTGACTACAGCCCTGTACCTTTCACGATGCTCTTCACCGGATGTTTTCGGCGTTGACTGAGCACGTGATGTTGCCTTGGAATTCCAGTACTCCCCAAAATTCTCCCCCAGTTGGAGATGATGTTTCTTCGAAATGTAGCCTACAATTCCCAGTGTGAAGCTCAGTTTCACGGCTTGCATAGGGATTGCATCCCTGTTTTAGCTGAACACACTAAGTGTGCATTTTGCAGGTAGAGGATCACGAGCTTGGGTTTTGCTGTTCAGCCAATGTTGGAGATGGAATCGCGAATAGTGAACAGGAACTTGTTTTTTTTTAAGAAAAGCACACAATTCATAAACAGCATGGCAGCCAAACCATGATTAATAGGCATGTGTCATCACAGAAAGGCCTGTATATTGATTGGACGAGCAAAATTGATGGACGACAGCAGTTCTTATTATACATTTCACGATGTTTAAGCATATTAAGGGATACGAACACCGTGTGAGGAAAACTCCACTGAGGACATTTTATCCATTAACTAGAATGGGGAAGCCTCAATGTGTTGAATGCCCTACTCCTTTCCTGATGTTTCTGTGCAGTCTGTGGGAAAGCTCTGCAAAAGTTGTCAATAGTTCTTACATGTTCGGAAGGAAATCTCTTCAGGGTCGACAGGACTGTGTCTCCCGTAACCTTTTCCGATCCCGAGTCTGGTGCTGGGTATTGGGTCCGGTTTTACCCTTAAAGTACTCGAAGCAGTTTGATACAATTGAGAGACTTGCTTGGCCGTTTCAGAGACGATTGAAGAGTTTATCACATGTCTGTGTGTCTGGAGTCACTTTTAGGCCAGTTCAGGAAAGCTCGCGAGATTGACTTCCTGAAAGTACATTGGGGAAAGAAATAGAAGCTTACAATCGACAATGGCGTTAGGGTCACCATTACTGACACCAGATTTTAGATACTTACATGTTATTGTGGTTCTGTTCGCCGAGCTGGAAGTTTTTGTTGCAAACGTTTCGTCCTCTGGCTAGGCGACATCATCAGTGCTTGGGAGCCTCCTGCGAAGCGCTTCTTTGATGTTTCCTCCGGTGTTTATAGTGGTCAGTCCCTGCCGCTTCCGGTTGTCAGTTTCAGCTGTCCGCTGTAGTGATTGGTATATTGGGTCCAAGTCGATGTGTTTGTTAATGGAGTTTTTGGATGAATGCCATGCCTCTAGGAATTTCTAAAGGCATGGCATTTATCCACAAACTCCATTAACAAACACATCGACTTGGACCCAATACACCAACCACTACAGCGGACAACTGAAACTGACAACCGGAAGCGGCAGGGACAGACCACTATAAACACCGGAGGAAACATCAAAGAAGCGCTCAGGAGGCTCCCAAGCACTGATGATGTCACCTAGCCAGGGGACGAAACGTTTGCAACAAAAACTTCCAGCTCGGCGAACAGAACCACAACAACGAGCACCCGAGCTACAAATCTTCGCACAAACTTTGAACACTTACATGTTAGTAATTGTTTTTAACTTCCACCAACTGGCAGAGCATTAGCCTGGTCTGTATTAGTAATCCAGTGACATTTCCACAACAGCACCATCTCCACATTGGGACCTATCAGAAACCACACTGAGCAGGTTATTTCTGTGCTGTTTGCCAGCTCTGTCAGAAAGACCTCCCACCAATTTGAGTATCCAGATGGGACTGAGGGCCGGTAATTTGTCAGATTGTAATTGTTCTCCTCTTAGCAGACTGGACATATTTGAGTAATTTTCCGCATTGCCAGGGAGATGTCAGAGTTGGAGCTGGAATGAAACAGCTTCCCCGGGGACACGGCTTGTTGTGCAGCACAAGTCTTCAGTCCTATTGCAGGAATGGTTTCATGGCCCATTGCCTTTGTCGTATCTACTGTGTTCAGCGGTTTCTTCATGTCACATGCAGCGAATCGAATTGGTTGAAGATGGCATCTGTAATTCTATAGGCATCATGGCGAGGATGAACTGCATCATCCAAGCAACACTTCTGGCTGAGGATGGTGCATACACTGTAATGTTGTCTTTTACACTGATGTGCAGGGATGTTCCATTATTTAGGATGGTGGGAAATCTGGAGTCCTCTCCTCCAGTAAGCTTTTTTTAATGGTCCGTTGACATTTATGACTGGATGTGGCAGGACTGCAAATCTTAGATCTGATATGTTAGTCTTGGGATAATATCTCCCTCTCTCCCAAATGTTCGCCCTGATGTTTGGAATCCAACCAGTCAAGTGTGGTAGCTTTAATGGGTTATCATTACGTCTAGGTACACATGATTGTGACTCTGGCACGTTCACCCCTCATTCGTCACTGAACCATAGATAAGCTTGATGCTCATGGTAGACTGGTGGATTATCCTGGGTAAACAGTTACAGACTGTGATTGATTTCAATGCTGCTTCTGCTGCTGCTGTTGTCCACAGCATCACATGATAGAACCAGTTCGAACTGCAATATCTGCGATTCCATTCTCCTGATCGTCCCGCAGTTCACGTCGAGACCATTCACGCATCAGACCTGTACTCAGTGCCCTAACCTGGTTTCTGATGTGGTAACACTTCCATTTTCAAATCTTCATTCTGCTGAGGGTTTCTGCCGGGTGTCACATGCCCAATTTGTTACATTACTCAAACACTTTAACGTATTCATCTGAATCTTTTCCTTTACCGCAATGCCATCTTCTGTGTTTAAAGTGAATGTGTTTCCCTCTGTTTTTCTCCCTGACCATGATTAACTGCTCTGTGGTATCAGTGAAGCCAAACTTATGGAACCAAGGAATTTGTGCACCTTGTGTTATCGTTCACTTCATTGCGTATGGCAGTCCATGCTGAACAGAGCGTATGAGCAGCTTTGACACACAATTTTGGAACTTGTTCAAAAACAGAAATTGCTGAAAAACTATGCAGGTCTGGAAGCATATTGTGGAGTGAATTCAGAATTAGTCCTTTGGCTAAGTGTCCGTTCTACAAAGCTCCCAGATCCTCCAGCAATTTTTATATTTTTATTTCCAGTATCCATAGTTGTTTATTTAATTGAAAATTTGTGTTGTGCCTGTTCTGGAGAACCTCAGCAGGTCTGGCAGCATTTGGAGAGACATAGGGACAGAGTTAGCGTTTCAAGTTCAGTGTGACACTTGTTCGGAATTGAAAATGATTGGAAAATGGGCTTTTTATTCTCTTGTCAGAGGTGGGGGATCGATGACAGTGTAAAGAGGGAGTGGCAAAACATAAATAGGGCTTTTATCAGTGGCGAACAAGAAGATGATGTAAAATGGGTTTAAATTAAGATGTGAGTTGGGGAAAGGAGTTCTTTGTATTGAGTGCAAGCTAGGGAAGGCACAACCACATAGGGAGACCAGGACGAAGAATGTTGACTATGTGGTATTACTTAGAATAGGGCAGAGATACGTTTTCACTGCAGAGATCTTCGCCCCCTTCAGACAAAGAAATTCAGGTGTTTGACTTCTTATTGGCACTAGTAAGAGTTTCATGCTGCCTTAGTAATGTAATATGGAGAAAAGCAAATCACAGTGTGAGGTTTGGGGCTGTGTGTTGTTTACCATTCGCTTTTAATATTGTTTCAAATTTGCAGTAGTTATTTTTAAATGCTTGGTCTTGAAGTTAATATCAGATGGAGTGTAGGAGGTTGAGGGGTGAAATTATAGAAGTGTATAAAATCATGAGAGACATGGATAGGTTGCATAGCCAACGTCGTTTCGACGGGTTAGTGAATTTGAAACATGGAGGACACCGCTTTAAGGTGAAAGGGGAAGATATAAAAGGGACGAAGAAGCAACTTTTTTATGCAGAGGGTAACGTGTGTATGGAATGAGCTGCCAGAGGAAAAGTGGTAGATACAGCTACAATATTGAAAAGACAGTTGTACAAACATATTAATGGGAAACGTACAGAGGCATTTGGTCCAAGTGCAAGCAGGTAGAACTAATTTAGTTTGGAAAACCTGGTCAGAATGGACAAGTTGGACCAAAGGGTCTGTTTGTGGGTGATATGGCTCCATGAGCTCTTCTGTGTTTATAACAAAAAAATTCAGGATGTGCGCGTGACGTTTTGTGGAAATGAAGTCAGGAAAGTATATTGAGGATATTTGGAGGGTGTGACGGGGGAATTGCCCAGAGGGAATTTGCAGGTAATTTACACCAATATTTTACATTGGTCCTCACAAGGTGAGGCACTGTAAATATTTCAATGCTATAAATAAAATGGTATTAGTAGGGATGTTCTAACAAAAGGAACAAGTTTTTTGAAAACAAACAGAGAAGTGTAAGAGGGGGAACAGGTCAGCAGAAATTCATAGCTGGTTTTAAAGGAAGTAGTTACAGGACTGGTGGCACCGTATAAAATATTCCATAACTCTGTGGGTTACAGGAGTGTTCCAGCAAAACTGGAGTACCTCCAATGTGGCGCCTGTCTTCAAGAAATGAAAGCAGGAACCATTTAGCTTCACCATTATTGCTGGGAATCTGCGTGAGTTTGTTATTAAGGATGGAATTGCAGGACATTTAGAAAAGCTTCACGCAGAATCAGTATGGTTTTATGCAAGGGGATCTACAAAAAAACCTTGCAAGGTTTATCTGGATACCACTGAAAATGTAACATGCGGACTTGATGAAAGCTAACTGGTAGACATGAGGCTTTCCAGAGATTTTCCATAAGGTATTACAAAATAAAGGTTCTTACACAATACAGAAGCTCATAATATGACGGATAATATATTTGCATGGAATGACGATTGGTTAACACATAGACATTGGAGAGTAAGGATTAATAGAGCTTTATGCTAAAATGTATCAACTGGAGTACCACAAATATCAGTCCGATGGCATCAGTTATTGACCAATTATACTGATAGCCTGACGGTGGAAGCTGAGTGCAATATACATCCGAGTTTGTGGATGACACTGAGAATCAAAAGGCAGGCTGTTATTTAATGAAAATGACTCGCAAAAAAGGAGCAGTTCAAAGAGATTGGAGTGTTCCCGTATATGAAACATAAAATCAGCATGCTGATAATGCAAATAACCAGGTTGGTTCATTAGGCGGGTTTCTGGGATGAAAATGTTGAATTATTGCGTACATCTAAATTGGTGAGGCGATTATTCATTGTGGCTGAAATGAATGAGGGTGATATTAATGAAACTTACAAGATACAGAGAGGGCTGAAAGGTAAATGTAGAGAATATGGGTCCATTCTTGGCCAGAGTCTTGAATTCGGGGATATCGGTTCAGAATAAGGGATACCAAATTCAAACTGAGATGCAAAAAATGTCTTCTTTCTGACGTTAGTGAATGTATGGAATACCCTAACGCAGAGAGTTGTGGGGGCTGGGACACAGAGTGTATTTACAGACGTAGTGGAGTTGTTTTTGACATATCAGCAAGTTGAAGGATACAATGGGTTAGCAGGAAAGTGGAGTTGAGCCCTGGAGTAGATCTGCCATGTTCTTATTGAATGACAGTGCAGGCTTGAGGGGCCGAATACCCCGCTCCTGTTCCTATATCTTTCATTCTTATGTTATGCTTTTGGAAGGTAACTGGTTATTTTCCTGGAAGTCGTGTTGTATAATGTTGCACCCAGGGAGAGTACAGGATTTGAACCCTGGATGGGGGATGGGGGCTGTATCCACAACGAATCTGGGTCTGTAACATAACCCCCAAGTGGGGAGCAGAAGTTACAGAGAGGAGAGGCCTGGAAAGAGGGATTGGGGGTGGTGGTTGGGGGGGGCGGGGGGTGGGGGGGGAGGTGGGGATCACTTCCTGACTCAGCCTGGGTTTTCCAAGTACATTTCTGAAACTGCACCGAACCATCGGAGTGGCTTCGATCTGCCCCGGTATAGCAAGTCTGAAGGGCTGAATGGAACATCAGAACATCGGGCTGACAGACACGATTGGGCCTTTTGGCCCTTTGACACTACTCCACCAGTAAATAAGGACATGGCTTATCTCATTGTGTTCCCAGCTGCACTTTTCTCTCCATGCACCATTATCCCTGAATCACTTGTCTATGGCAAAGCAGACGAATCCAGCATCGATATAATATAAAGATTGAACCATCGATCGAATTTCTGGGAAAGAGAATTCCCACTTGAATGAAATCCCACTTTGTGAATTTCTCCTCACTCTGATGCTGACTGAGGTTGGAGCGGGTGTCAACACTTTCTCTTTCTAGTCCCACTTCTCCATTACTTACAACAAATTTTAAACGTAACCAGGTTGGTGATATGGCCGATGATAAAGGTTTCAGACTGGGTCAGGTTCAGTGACAGAAAGAAGTCCGACAGTTTTCTTTCTTAAGCCACAGAGGAGCATGGTGGATCTGCGTTCAGCACTGCTGCCTCACATCACCAAGCAGCTGAGCTAATTCCAACTTTGGGTGACCCTCTATGTGGTGTTTGAACAATCACCCCGTGTCTGTGGGGGTTTCCTCCCAGTGCTCCAGTTTCCACCCACAATCTAAAGATGTGCAACTTAGAGTAGATCGGCCATGCCTGATTGCCCATAGTGCCCCGGGATGTGTAGGTTAGGTGGGTTAGTCATGGGAAAAGCTGGGTTACGTGGAAGGGGCAGGGCTGTCTGGGATGCTTTTCAGTGGGTCAGTGTGGACTCGATGGCCAGAATGTCGTGCTTCAACATTGTCGAAGTTCTCTGAAAATGACACAAGTTTGTACTATGAAACCTCCCAGTGTGTATTTACCTGATCCACTGTCCTCAAGGTTTTTTTTTGTTTAAATCACATCATGTCTCATTCCAAGAGCAACCTGTTAAAGCCTCCATAACATAAGCTCTTCATCGCAGTGAAGTGAAACATCCCTTGACAGCTTCCAATGTAATTGCATCCTTTCTCAGGTAAGGTGACAAAAAAAATCTGACTCATAGATATGAGTTTTTTTTTGTTAATTTGTTAATTTTTTTGCAGATCATTGGAGGCAGAGATATTAAATATTTTTTGAGAGACAGAACGCAAGGTTCATAAATAACGATGGAGTCATGGATTTTTGGGTAATGGGCAGGAATGTACAGTGTGGGAGTAATGCTGACATTGGTACAAAATGACACTGCCCCACAACATCCAGGAATATATGGCAAAACGAAATGATGATATGGATAACATTTTAAAATGTTAACAGTGACAGAATACAGTTCCAAAGGACCATGGGGCTGCTCTGTCAATAGAGAGAGAGACTACTCGTGGTGGTTTACGCTGAGGGTTACCACACCTCGGGTGCTGGGATGAGGATGAGAGAGCGTCCCCTTCATGGTAACCTCTGTCAGGGTGGGGAATTGAACCTGGGCTGTTGGTTTCCATGTGCATCACAAACCAGCCATCCAGCCAACTGCGTGGGAGACCGTGTAACTGCTATATTCAGAAAAAGTCACAGAAAAGGGCAATAGAAATTTTCATAACCAGGAAAAAGATACAATTCAGAGAACGGTCAAGATAATGGCTGAGGATAAAAATGTTCTTTGCTATAATTTGTATTTTATAATGAGAAAAGTGTTTAGAAGCTGTCTTTAGTTGAATACAATAAGATGAGACAAGTGAAATAACCAGAATTATCAATTGTAATTTGATATTGATAACCATAAAATAAGCGTATATTTTTGATTGGTCTGTGTAAAATGTGCTTACCAATCCATAGACGTATGAAGCTGGTGGAATATATTGTTGAGAGAGTCCGTCCCCCATGGGAAATGGCCTCAAACAGGTGCTTGAAGTAAACTGGGGTAAAAGTGCTTGAGTGTCGTCTTGTCAGTGGCGTAAACCCAGGGGGTTGAATGTTTGAAAGTTCCTCTAACATGGAGCTCAGTGCACAATCAGATCACCCCCGATCTTATTAATATTAGAGCACGTTTAAATGGTTGAAATGTCTCATGGTGGATTTGAATACTATGTGATTTTTAAAAACATACATCTCTACTCCTTCCCCTGACGTATTACATACTGGGGCACTGTAAATTGGAATTACTTGGAATGTTGTCTGGAACATTCCATAATTGACATTCTCCAGGACTTTCCAGTGCCGCGTGGGGTATTGCAAAGGTGAGGGGAGGGGGTTTGGGGAGAGAGACAGAGAGAGAGAGAGAGAGAGGGGGAAGGTGCTGCATGCAATAGAGGGAGTGGTGGAGCATGAGCCTTGTTTGGGGATAGGTGCTATAACAGATATACCGTAAGTGTGAGGGAGCAGAGAGAATATGGTGACCCTTATCCTGACAGAGCAGGGAATTTTATTGATTTTTTTTTCCTGTATTGCTGGACATTTCATCAGATCGCAGATATTGCGCTGAGCTGGGTGGTGAGCTCAGGCTATACTCGGTGGGTCTGATGCTGTGGCCTCCTCTGGGAAGAGAATGGCCCCTCTCTGTACTAGCCTATTCACCAGGACCTCCGTTCCCCTGTCGACAAACCGTGGTATAATTGCCCCTTATCTGCCCCATGCTCGTGGTAAACTGTGCAGGGCAGCTCCAAACTGAGAAAGCTCAACCGTGTGCCCATTGGCCTTTTAAAGGTGGCACAGATGCCAGTGATCACGGAATATCGAGGGGCATCCGGGCAATTGTGAGTACTTCCAGCCATGATGGCTGGGAGAATCGGGCTGGCATTGAATAAGAGGGACACCATAGGGTGGGGTGGGTGGGTAGTTAATGAGGTGAGCTCGAAAAGATAGCACCAGCAAACTAGCTCAGCCTCGTACAGACAATCCTTTTGTCACGCTCAATGAAAATGGCACAGAGACAAACTATTGTTAGATTCAGCCCAATGAGTCATACTCTCTACTGACCTCACTCCCAGTTACAAAGCTGCAGAACAAACGCTTACCCAGAATTCTCCATAATCTGAACTGACACCGATAGCACATTCATCCATCATTCCTGATAATGATGGCTCATCTTGTAGGATGCTTTCGAAATATCTTCATTTAAGCATTCTGAAACTTGTGATCTTCCATGAAGTTGTCTCTCAATCTCCCTTCCCCTTTTTTCACAAAATGCTTTTGTTTGTAGGTATTTTAACTGATTCCCCTGTCATCACTCTCTGGCAGTGATTTACACACCGACAGCACCCCTTGTCATTGCACAACGGAGATATGGAGCTGGAAATGGATGGGAGCTGCATATCCAGTCACTTCCAGCATAGGCTGCTAGTTTCTCCACGCTGGGCAATGATCTAACTCTGTGTTACTGAACAATGCACTGGGGTGTTGTACACAGCTCTGCATGGTGGGAGAGTAAGAGGTGAATTCACTGTTATTCACAACACACCTCCCACACTGAACATGATACCTTGTCTACATTTATAGAGCAAGACTACATATCACCCATGCTGGACAGACCGTTTAGTCCAGGCTTCTTAATCAATGCACTAGTATGGTCTGTGCTGCTTCCCGTGTTGGACAGATAGCTGGTGGATAACAGAGAGCTGCACAATATTCCCTCCTGGACAGATTGCTGAATTGTACTGAGCCTGGTCTGCACAGAGCTCCGTGCTGAGCATCTGGTCTTATACGTATCTGGGCTGGAACTGTGGGGTGGATTGTGTATCTGATATAATTCCTGATAGAGTTATCACTCATCCAGCTCGGCGCATTCACCTGTCAAACCCCGTGTTCCTGAAACTTATTGTCCACTAAATAATTATCCAGTTAAGACATGAATATCTGTCATTCTTGTTATGGATTCGAACAGACGCCTCTCATAATATATGAAGAAGGTCATCTCGACCCGAACGTTTCCTTATTTTAATGTAATTGTGAAGTGCTGTATTTCAGATGCAATTCGTTTGGTCAAAATATTTGACATTAAGCAAAACGCAATTTATTCCAACACTGTAGACAAAATGTAACAAAAATAAAGAGGAAATTGGAATAATTTAATTTTTTGGAAAACCTAACAGATTAATAGGTTATTTAATGACTAAACAGTAACTGCGTCAATATGGTAACATGCTAGAAACACACACTTATCCAAAAACCAATTCAGGAAACATATTGTCTGACATGCAGTTCTCCAATCCAGGTGGAATGAACATCAAAAGCCAATTCTGAGAGAAATCTCAGAGTGTGTAGCAGCCAGGAGAGATTTTCTACCTTCTAACCCTGCTGAGACCCCAGCAATAACTGGTGAAAGGTAAAACTAAGAACCCTTGTTCAGTGAGAGTTTGACCATCACTCTACAGGACTAGGCCGCGGCTGCAAGGACAATAAGGAATGGACTGTATCTAACCGGCTATACAACTGAAGTAGGTCTCTCAAAAATGCGTAACCCCACCTAAGCCATGCAATGTTGGTAAGATAAATGTCAAAGTTAAATAGAAATAAATAAAGCCAAAGAATGCAGCAGGCCTGGTATTCAGACACAGCCTTAGGAGCCCAGCAATTCCTGCCCTGCCAAAACAGAGGCGAATCACTGAGCTAGTAAAAAGAAAGCATCATATCTCTGCCTCACCTCTAACTTTACAATTCGTGACGTGCCATTAGGCCGATAGTCAGCGATATCAACATCTCAGAAAAACCACGTATTATTGTCATTTGTCATGGTTGTTGTGAAAGGGGTTAATTTGAGCTGTTTCTTCGGTGACTGTGATTGATGTCAGTCTTCATGGAGCCTGAGTGTGTCCCTGGAGGCTTTCATTTTCTATTAATAAGGGACTTTCTTCAACGTGTTATCTCATAGCATCAGGGGCAGTGTCATCCTCAAGATGATTGGGATCAGCAGCTACAGAGAAAGGGAGAGGAAGACAATCTTGCAACAGCAGACTGGAATGTTCCAGCAATGGATCAAAATCTGAGAACATCACATTGGAATGCTCCAACAATGGATCAGAATCTGAATGTTTTAGACTGGAATGTTCCAACAATGGACAGGAGTATATCTTTGGGTCTATACTTGCTTTCTCAGGATTGGCCATGGTTAGACTTGCGGATACGAGCCGTACTGATGATTATTCAAGCGGGTTATTATCCCAACCTCGCTATTATTGGTGTTCCTGGTAAGCCAATCTCTGCCCATTCTATAAACGATGGTGAAGATTATTCTTTTTTATTTATTTATTTATATTTTTAAAATGCATAAACTGGTATCTTCAGTTTCAGTCACAAACTCCACTTCATTTACATCAATATCAGACTCCTCATTCATAAACATCCAAGATGGAAGAAGACTGTTCAGACCCTTGAGTTTCCCTTTTGCCCTGAACTGTTTTATGTCTTTGTATTCTCTCTGTCATCAAACCTGCCTACACCCACCTTTATAATATCCCCAGTCTCCAACTCTGCCTCAGTGCTGTTGCTGAATTAGCCATCATCTGCCTCCTTCATAACTTCATATTTTCCGGCTCCAGTTCCTTTCTGACAACTCTTCCAGTTACAAATATTTTGACAACAAACTTTTTCTTGTCTCTTCAGTTATTTCATAATAGGGATCTCATATCAGAGTAATAATGTCACTGGCCGTGTAATTCAGATGCAATTTACAGGCACAAGTTATGACTTTAAAAGCATTTTTTCAAATCCTACCAGAGCCGATGTTAGAACTTAAATTTGAATGGGAACAATTGGAATGAAACCTCATTTTACACCGGCAACCACAAACAATCAGGGTTTCTTTTATTAATTCACTGATAGCATTTTGTAAAGAAACTAGGTGTGGTAAAAAAAAATCAGTTCCATCTTGTCTGCACAAATGGTCTCGCAGTCAATGGCAATTAGTGCCATTGAACAAATGCTGCCCTTGCCAATGATGCTGACGTCCTGTAAAACAACACCAATAAAGGTGAAATAAACCAAAGAACCGTGGATGATGGAGATCTGAAATAAAATTCTCCAGTGTCTGAAAATTTTGGAGAATCTCAGCAAGTATGGCAGTGTCTGTCAGGAGAAAAACAGATAAAGTGTCGAATCTAGTGACCCTACATCACAATTGAAAGCAACTGGGAAATAATATTATTTCTATCAGGGATGGCTAGATGAGTGATCGGGAGGTTGGTTGAATGGTGGAGAAATGTCCAGACAAAGAGCGGGAGAGAGAGAGAGAGAGAGAGAGAGAGAGCACGAGAAATGAAAAGCCAACAAAGGGACTGCTGATGATGAACCAGAAGGAAAACAAAGTGGGAGCTAATTCTAAAATTTCCCGTTTTCCCATATTCCTGAATATCATGTTAATTTTAATGTGTCCCTGTTTAAATTGAGTTATATTCCCTTGGTCCTTCTTCTCGAAATGTGGTGATCTACTCCATCTGCAATACAAGTGCTGCCATTATAGTTTCTGAGAAACAGAGAAAGGCAAAGTTACATTATCAACTGCTTCTTTGGAGAGAGGAACTGTGAGTGTGGGAATGCGGAGAGATGTAATGGCTTTTTTCCGCTAAGAAGAAAAACGTTTTCCACACTAAACGCGTGCACCGTGCGTGGGGGGATATGACTTGCTCGTGTCATTACAGAGTAAAGAGAGGTTCTGTTGCAGCTTTTTTCGGGTTTGTGTTGTCAGCTGCTGCGTCCATTGAGGGAGACCCAAACATATGTTGACCCCCGAAACATCATGGCATAGACAGAGAACACAGGGGGCCAACACCTTCACCATATTGTCTAGCTATCACCGTTGTTAACAGCTAACCCGAGAATGCAACCTTTTTAAAAACGGTTTTGTGATTTACACATGAAAGAAGTGAAGCTATCACGGTATTCTAACAGATGAAAGGCTTAACAGACAGTCAATTTTTCAATGTATCATTTCAGTTACATCACACTGCAAATTTTTGCTATAAATTCTGTATGTTAGGACCGAGTCCTCCACGACCACCTGATGAAGGAGCGACGCTAGTATGCTTGACACTTTAATTATCCCTGATATTTTAATGCACAGTTACTGTGTGATACTAAATTGAATGTCACTTTGGACACAAACTTGTCAGCAGTCACAATACCATCATTCTGAAAGTGTTAACAATTCCGCACCACATTCTGACCTATATGGAGACCATGAGTCTACTAGCATGGAGATGCAAGACACCTTGGTGAATGGTTCAAAACGTTGGTTTCATTCCTACTGCCAGAAAACCATGTTAAAGTTGCACATATGTACTATGAACAATTAAGCCACGAGGAACAAGATGGTGCAGTCTATCTGTTTAGTCCCTGTTCCATTTGTTTGTGAAGTTGGAGCATCTCTGATACCTTCCTGTTCCTGGGTTAGTGACTTGAGAAGATGAATGACCGCTTTCTGTCCCTCTGTAAGTACTACAGGTGCAAAACACTCTCTTTCTGATCCCTTGTAAGTGAGGGAGTGAGCAGATTCCTTCTCCTACTGTGTATTTGGCAGGACGGACGGAATGAGCTATCACACATCTTGTCCAATAGTTTGATGTGTTGAATGACTTCCACATATTCTTGTGAACACAGATTGAGGTGCCGAATGAGCTGCATCTTTTACTGTGGAAATGTACAATGTCTAGCAGTGCTGTTGCATGAATGTTACCCAGACGTTAACAGCACGATCTTGAATGGTGTCCAGTTCTTGTTACACATGGACACAGACTGCTTCAAGAGCTGAGGAGGGTCACCTTGTTCTGAAAACTATGTAAACGTCAGTGAATATCCCCAATCTTGCTCACTTTGGACTCAATGGAATGAATGGCTCCTTCCACACTGTAAGGATTCTATGATGACAAACTGGGGATGCCTGGGCTGAGGGAGCTACTCTGAGGAACTCTTGCAGTGATGCCCTACTACTGAGGTGACTGATGTTCACTGATGATAAACATCTTCTCTTGTGCTGTGAATGATTTCAAACAGTAGATGAGGTCGTAATCAATTCTCAATAAGTGCGATTTTCCTCAGACCCCTTGATGTCAACCTCAGTCTAATACTGCCTTGAGTTCAGGGCCAGTCTTTCTGTCTAATCCCTCGTGTACCTTCTTTTGTTCATATCAATACGTCATGGCGTAGAAGCAGAGAATGTTTTCTTCAAACAGAGGGTAGTGAATGTCAAAAATTCTCTTACACAGAGAAGTAGGGGAGCTAGATCATTGAAAGCGACCAATGGTGTCCCACAGAGATCAGTTCTGGGAACTCTTTATGATTTTTTATAACTGACTTGGATGAGGAAGTAGAAGGGTGGGTTAGCAAGTTTGCCGATGACACGTAGGTTTGTGAAGTGGTACATGGGTGTTTGCAGGGCTTTTGTAGATTGCAACAGGGCATTGACATAATGCAGAGCTGGGCTAAGAAGTGGCAGATGGAGTTCAAGCTGGAAAAGCGTGAAGTAATTCCCTTTGAAAGCTCATTTTTGGAGAATATCGGGTTCTTGGCAGTGTGGAAGAACAGAGGAATTTTGGAGTCCATGTACATAGATACCTCAAAGTTGCTACCTAAATTGATAGAGTTGTTAAGGAGGCGAATGGTGTGTTAGCCTTCATTAGAAGTGAGATTAACTTTAAGAGCCGTGTGTTATGCTGCAGCTCTGCCGAGCCTGGTTAGACCGCACCTGGAGTATTTTGTTCACTTCTAGTGACCCCATTATAAGAAGGATGAGGAAGATTTAGAAATCCTGCCTGGACTGGAGGGCAGGTCTTATGAAGAAAAGTTGAGGGAGCTAGGGCTTTTCTCATTTGCGTTAAGAAGAATGAGAGTTGATTTGATAGAGGATAAAAGGTGATGAGAGGCAAAGAGAGAATGAATAGCCAGAGACTTTTCAAAAGGGCAGAAATGTCTATAACCAGGGATCATAATTTTAAGGTAGTTAAAGGAAGGATTAGACGAGATGTCGGCAGTTGTGGTGGCTGTGGGGAATGCATTGCTAGCGGTGGGAGTAGAGTCAAATCCGTGAGGGAAACTTGGGAGACTCTTGGATAGGCATATGGAAGAATGTAGGTGAGTCTGATCTTAGAGTAGGACAAACGGGTGTTACAACGTCAAGGGTCGAGACCCTCTACTGTTCAAAGTTTGTGCGAAGATTTGTAGCTCGGGTGCTCGTTGTTGTGGTTCTGTTCGCCGAGCTGGAAGTTTTTGTTGCAAATGTTTCGTCCCCTGGCTAGGCGACATCGTCAGTGCTTGGGAGCCTCCTGTGAAGCGCTTCTTTGATGTTTCCTCCGTTGTTTATAGTGGTCTGTCCCTGCCGCTTCCGGTTGTCAGTTTTAGCTGTCCGCTGTAGTGGTTGGTATATTGGGTCCAGGTCGATGTGTTTGTTGATGGAGTTTGTGGATGAATGCCATGCCTCTAGGAATTCCCTGACTGTTCTCTGTCTGGCTTGCCCTATGATAGTAGTGTTGTCCCAGTCGAATTCATGTTGCCTGTTGTCTGCGTGTGTGGCTACTAAGGATAGCTGCTCGTGTCGTTTCGTGGCTAGTTGATGTTCATGTATGCGGATTGTTAGCTGTCTTCCTGTTTGTCCTGTATAGTGTTTGGTGCCGTCCTTGCATGGTATTTTGTACACTACATTCGTCTTGCTCATGTTGGGTATCGGGTCCTTCGTTCTGGTGGGTTGTTGTCTGAGCGTGGCTGTTGGTTTGTGTGCCATTATGAGTCCTAGGGGTCGCAGTAGTCTGGCAGTCAGTTCCGAGATGCTCCTGATGTATGGTAGCCACGAAACGACACGACCAGCTATCCTTAGTAGCCACACACGCAGACAACAGGCAACATGAATTCGACTGGGACAACACTACTATCATAGGGCAAGCCAGACAGAGAACAGCCGGGGAATTCCTAGAGGCATGGCATTCATCCACAAACTCCATCAACAAACACATCGACCTGGACCCAATATACCAACCACTACAGTGGACAGCTGAAACTGACAACCGGAAGCGGCAGGGACAGACCACTATAAACACCGGAGGAAACATCAAAGAAGCACTTCGCAGGAGGCTCCCAAGCACTGATGATGTCGCCTAGCCAGGGGACGAAACGTTTGCAACAAAAACTTCCAGCTCGGCGAACAGAACCACAACAACCCTCTACTGTGCTGGACTGTTCAATTTTCTGCGTTCGATGGAAGTGTTTGTAGAGGCTGGAGTTGGATTTTGACCTGTCAGAGAGTTGAGAGTTATGAAGATTTGAACTTCAAAGAGGATTTGAGACTAAGAGCAGATCAGCCACGATCTTAGTGAAAGGCAAAACAGACTTGGGGGCGGGGGGTGAGCGTGGTGGCGAACAACATGCTCTTGTTTCTGATGTTCTCACATTCTTTTATTGGAAAGTTAGTGGGTGTTATTTTCCTGGAAGGTCTATTTGAATATTATGGCCTGGGACACCAGTGAGTTTTGTGAGCCATCTCTGGATGAGGTATAGGGGCTGTATTCGCAATGAATCTGCGTCTGCAACATGACCAATAAATGGCACACATTTACAGAGAGGGGAAGCTCTGTAAGGAGAGATAAGGGTTCTCTTCCATAATCATCCTGGGATTTCCAATTACATATTCCAAATCACCGCAAACTGCATGTGACAGTATTAAGGGACTGAATGGTAGCCTCTGTTCCTGGCACCAGTTTATAGCAGCAAGTGGTCTCCAACTGCTCCTGTCCAGCAGGTGTTAGGGGCTGAATGGAGCACAGAAACATGAGACTGAGGAGCAGGAGTGGGTCATGAAATACTTCGAGCTTTTTCCACTGGGCACTAAGATTGTGGCTGATCATGTTATGTTGTCAGCCCCACTATAATGTCTGTATCCCATTATCCGTGACTAACTTCTCTCTCAAATATTTAACTAACTCAGATTTGAATTCTTGTGATCAGACAGGCATTCTCAAACTCCTGGGGAAGAGAATTTTCACTTGAAAGGCCCTTTTTAGAATTTTTCCTCATCCCTCTTATTCAATCAGAGAGTCATACAGCATGGAAACAGATCCTTTATTCCAGCTTGTCCGTGTTGACCAGATGTCACAATCTGATCTAGTCCCACTTGTCAGCATTTAGCTCCTATCGCTCTGAACCATTCCTATTGACGTATCTGTCCAGATATATTTAAACATGTAACTGCACCCGCTTCTATCACTTTCTCTGACAGCACTTTCCGTACATGCACCACCCTTTGCATGAAACAAGTTACCCCTAAGGTTCCTTCTAAATCTTCCCCCCGTCACCTTTAACCTATGACTCTACTTGTGGACTCCCCGGCCCTGGGGAAAAGACCTTGGCCATTCAGACTATTCATACCCCTTATGATTTTATAAACTACTTTCATGTCACTCCACAGCATCGGACAGTCCAGGGGAAAAAGCCTCAACCTGTTCATCCTTTCCCTGTCGATGAAACCGTCAGGTTGCAGAAAACCATTATAGATCTTTTCTGCACCCTTTCAAGTTTAACAACATCAATCCTTTAGCAGAGCCAGCCAAATTGTACGCAGTATTCTTAATGTGGCCTCACAAGCATCCCTGTTCAAGCGCAACATGCCACCCCAACTTCTATACACAATGTTCTGACCGAATCATGCAAGCATGCCAACTGCCTTGTTCACTACCCTGTATACCTACAACGAAACTTGCAAGGAACTATGAACCTTCCCCCATAGGACACTTTGTTCAGCAACATTCCCCAGGACAAGATCCTGCTTTAACTTACAAAAATGCAAACCCTCACAAATATCTAAATTAAACTTTATCTGCCAGTCTTTGGTCCTTTGATGGTCAACCGTACCGTTGTACTCTGAGATAATCTTCTTCACTGTCTACTGCACCATGATTTTGATGTTGTCTGTAAACTTACTAACTATGCCTCCGATATTCCCATCCAAGTCGTTTATATCCATGATGAAAAGCAGTGAGCTCAGCACTGATTCTTTCAACACACCGCTGGCGACAGGACTCCAGTCTGGAAAACAATCCGTTACCTTCCGGACAATTTTGTATCTAATTGGTTGGCTTTCCTTAGATTCCTTGTGACCAGACCTTAATAACCTGTCTACCTTGGGGAACCTTATTAAACACCTTGCTGAAGTCTATGTAAACAATATATAAAACGGTGCCTTCGTCTGTCTTCGTTGTCACCTCATGAAAACACATCAATGAGACATGATTTTCATCACACAAAGTCATGTTGACTATCCGTAATAAGTCTTTGTCTTTCTAAATGGATGGAAGTCCTATTCCTCAGAATCCTCTCCAACAAGCTCCTCTACACTGACGTTAGGTTCACTGAGTCTATAATTTCATATGCTTTTGGATCGCGGTTCCCTTTTCTCATCCCACTCCTCCATAAAAGAAAAATATAACTGGTTTGGTGATGTGGCCAAGTATATAGTTCTCAGAGTGTGTCAGGGTCAGTGTTAGGAACAAGTCAGATCGATTTCTTTAATCTGCTAAAGCAACACATTTATGACAAAAGCAAAATTCCTCAAACTATGATCGAAACAAGAATGACGAGAGGATTTGCAAATATGTACATAGATATTTCCTTTGACAAATACTGTGGAATGCACACACACACACACACGTTTGATAACAAACTGAAAAGCAAAATATCTGCAAAGTTAACTTGAAAGAACTTTGTCCAAATCTTATTCGAACTCATGTCCAAAGGAAAAGCGAGAGTTTGACCCAAATGTTGTTCTATTTATCGAGTAATCAAGTCTTATAGCATGTCGAGAGGCCCTTTGGCCCAAACGGGTCCATTCTGACCCAAATGTCCATCCACACTAACCCTATTTCCCAGCACTTGGCCCATAGACTTCTTTCCCTTTCCTGCCCATGTAATTGTCCAAATACCGTTTAAATATTGTTAATATAAATGCTTCAACCACTTCCGCTGGCAGCTCATTCCCGTTGCGTTTCCATCAACTTCCCTTTATTCTTTCCCCTCTCACCTTAAATTGATGTCCTCTCGTCCTCAATTCCACAACTCTGGGAAAATAGGTTGAGTCCATTCACCCTATCCACCCCTGTCATAATCTTATTCACTTCTATTGGATCCCGCTGAATCTACTACACTCTAAAGAAAAAAAAGTTCTCGCTTGTCCTACCTCTCCCTATAAGTCACACTGATGAGTCCTGGCAACATCTTTGTAAATTCCATCTGCACAAATTCCAATTTAAAATATCCTTCTGATCCCAATGTGACCAAAACTGAACACAACACTACAACTGCAGCTTCGCCAACATCCTGTATAACTGCAACATTTAATCCCAATTTTCCGCTCCATGTGCTGACTGATAAATGCCAGCGTGCCAAAAGCCTTCTTCACTGCCATGTCCACCTGTGACTCCAATTTCAGAGAACGGTGTACCTGAACTTTATGGTCCCTCTGCTCAACTGCACTCCTGAAGGCCACCATTTACCTTGAAACTCCAACCTTGATCTAACTTTGCAAAAATATTCCTCGACCGACTTCTCCAGTTGATCAAGGTCGTGCTTCAATTTTTGATATACTTCCTCACTGTCCACGATACCGCCTATTTTAGTGTCATCTTCAACTTTACTGATCATCCATTGTACCTTCTCAAGAATATCATTGACATAGATAATAAACAACAATGGACCCTGCACTGACCCCAGAGGAACGTCATGTGTCTCAGGCCTTTAGTCCAAGAGCATCCTTCCAATATTACGCTCTACTTACTACCATCAAGCCAATTATGCATCCAATGTGCTAGCTCCCTCTGGATTCCATGCGATTCTAACCTTCCAGAACAACCTATCAATGGTAACCTTTTCAAAGTTGAAACTTTCTCCTAACCTTTTCAAAGGCCTTACTGTAAACCATGCAGACCACATCTACCATCCTGTCCTCATCAATATTACTGTTTACTTCATCGATGAACGCAAACATTTTGTGAGGCGTGATCTCCCATTCACAAAGCCATGCAATCTGTTCAGTCTAAACAACAATAAATAATAATTAGTCAAATTAATGATAACAATCAATAATAAGTAATAATAATAATAATAATTATTATTATAATAATAATATGACATTTTCAGTAGAGAATAAACTATCCATGGTATGTTTTATTGGAACTTGCATCATGGGTGAAGGACAGAATAGATTTTGTACCTGTGTTTTTGAATTGTATTGAAAACAAGCAAGTGTGGCATGGTGGCTCACTGCTGCCTCGTAGTCCCATGGATCTGGACTTGATTCCAGCTTCGGGAGACTCTTTCTGGAGTTTGCACATTCTCCCTGTGTTTGTGTGGGTTTCCTCCGGATGCTTCATTTTCCTCCCACAATCCAAAGATATATAGGTTAAGTGATTGGCCATGCTCAGTTACCCATAGTGTTATGTGCATTCGTCAGGAGTAAATATAGGGTAAGGGAATGGGACTGGGTGGGTTACTGTTTGGAGGTTCGGTGTGGCCTTGTTGAGCCAAATAGCCTGTTTCCATACTGTAGAAAATCTGGAAAAAAAAAATTCTAATCAAACGCGGTCTTTCCAAATGCATGTATATCTTAGCCCTCAGAATCTTCTCAAGTAACCTACGTACCACAGATGTTAGACTTCCGGGCCTATAGTTCCCAGATTTTTCTTTGCTTCCCTTCCTGAATAATGATACAACATTTCTTACCCTCCAATCTTCTGGAATCTAACCTGTGGCTAACGATGATGCAAAAATACCAACCAGGTCCCCGCAATATCTTCTGTAGCCTTTGCAGTGTTCTTGGATACATCTGCTTCGGATCAGGAGATTTATCCACCTTCATAAATTCTAATACATCCAACACGTCCTCTCCTTTGATATTGACTCACCCCAAGATACCATCACGGCCTTTGTTAAGCTCCCAAGTCTTCATGTATTTCTCCACAATAACGACAGATGATCTCGCAAATCTCCTATGGTTCCAGACATGCATGTCCACTTTGGACCTTGAGGGGTCATATTTTCATTTAGTTATTCCTTTTATTTTAATATACTTAAATAACGTCTTTGGATTCACCCTAATCTTCTCAGGCAAAGCTATCTTGTGCCCCCTTTTCGGCCTTCTGATTTCCATCTTCAGTAAACTCCTGTATCCCTTGCACACCGCCACGGATTCCCTTGATCCCAGCTGCATGGATGTGAGCCACGCCTCCTTTTTGCTGGTCAAAGCCTCAATATCTCCGGACATCCAGGGTTCCCTATTCCTCCCAACCGTGCCTTTCACCCTCAAAGGAACATATAGACCTTGATCTGTTGACATTTCACTTTTAAAGGCCTCCCACTTGCCAGAAGTCCTTTCGCCTGCAAACAAACTCCTCTATCCAACCCCTACAAGCTCCTGTCTAATCCATCAAAGCTCGTCTTGCCCCAGTTTAGAACTTGAACATGTGGACCAGTTTTGTCCTTCTCCATAACTACTTTAAAATTAATGCATCTATGGTAACTAGTCCCAGAGTGCTTCCCCACTGTCACCTCAGTCACCTGTCCTGCCCTCGTTCTTCGAGTAGGTCAAGTTTCGTCCTTCAGTTGCACTCTTTACATACTGCTTGAAGAAACTTTTCTGAACACACTTAATAGCTACAGCCCATTTAGTCCTTAATTCTATATCATTCCAAGTCTATGTTAGGAAAATTAAAATCTCCTAATATGGCAATCCGATTGACCCTGCAAGTCTCCCCAATCTCTTTACACATTTTTATTCCTCTAATTCCCCGTTTACTATTTGGGGACCTCTAGAACAACCCAAATATTATCACCATTCCCTTTGTACTTCTTAGCTCCACTCACAAATCCTCATTGGATGATCCATCAATTATTTTATCTCTGATTACTGCTGTGATACTCGCCTCAATCAAAAATGTAACGCACCGTCCCATCCTTCCACTATCTCTGTCCCGCACAAAGCACCTGTACCCTGGTACATTAAGTTGCTAGTCCTGTCCCTCCCTTAGCCATGTTTCAGTAATGGCTATAATATTCCAGTCGCACATAACTATTAACATCCTGAGATTATCGGCCTTACCTGTCAGCCATCTTGCATTTAAACAGTTGCAATTTAATCCAACAGGCATTCCTTGCGGCCTGTCGTGTTCCAGCCTAACCTGTCTCTTCACTTTACTGTTTCTGATTACTGCATCTCTTTCCAGCCTCATACTTGCCTTCCTGCTATTGAGGATCCCACCTGACCCCAACCCTAGCCAAACTCGTTGAAACCCTCCCTTGTAGCACTAGCAAACTTGCCTGCCAGGATATTGGTCATCTTCCAGATCAGGCACAACCCGTCCTTCCCGAACAGATCACCTCTGCCCCACAAAATATCCTAGCGTTCCAAAAACCTAAATCTCTGCCCCCTGCATCAATTCTTAAATCACCCATTCATCTGCCATATCCTCCTCTTCTCACCCTCACTAGCAACGAGCACTGTAAGTAAACAGCATATTACCACTGTCACGGTCCTGTATTTTACCCTTTTTCTTAGCTCTGTATAATCACTCTGGACCTCATCACTAGTTCTGCCTGTGTCATTTGTACTAATGTGCACAATGACTTCTGGCTGCTCCCCCACCCCGGTGAGAACGTTCTACAGCCGCTCTGTGACATCCTGGACTCTGGCACTTGGGAGGCTACACATCTTCGCGGGTTCCCATTTGCAGACACGGAATCTCTTGTCTGTCATCCTCACTATCGAGTATGAATAAGTACTTCTTAAGTTATTCTGCTCGCACAACCTTCTGACAATGGGATTTCTTCCTGAAACAGTTGGATTTGACTGAATTGCTTTGCTTCATGCAGTGGGGAGTTTCCAATGAATCCTCATCAGGCATCCTCCATGAGTGGGAAAGGCGACTGTTATTTTTTTCACTCCCACACGTTGCTGTGATGAGGGGCAGGGAAACAGAAAGGGAGCAATAGACTGTCCCTTCACTGATAGGCTACATTCTTTCCTTCTCTAAGTTAAATCAATAACGTTATCAGACCCCAAACTGTACCGTGTGAGCTCTCCTTGAATATTGTAGGTACGATATGACACCATCACATTCTCGACTCCAGGTCAGTGCATTATTGCTGTTGTCGTACACAGAATCAATTCATTAACAATAAATGGCCCTACTTGTTTTGAAGATCTGTTAATATGTGCCTGCATAATGTAAAAATAAGCGTTTCATGTCTTCACAATATCTGTGTTAAGATGAATATGTCTTATTCTTAAACAAATACAGAAATGACTGGAAAAGCTCAGCCTGTCTTGCAGCATGTATGAAGACAAAACAGAGTTCGATTTTTCAGTCCAATGACCTTTTCTTTCAAACTGATTTATTCTGAAATTATTCCCCCAGTTTCATTCTCCCACACAAGAAGAAATATCCATCCGGTATTCACCAACTATACTCTTCTCAAGATCTTATATGGTCAATAAAACAACCCTCATTCTCAGGCTGAACTTTTAATTCTTCATAACGTAATGCCTTCATCCTAAGAATGAGTAAAGAGAAAAAAAAATCACTTTGAAACGTTTCGAAAGCAATTTTGTTTTTCTTTCAGTTTAGGCCATTATACTACACATATTACTTCAGATGTGATCTCAGCCAAGTCCTGTACTGATGCAGAAAAAAATCGCTAAGATCACTCCCAACACACCTTGCACGAAACAGAATCATTCCATTTACCTTCCAAATCATTCGCTGCATCTTCAGAGTAATTTGATGTGAGTAATGTGCCAGAACACACAAATCCCTCGGTACCACTAAGGTCTGCATTGTCCTTGCATTTAAATCATTTTCTGCTCTTTTGTCTTTTCCTCAAAACAGAACATTCCCATATATAGAGTACAGTTTTTTTTTTTCTGGTGAAGGTTGGCTCACAACTGTTCTCTATCTATCTGTTGATGCGCTCTGACCTCTCGCCAGTCTGTGTCACATTGCAGACGTTCTGCACTCACTCTGGCTTATCCCATTGCAGACTGTCTGCCCTCCTTCTGTCTGTATCCACTTGCAGACACTATGCCCTCCCCTCTCTGTATCCCAAAGCAAACGCTCTCTCACCCCCATCTGTATCCCATTGCAGACTCTCTGCCCTCTCTCTGTCTGTATCCCATTGCAGCCGCCCTACACTCCCCCTGTCTGCATCCGATTGCAGACGTTATGCCCTCGCCCTGTCTGCATTCCACTTCAGACGCCCTCCCCTCCCCTCTCTGTATCTCAATGCAGACGCTCTGGATTCCCCTGTTTCTACCCCATTGCAGATGCTCTGCCCTTCCCCCGTCTCTATCCCATTGCAAATGCTCTGCCCTCCCCCTGTCTGTGTCCCATTGTAGACTTTCTGCCCTCCCCTTGTCTGTCTGCCATTGCAGACGCTCTGTCTCCATTTGACATCTTATTGAATGACTATCCTGATGCATGAGCAAACTGAGCTCCATCCCTTTCATCCAATTCATTGGTCTGGATTGTAATTGTTTGATGATATCACACAGATCCCTGAAGAATTCCACTAGTTACAGATTTCCTAACACAAAATGAGTAATGATCTCTACTCGTATTTCCAGACGTACATCAGGTGCCCCTTGACCACTCACCCTATCCATGCCTTTCATCAGTTTATAAACTTCTAGAAAGTGCAAATGTGACTCCAATCAACACGAATGGCTGTGCTTTTAGTCATCCTGCGTCTAAATTCTAAGATTCAGTAATCGTACTTCTTCCTTCTCCATCAAAGCACGAATCCAAAAAAAGTTGAATTAACTTGTTCAGACATATTATGAGACAGCTCTGTGGGCTTTAAAACTGGAATTTTCTGCCCAATGATAGGGACACTACCAAAATTCAGCATTAGCCGCTAAAGCTGCAACATGATGCTCCTGTGTGTTTGTTCACCAGCCTGTTGTAACATGCTGTGACACACCTCCACAGGACATGAATACACTCCACCTTCTCCAGTGATAGCGGCACTACCAGACAGTCATGGACTGGAATCGACTCCAGAGTTCCGCCTCAGAAACGTGGGCACCATCTATTAAAAAAGGCCTAAACCATGCTCAGATTTTGGGTCATATTTTAAGTGTATGGATCTATTAAATTCTGGTTAACGTTATCAAATTTTACAGGGGACATTTCTCATTGAAAAAGGTACAAATTTATCGCCTTAACTGTAGGATGTTGAGTGCATTTGCTGTTGCATTGAGATAAACAATGAAGATCTTTAATTGCTTGGCTATCATTCCTGGTTTAAATTGCTATTATCAGTAGTCTCCTATTTTAGGGGAAGAAATCCTGCAACACACTGTGCACTATGAATGATCTCGAGTAGATATCAATACTGAACACCAGAGATGAGGACAGAGCACAATTCTGGCCCCAAAACACCGGTCACTATTTCAAATCTCTAACATGTGGCTTTCCTCCTCCTAAAATCATTCATTGATACAAGGCAGCTGTTTCCTTTCCAGCCTTTGCTTACCGACTCCTCCCTCTGCCTGCGCAAGGAAAACCAAGCTCTGAGTCTTTGGGAAACTCAAGGCTAGTGTCTGTTGGCCTTCTGGTTCGGCGATTGTCATTTTAATCCGAAGGGGGAGTATGAGGGGACAGTAATATCATTCACTGGGCTGAGGTGTGGCAGATGGAGTTTAACATGAATACATGTGAGCTACTGCAGTTTGGTAAAAACAAATAAGGGGAGGGCTTACAAAATGAATTCTGGGCTTTGGTAGTTATATAGAAAAGAGGGACCCAGGGGCGCACGTATAATTCTTTGAAGTTTGTGGCGCAGAGTGTTTAAGGTTACTTCATTGCTTAGACAATTGAGTTTAGAAGTTGGGAAGTCATGCTGAGATTATGCAGGGCATTGATAAAGCCTCTTCTGAAGTACTGTGTGAAGTTCTGTTATAGAAAGGAGATTATTAAGCTGGAGAGGGTTCAGAAGATATTTACCAGGATGTTACCAGTAACACCTCATCTTCTGCCTCTGAAGCCAGCAAAAACACAGCATGATCATTGGATTCACTGATTTACAAATCTCCCCTGGCCAACCCAGATCCCAGATTCAACCCCCAGACTCACATCTGCCCTCTGGAGGAGACGTAATGTCCATCTTCCTTACCCCCATCTAATCCACACTCCCCACCGATCTAACGCTATCACCTCCCACCTTCACTCACCTATCACTTTTCCCCAGCCTAATCCCATCACCCAGTTTCTCTTAGCCCTCCTCTCCCTCTCCTGTCCTGAAGAAAGGTCCTGCCTGAAACGTCAACTCTCTTACTCCTCGGATATTGCCTGGCTTTTTGTGCCTTTTCCACCGCCATGCTTTACCTACACTGAATTATCAAATATCTGCAGTCCCCATTGTCTCTTATGTATCATGTCGTTGTCTGTTATAACCGCACGTAGTCTTAGGGATATTTTCTTCTCAGATCATGGACGATAGAAGTTCTCTCAATGTCTTCCTGATATTGCAGTGCCTGATCAGTAGATACAGAACGTATGTTTCAATTTATAAACGGAGAAGCATGCTTATATTCTGACAAACCTCTGGCATTGCTCCCATATCCAAGGCAGATTGAATGCTGAAACATGATTGCTCTACCAGTCCCAACATTTGTTCCCTCAGTCACCACCACATATCTCATCCAGAATGTGTAAATTTTAATCATAATTTTGAATTTTAATAAAAAGTATTGAATTGAAAGGGGTCAACGGGAGGTATTTGCTCAGCGACTGTGATTGATGTCAATCTCTGTGCATACTAAATGTGTAACTGCAGGGCTTTCCTCTTCCATTATTTATGGACTCGGTTCAATATGTTACCCCATAGTATCAGCAGGAGCATCACCGACAGCACTAACATGGATCAGCAGCTCCATATGGAGAAGGGGAGGAGAGATCAGAATCTGAGAACATTAGACTGGAATGTTCCAACAATGGACAGGAGTTTATCTGGGGGTCTTTACTGGCTTTCTCAACCTTGGATGTCATTAGTTTTGCGGATCTATGATGTATCGATGATTATTCAAGCTGGTTACTCTCCCATCCTCGCTATAGTTGGTGTTCTTGGTAATTCATTCTATCTGTTCATTAAGCCAGGTTGGACTGAATTGCTGCTCATATTATTTAAAATGTAGCAAGGTAGATGTCAAGATTTTCAATTCAAATAAATATTCCATTCCTCACAAATTATATCGAGCAAAGTATTCAAGACAAATTACTCACCAATGTGTGAGAAGAACCAGACTGTTCTCAAACTCCATAATACTTCTAGCCCTGCACAGATCTACATTTCTATATCCTCCCCACTCACGAATCCTGTCCAATACCACCGTCATGATATCCCCGTCTCCTCCTGAGCCTCAGTGCATCTTCTGAATAAACCATCAACTGTGCCTTTGTTAAATCTGGATACATTTATCAAGTCCTTTCTAACCACATGTCAATTAGAGAATAATTGTTCTTGAGTATGTTGAAATTGTTCACTGCACAGATTCTGTCAGACGTGCAGACACTGCATGCTGCTTAAGTCATTGACATATAATTTAGAGGCACAGAATAATAATCTGTTGGTATCTCTTGAAGGAAATGGATGTAATTGAACTGAAATTATCGTCATTTGTGAGAAAATGCCCATCCGCTTGCTTCATGTCCTTCAGAGAAGTCAATGCGTTATCCTTCCTGAGGCATGTCTGTGCAAACCCACAGCAATGTGTTTTACTCTTTACTGTCCGTGGAACAGCTGAACTAGCCACTCAGTTCAAGATCAGCATAACACGCTGGCCTGACCAGGGCTGCACACATCCTGTGAGAGAAGAACAAAAGTAAATTTAGCTCCCTTCCTCTGCCTGTTTTTCTTATTCCTACATTTCATTTCCATTCAGATAGGTGATCGTTCCCTATTTCAAGTGCAATCTTTCTGACTGAGTCTCTCCCCAATAGTGATGTTCATCTCCACGGACACCTCTTTTGCCGACTTTACTGATGCTGGCATACAGACGGAAGGAACTTTTAAATTCCACAACAGTGGCAGTGCATAATAAAGAGACAGAGACTAGGAAGTGAGGGAAATTAATTATTGTGATCATCACTGAAAGTGTGGTTGAACAGCGGACAGCTGAAACTGACAACCGGAAGCGGCAGGGACAGACCACTATAAACACCGGAGGAAACATCAAAGAAGCGCTTCGCAGGAGACTCCCAAGCACTGATGATGTCGCCTAGCCAGGGGACGAAACGTTTGCAACAAAAACTTCCAGATCGGCGAACAGAACCACAACAACGAGCACACGAGCTACAAATCTTCGCACAAACTTTGAACCAGTATTTGGGGTATTATGGACAGATGTTTTCTCCTTTAAAAGAAATTATCTCATTGCAATAGAGGCTGTGTAAAGGAATTTCACAAGAATAATTCCTGTGCTGATGGTAAAAGAGGAGTGAGTGAAGGTTAATCTGCAGCACTGTCAGAGAATAAGAGGTCATTGCATTGAAACTTGATATAGATGGACAATCACTCGTTATCTTCTACACAGACACTAAAAATGTGCTACATTCCATGGTTTGTAATTTTACTTTTACTTCGGATGCATGATTCAGGATGTTTAAGTGCCTCTGAGGATTATATCTTCAGTCAAATCCTGCCTTGATATCAGGGTCAATCCCTCTTACCTAAGCAGGTCAGTTAAACACTTTTGTTAATGTTAATATATGATGGTGTGTGTGTGGAGAGTGTTTTCTTCTCAGAGAGAGTAGTGAATGTCAGGAATTCTAAGGTCTAGAAATTTAGGGGAGCGAGATGACTCCAAATATTTAAAGAGGAGGTGGATGGAATTTTGACCTGTCAGAGAGCTGAGGCGTGTGAAGAATTGCGCATTAAAGAAGAGGTAATGCCAACAGTAGGTTGGCCATGATTGCATACAATGGCGTGAGCATCCAAATTACCTATTCCTGTTTCTTATATTCTCACATTCTGTCTTTGGAAAGTGAATGGTTGTAATTTTCCTGGAAGTGTTGCTATTGAATGTTGGGGGTAGTGAGAGAAAAGTATTTTGTGAGCTATCTCTGGGAGAGAAATGGGCCCGATATTCACAGTGCATCTGGATCAACCACATGAACAACAAATGAAACACCACTTACAGAGATGAGACACTCTTTAAAGAGGTGGGAGACCACATTCATATCCTGCTTGGATTTCCCATCACATTTTCCAACCCACGGTAAACCACACAGTGTTGAGGGACTGAACGATATCCTGTAATACTGCAGACCAGGTATTTGGAGAAAGTGGTCTCTATCTGCTCCTATATAAATGGTTTTAAGGACTGAATGGAACATAGGAACAGAAAACTGAGGCGCAGGAGTGGGTCATTAGACACTTTGTCATTGCTCGACCAGACAGTAAGATCATGGCTGATCTGAGTGTGGTCTCCGCATCACTTCTCTGTCTGTCCACAATTTCCCTCCATTCACATGTCTGTCAAATGTTGCAAAACACAACTTTGAATAAATGCAAGCATCCAGGCACAATACTAGGGAACTGCACAAAGCCAAAGTACACAGGCAGCACAATTCTGGAAGGCAACAGGCATTTATCTATCAGTCTTGCTCTCATCCAATTAATTCTGCTGCAGTTTATTATTTAAGACTTGTTCAGGAATGTGGGTGTTGATGAGAGGGCAACATTTATGGACCATGTCTAATTACGCGGGAAATGGTGATGTCGAGCTGCCATCTTGGGATGAAACCTCTGGGGAAGAGAATTCCCATTTGTACAGCCCGTGCGAATTTCTCATTTCTGCTCCGACCAATGTTGGAGGGTCACTGTACCCTCTTCCAGCCGCACCTCTCCACTGGCTTCAACAGATTTGAAGTGTAACTTAGGTCATTCTCTCGAAAATGAGAGGAGATCTCAGTGAGATATGTAAAACACTGACAGGGTTAGATAGATTGGAAGCAGTGATGATAATTCCCCTGGCTTGGACGTCTAAAACAAGAGGCCACAGTGTAAGGTACACTCAGGTCACATTGCATTTAGATAAGAATAAATGTCTGCACTCAGAGACTGGTGAACCTGGGAATTCTCTCTCCCATAAGGCTGTGGAAGACAAGGCATTGAAGACTAATAAGGATGTCTAGACACCAAAAGGATGGGGGAGAGAACAGGAGTATGGTATAAAAATAAAGTGTCAGCCATCATTATATTGAATTGGATAGCAAATTCGACTGATCAAGGGGACGACCGCAGTTCCTAGTTTATAGCTTCACAAGGTTAATCACATTAAGGCATGTGTACAGTGAGTGGGGAAAGCGCATTGAGGAGATGTTCAGACATTAACTAGACACTAAATCAATGTGCTGTATGACCTATTCCATTCCCGATGTTTCTGAGCGGTCTGTGGGAAAGCTCTGTAAATGGTGTCACAAGTTCGCAGATGTTAGAATGGAGGTCTCTGCAGGGTCAACAGGACAGTGTTTCCCGTTCCCTTTTCCAGACTGAGGCTGGACCTGGGTGTTCTGTCCGGTTTTATCCTTTAAGACGTCGGAGCAGTTTGATACAATGGAGTGTCTTGCTTGGCCTTTTCAGAGACCATTGAAGAGTTTATCACATGTCTGTGTGAATGGATTCACTTTTAGGCCAGACCAGGAAAGCACGGGAGATTCACTTCCTGAAAGTACAGTGGAAAAACAAATTGGTGTTTACAATCGACATTGGCTTCAGGCTCACTGTTACTGACACCAGATTTGAGATCTCGATATTTCATTAATTGTTTTTAACTTCAATCAACTGCCAGAGCATTAGCCCGGTCTGGATTATTAATCCAGTGACTTTTCCAAAACAGCACCATCTCCACATGGGGACCTATCAGAAACCACACTGAGCATGTTATGTCTGTGATGCTTGATAGCTCTATCAAAAAGAACTTCCAATTTGACTATCGTGATGAGACTGAGAGGGTTGTAATAGGTCAGATTGTAATTATTTCCGACACTGAGTAATTTTCCACATTGCCAGGGAGATGTCAGAGTTGGAGCTGGAAGAAAACCACTTCCCCAGGCTTGTTGTGCAGCACAAGCCTTCAGTCCTATTGCAGGAATGGGGTCAGGGCCCATTGCCTTTGTCGTATCTACTGTGTTCAGCTGTTTCTTCATGTCACGTGCAGCGAATCGAATTGTTTGAAGACTGATCTGTGATTCTGTGGGCATCATGATGAGGGTGAGTTGAATCGTCGACTCAACACCCCTGGCTAGGATGGTACAGACACTATTTCCTTGTTTTTTACACTGATGTGCAGAGCTGATCCATTGATAGAATGGGAATAATTCAGTTAGTTGTTTAATCATCTATCACGATTTTTGGTCGGATGTGGCAGGCTGCAGAGTTCGATCTGGGTGTATTGAGCTTGTGACAATTTCGTTCTCTCTCTATCATTAGATTTGGTTTCATTTGATTTGATAGGAGTCATTGTCGCATGTGTCTAAGTAGAGTGACACTCTTTGTTTATACGCAGTTCTGGCAGATCCTAGTGAGAGTTGGAGCTGCCTTTTTTGAGAGACATGGAGCGGCCGAAATTTAAAAGTCTACTTCAGCTATCTGTTTTTGAAGAGCCACAAAATAGCCAGAAATTAAAATAGATTGCTTCAGCATTAGTGAAAAAAGAGCCTTTGAGAAGGGAATTATTCCAAGGCAAAAGAAAGGATAATATGATTCGCAAGATTCTGAAACATGCCAACATAGTGATAAAGAAAGTTCTTTTTTAAAAAATTGATGATTTGTAACAGAATACGGATGAAATAATGAAATTGTAGTACAAAAACGTTGAAGAATCAATCCAAAAGGTAACTTATTCTGATCTCAGTAAGGATTCTTTTCATCCACAAAAACAGCAACTCAAGTTATCTTTCCGAAGCTAGCTGCGCCTTTGAAACTATTTACAATAGTAATAAGTTCTAGTTAAATATTTGGTAAATAATCATGGACACGGATTTCAACGTAATTATAAAACCTTAAAGAGATGCCTGGCTTGTCTTGTCTAATTCACTACGAAAAAGGTTAACCTAGAAATAATAATAGTATTACGAATTTTGTATAAGAATCAACTTTTTAATGTAAAATGTGATCACGGAATTTGATAAGAGATAGCCTGCCCATTGGAGAATAGAATTTATTCAATCCTTCAAGATAAACAATGAGGGATATGACTAAAAAGAGCACAGCCCCGATCTTTGGAATGCATTATAGAAAGATCCCAAGGGCTAGAGATAACAAAAATCGTTAAACATCCGAAACAAATAAGAACCTCGGGCTGTCCATGCGAGTGTCCATCATTGATCAGTTGTTTTACAAGATGGTTCTGCAGAAGGGGAGTGGAGGAGACACTGACAAAGTTGTGTTCGATCATTGCAACACAGACGTATAAAAATACTGTCTTTTTACTGCAAAATCGAATTGTGTCATTGATTTGCCTTCTGATCTGAGCTAAAGGTTAAGGAAAGGATTGTCTTCTCATGTCAAAGCCAGATTCGAGGAAGATCCTTTGGTATTCTCCCAGCATTAACCAGGTTTTGCTTGAATTTAAGTCCATTCTGTGCCCGTGTCCTGTCTGCCTCCAGAGTCTTTGTCGCCAGCTGGGGAATCTCACTCCGACAATAAGCAAGGACATACAGATCATAGCGTAAAGGAAAAACTTAGACTGAGGCATACAGGCTACACCAGAAAGGGCAGGGTATAGGCAACATCAATATGAGCAAGATCAGCATTATTTGAAGTTAGAGAGTCCATTCCTTAGTTTAATAATGGCTGGGAAGATGCTATTCATGATCTGCTGGTTTGCGTATTCAAGCTTCTGTATTGTCTCCATGATGGAAAAGATTTTAGGAGATCCAGGGTGCAATGTGTCTTTGATAATGTTGTCAACCTTTCTGTGGCAGTGAGCTGTGTAAATGAAGACAATGGATAGGATGTCGGTTTCCGTGATGGCATGGGCTGTGCACACAACCTTCTGTCATTTCTCTTACTGTCCTGGGCAGGGATGTGGCCACACCAGGTCATTGTGCACCTAGATAGTTTGCTGTCAGTGGTGCATTTGTAGACATTGGTGAGGGTCCTTGTGGACATGTCAAATGTCCTGAGCTGCCAGAGAAAGAAGGGGCGTTCTTGTGCCATCTCGGCTGTCACATCTACATGGGAGGTCGGTTATCGTCACTCCAAACAACTTAATGCTTTCCACTCTTTCGACTTCAGTTCCATGATGTAGATGGGGGCATGTTCTCCTCATTTCTTTCTCAAGTCATTGATCAGTTGGTTAGTTCTGCTGATGTTGAAAGAGAGGATGGTCTCAGTGCAGCACATCACGAAGTACTCTATTTCCGTTCTGTATTTTGACTTGCCATCATTACATACCTGTCCTCCTATGATGGTGTCATCAGTGAACATGTAGATGGCATTCGTTCAAAATTTGGCAATACACTCGTGGGTGTACAGGGGTATAGTAGGGAGCTGAGGACACATCCTTTGGGATTTCAGTGTTGAATGTTATTGTGGAAGAAACACACTTACCTATTTTCACTGATTGTGCACTGTATGTCAGAAAGCTGAGGATCCAACTTCAGAGGGCCGAGCCAAGACTAAGGTCAGGGAGTTTGGTGATCAGTCTGAAGGGAATAATGGTGTTGAAGGTGAACCTATAATCAATGAGCAGGAATCTGACGTGGTTGTCCTTGTTGTCCAGATGTTCCAGGGATATGGCACCCGCTATGGATCCATTCCACTGGTAGGAAAATTGTAGGGGATCGAGGCAGGCTGGGAGACTGGAACTGATGTGGGCCATGACTAGCTTCTCGAAGAACTTCACTCCCCTCAGTCTCCTGCGCTCGAAAGAGAAATGTCCCAGCTTATCCAATCTCTCCCTATGACTCAGACCCTTGAGTCCTGGCAACATCCTTGTAAAGTTCCAGTTTAATACCATCCTTCCTATAGCATGGTGACCAAAACTGTACACAATACTGAAACTGGAAATATCTGGAACTGTAAGTTTTACTCTGCTGTCAATTATTATGCTGCTGTGATATTGTTTTATTTTTTGTGTTATTCTGAAATCTTATTATTCATTGACTCCTCTGACAGCAATCCCCTCGGGTGAACGTCCTCCTGCCTGCTTGAATTTGAATCAATCTATTTTGTTTGGACTGATATTTTGAGGCCGCTGTATATCAGAAAACAGGAAGAGATGATGGATGACTGTGCAGTGTGTGTCCTTTACTGGACTAGCTTGTCTCTCCAGGCACCTAAAGATTTTATTGTGGGCCAGAGTACCTCAGAATCGTTACATCACAGAAGGAAGCTATTTCGTCCATTGTCGGTCCATGCACATAGAACATTACAGCTCAGTACCTACAACATCATTCAGCACTGCCGACAGATCCACCGACCTTTCTGCCAACCGTACATTTACTAACCCATCCTTCTATACACTCATTAAGGTCATTTTCAAAAGGACAAACAACAGTCACTCCAAAGCAGATCCTTGCAGTATATCACTAGCAACTAAACTCCAGGATGAACATTCCCCATCAACTACCACCTTCTGTCTGATTTCAGCGAGCCGATTTGTGATCCAAACGCTAAGTCACCCACAATTCCACGTCTCCATATTTTCTGGGAGAAAGTAAGGACTGCAGTTTGAGATCAGAGTCGGGAATGCGGTGCTGGAAACGCCCAGCAGGTCAGGCAACATCCGAGGAGCGAGGAGAAAATGAAGACTGCAGATGTTGCAGACCAGAAAACTGATTCCTGATGAAGGGCTTACAAGAGAAACATCAACTTGCATGCATCTTGGACGCTGCCTCATCTGTTCCGCTTTTCCAACACCACACTCTCCATATTTTCTTCAATAGCCGACCATGGGGGACCTTATCAAACGCTTCACTGAAATCCATACACCTCACTTTACTCTCATCCACCTGTTTGGTCACCTTCTCAATGAACTCGGTAAGATTTATGATGCATGACATACGCTTCACAAAACCTTGTTGACTATTCCTAATCAAATGATTCCTTTCTAGATGATAGTAAATCCTATCTCTTATAATCCTTTCCAACACTTTATGCACAACCGAAGTAAGACAGGTATATAATTACCAGGGTTGTCTCTTCTCCTTTTCTTGAGCAAGGGGACAATGTTTGCTGTCCTCCAATCTTCTGGCACTGTTCCTGTAGACAATGGCGATGTAAAAATCCGAACAAATGGTTGCATAACCTCCTCTCTAGCTTCTCAGAGAATCTTATGGTAAATCCCATCTGGCCCAGGGGACTTATCTGTTTTCACACTCTCCAGAACTGCTAACATTTCCACGTTACGAACTTCAATCCTGTCTAGTCTAATAGCTTGTATCTCAGTATTGGCCTTGACAGCATTTTCTTTTTCCATTGTGAATACTGATTCAAATATTAATTTATAGTCTGTCCTATCTCCTCAGACTCCACACACAACTTAACACTACTGTCCTTGGTTGCCATTAATCTTCATTTGGTCATTCTTTTATTCATGACATACTGATAGAAAGCTTGAGGGTTTCCCTCGATTCTACTTGACAAAGACTTCTCATGCTCTCTCCTGGCTATTCTTAGCTCTTTTTTTTAAGTCATTCCAGACTAACTTGTAACTCTCAAGCATCCGAACTGAGCCTTCACGTTTCATCTTTACATAAGCCCCCTTCTTCCTCTTGACAAGAGATTCAACTTCTTCAGTAAACCACAACATCCTCACTCGACCACTTCCTCCTTTCCTGACATATATAAACTTATCAAGGACACACAGTAGCTGTTGTTTGAAATCGCTCCGCACTTAAATTGTACCCATCCTCTTCAGCCTCCTTCCCCATCCTATGCATCCTAAAACCTTTCCTAATCGCATCATAATTGCCTTTCCCCCAGCTACAACTCTTGTTCTGCGGTATACACCTGTCCCTTTCCATCGCTAATGTAAACATAACTGAATTGTGGTCACTATCAGCAAAGTGTTCACCTACCCCCATATCTAACACCTGGTCTGGTTCATTACTCAGTACCAAATCCAATTTGGCCTCGGCCCTTGTTGGCCTATCTACATACTGTGTCAGGAAACCATTCTGCAAGCATTGGACAAAAACTGACCCCTACAAAATAATTGAACTGCAGCATTTCCAGTCAATATTTGGAAAGTTAAATTTTTCCATAGCAACTACTCTGTTATTTTCGCTCCTATCCAGCATCACCTTTGTAATCCTTCCCTCTACATCTCTGGAACTTTTCAGACGGCAATAGAGAACTTTCAACAGGATGTCCTCTCCGTTTTTGTTTCCAACCTCTTCCCATACTATCTCAGTAGGCAAGTCCTTATCAAGCATCCTTTCGACCAACGTAATGCTGTCTTTGATTTTCAATGCCACCCCACCCTCCTCCACCCCAACCCCCACCCCGCTCCACTTTTAGTACCTTCCTTGTTCTTATTGAAGCATCTAAACCCCGGACCCTCCAACGATCAGTCCTGTCCCTGCTCTATCTATTTCTCCAAAATGGCCACAACATCAAGCTGTACAACTGCACAATTTGGAATCAGGGATGTTAAACGAGGTTGAGTTGGATAGATCAGAAGACAGCATAAGGGGAGATAGACAGGAACGGACAGAAAATGGAAGTTTTATTTAGAAATTCTCACGGACGGCAAGGTCTTTATCTATTGCCATACCGTTTGAGCACTGTGTGGATACTGGCTGTGGTCCCAGAGCATTTATCGCCAATAATATCACAGAGCTGAGTTGCTGACAGTTAAACAGAGTCCAAAAGGCTAAGTGATTTTTTTGTTTCTCTACAATGAGAAGGTGATTTAATTTAAACAGACTGGGTGAACAGCAGCATGAACTGAGTACCCCTTCAATACTGAGATACTGTGCCAGAGAATCTCAGTGAGATGGATCACTGACAGAGGGGAAATCAGCATCTCAGTGTGGGCCAAATAATGATTGAGAAAGATTGCACACCACTTCCGTGGTTTTGTAATACACATTTCAATTTAAGGAGCTCAATATCATGAGTGTAACTTATTTCTTTGTACTTCCCATAATTTAGTACAGACAGAAAATCATTTTGTCCTCGTATTTTGTGTTCAATAAATAAATTTTACTCCTCATTCCTCACTTTAGATGTATCCTTGAATCTGTTCTTCATATGAGTTGTAAAGAGTGACATTCCAATACTGATGACTGAGGAATATTATTATCCCTCCCTCCAGTCTGAACTGTCATGTCCCCCAATTCTCTCTGTTTTCTGTCTCCTCCACAATACCATATTCACACTGTAATTGAAGTCCAGTAAATGACACTTCATCACAGTTCACTAACATCGGTAACATCAATAGTACAGGCCTCATCTGCCTCTCTCTAAACCTGGAATAACAATCTGAATTGCATTTGTCACGTACAATTCTCTGTTATCCATGCCATTTGACTGTTACAACCCTACGTTTCTCAGACACACATTCGCCTCAGATCATGAATTATAAAAATTGTTTGATTGAAATTCTGATGCTTGATCAATAGTTCCAGGATGCATGTTTCCATTTATAATCAGAAACGCATGTTTACGTTCTGATAAACCTATGGCATTATTCCTGCATCCAAGACAGATTGAATGGTTACACTCAATTGATCTACCGGCCTCAAGATTTATTTCATCTGTCACCCTCACATAGCCCATCCAGAAAATGACAGTTTGAATCATTGTTTTGAATTTGAATAAAACAATGTTGTATTGAAAGGCGTTGGCTGGAGCTATTTGTTCAGTGATTGTGATTGATGTCAGTCTCCGTGGATCCTAGATGTGTCACTGGAGGGTTTGCCTCTTCTATTAATTAAGGACTCGGTTCAATGTGTTATCCCAGTATGGGTGGGAGCATCAATGATTGGACTAACAGGGATCAGCAGCTCGAGAGATAGGGGAGGAGAGATCAGACTCTGAGAACATTAGACTGGAATGTTCCATTAATGGATCAGAATCTGAGAACAATAGACTGGAATATTACAATAACAGGCAGGAGTTCATCCTCGGGTCTTTACTACCTTTCTCAGACTTGGATATCATTAGCATCACGGATCGAAGATATCCTTTGGATTATTCAAGGTGGTTACTATCCCATCCTCGCTATAGTTGGTGTTCCTGGTAAGTCATTCCATCTGACCATTAAACTGAGTTGAACTGAATTGCAGTTCATATTCATATTTTAAAATTTGGAAGTCATCATTTTCAGATCCATTCAAAAATTGTATTCATTACTGATTATAACTAGCAAATTACTATTCACAACTTACTCAACAATACACGAGGAAAACACACACTGTTCTTAATCTCCATTATCTTTTTTCTTCATTCATATTTACATTTCTACATATTGTCCCCACTCACCAATCCTGCCCAAGTCCACATACCGGATATTTTAGTCACCTTCTCAGCCTCAATGCAACTGCTGAATAATTAATCGTTTGTGCCTTTGGTAAATCCAGATATAACCGTTTCAAGTCCATTCAAACTATGCTTACGTCACAAAATATTTGCACTTGAGATGGGTAATTTGTTCTCTCCACAGAATCTGTCAGATGGACAGACAGTGCATGGTGGTCAAGTCATTTACTCATAATCGAGCGGCACAGAATAATAATCTTTTGGTGTCTCCGGAAGGAAGTTGATGAAATGCAAATGAAATTATCACCATTAGTTTTCAACAGAAGCATATCTGTTGGCCTCATGTCCTCTAGAGAAGGCAATGGGTTTTCCTTTCATGTTCAGATCTCTGTGTGACTGCAAACCCACAGCAATGTGGTTCACTCTTTATTATCCTGTGCAACAGCTTAATCAGCCACTCAGTTCAAGATCAGCATTGTGGGTGGCACGGTGGCACTACAGTTAGCACTGCTGCCTCATAGTGCCAGAGACCCGGGTTCAATTCCCGCCTCAGGCGACTGACTGTGTGGAGTTTGCACGTTCTCCCCGCGTCAGCGTGGGTTTCCTCCGGATGCTCCGGTTTCCTCTCACAGTCACAAAGATGTGCAGGTCAGGTGAATTGGCCATGCTAAATTTCCCGTAGTGTTAGGTAAGGGGTAAATGTAGGGGTATGGGTGGGTTGCGCTTCGGCGGGTCGGTGTGGACTTGTTGGGCCAAAGGGCCTGTTTCCACACTGCAATGTAATCTAATCTAATCTATAACATGCTAGCCTGACCAGGGCTGCACACATCCCATGAGGGAAGAACAAAAGGAAAGATAGCTCCCTTTCTCTGCCTGATTTCCATGTTCCTGCAAGTCATTTCCATTCAGGTAGGTGACCATTCCCCGTTTCAAGTGAATTCTTTCTGATTGAATCTCCCTCTGAACGTGATATACATCTCCATCGACACCTCTGGTGATGGCTGACGCACAGATGTAAGAAACTTCAAAATTCCAGAGAGAATTCAAAATGCAGAGAGAAGGAATGGCTTTTTATACCACAGGAAAGAAGCTGAGACAGCAAAGTGAGGGAACAAAATTATTGTGATCAACCCTAGAGTGTTGTTGAGATAGTATTTGGAGTATTGTGCACAGATTTTGTTTCCTTTATAAGGAATAATCCTCTTGGCAGAAAGAGTATAAAGGAATTTCACCAGACTAATTGTTGGGATGATTGTACCATCGGGAGTGCATGAGGATTAATCTGTTGCGTTTTGAAGAAATAAGAGGTGATTTCTTTGAAACTTAAGGTGATGGACAGTCACTCATTATATTCCGAACAGAACTAATATGGTGATAAATTCCATGTTTTTTTACTTGATTTACATGATGCTCGGTGGCTTAAAAGACTCTGGGAACGTTCCTCTCAGTCCACGCCACTCCCCATTTCGATTGAGAGAGAGAGAGACAGTCATAACTAAACTCTTCCAACATTAATATCGTGCATTTGGTGTGTGATCATACATAGAACTTCACGTTATCCACCATCGCGGCAGGAGCCAAAGTACCTTCATTGTAAAACAGTTAACTATCCCCACCAACTTCTGAGCCCCACGGTGAACATGGGTCTGTCTTCTTGGAGATGGAAGATGCCTCCTTGAGGCTTGGCACAAAACATTTGGCTTCCTTCCTCACTGCCAGCAAAATATGTTAAAGTATAATTTGTTCCACAGGCAATGGAGTCACGAGGAACATTGTGAGCAGTCTATGAGTGCAGTATCTGCTCCATTCGTTTTCCAGGTTGGAGCATCAATGACACCCTCCTCTTCCTGTGAAAGTGTCTCAAGGGGTGAATGGTCTCCTCCTGGTTCCATAGAACAGGTTTAGGGGTCTTACTGGACTCTGCCTGTTCCTGTTTAACAGTTCAATGTACTGACCAGACGCCTCCTCTTCCTGTGGAACAGGTAGGAAGATTGAATGGGCTGTCCCTCTTCTTGTTCAGTCATTTGGATGGGCTGAACAGTTTCCACATATCCGGGTGTAACCAGCTTGAGGTGCTGAATGAGCTCCTCTTTTAACTGTGGAAATGTGCAGTGCCTGGCTGTTCTGTTACATGAATGTTACCGACACTTTAACAGCACAAACATGAATGTTGTTTGGGTCTTGCTGAATATAGACACAGACCGCTTCAGGAGCTGAGTGGGGAAAAAATGTTCTGAATATGTGTGATCTTCAGTGATCACCCTGCTTCTGATCTTGGGATAGATGGGGGGCGCCGGGAATGGGGGCACATAGACGTTGACGAAGGAGCTGAAGATGTTTGTGCTGAGGATGTTAATCTGAGGGTCTCCTGAAGAGATGTCCCGGGACTGAGATGATTGTCGGCCACCGACCACAAACATCTTCCTTCGTGCTCTGAAAGACCCCAAACAGTGAAGAGGTGAGACCTGATTCTTATTAAGCTCAAATAAGTAGACGGCCCCGATGACATCCTCAGTCAACTACTGCCTTGGTATCAAGGCCATTCCCTCTTTCCTGAGCCCCTGTGTTCACCTCTTGTTCATATCAATAGGTGACGGTGTATGTGTAGAGAGTGTTTTCCTCTCACAGAGGGTAATCAATGCCAGGAATTATCTGGACTAGAGAGTTAGGGGAGCTACATCACTGAAAGTATTTAAAGAGGTGGTACATGAATCTTTGACCTGTCAGAGAGCTGAGGGCTGTGAAAAACTGGGCATTAAGGAGGAGTTAATACTAACAGTAGATCAGCCATGATCGTATACAATGTCTTGACCGTCCGAATTATTTATTCGTGTTCCTTATGTTTTCATTTTCTGTAATTTCAAAGTAAACGGCTGTAATTTTCCTGGATGTATTGTATTTGTATGTTGTAATCAGAGAGAACAAAGCATTTTTGAGTCATCTCTGAGTGAGGTATGGAGCTTTATTCATAACGAATCCTGGTCTAGACCAAGACCAACAAATGTAAACAGACTAGAGGCGTCTTTCAAAACTAGTCTGGATTTCCAAATAACATTTTCCAATGCATACCAATCTGTGTGTGACAGTTGTGAGGGATTATTTGAGATCCTGTGTTACTGTGGACCAGGTATTTGGAGCAAGTGGCCCCCATCTGCACCTTACAGGAGTTGTGAGAGGCTGAAGGCACCATAGTAACACGGGACTGTGGAGCAAGAGTGGGTCATGAGACACTTTGTCACGGCTCTACCATGCACTATGATCTGATTAAGGTTTCAGCAGCACTTTTCTGTCAGTGTACCATTTCCCTACATTCATTTGTCTTTCAAATGTCTTACATTGATAATTTTGAACAAATGGCAATAACCAGGGATCACAATCTTCTGTGGAAGGGAATTCACACCTTAACAACCCTTTGAGAACCATTTGTTCGTGTTCTGACCAATGATGGAGGGTCACTGATGTCTTCTCCCACTCCTATATTGGTGAAAACAAATTTTAAATGTAACCAGTTGAGTGCTGTGTCCAATGATATAGATATCGGACGGGTTAATTTTCTAGAAAAATCTGAGACACAGAAAGTTGAACTGTGAACAAATGGTAAAATGATACAGTGTCTCAAGTATTTTTCTGACTTTGAACTTATTCTGCTCACACAAATGTCTGGGATTGAGGATTTCTTCCCAGAACAGTTGGATTTGGCTGAATTCCCTTTGCTTCGAGCTGTACAGAGATTCCTATGAATCCTCATCAGGAATCCTCCACGAGTGGTAAAGATGACTCAGAGATTTTCTGCTCTCACACCTTGTTTTCAGGCAGAACAAAGTAAGAGAGAGAGAGAGAGAGAGAGAGAGACCAATTGGCTGCTGCTTCTGAGGCAGGTAATATTTTTCTCCGTCTCTGTGTGGAAAAATACAAGAATGTCAACTGTACTCCAAACTGGACCATGTGCACTCCCCATGTACATTCTCTGGAATGGGTGATAATAGACTGTATGCTGTATGCAGCATCATTGCTGTAGTTGTGCACAGTGCCTTTCATTAGCAAAAGAAAATAATGTGCCCGTTTTATGATTTGATGAGATGTTTATATGCATCTGCGTAATTTTTAAAAATGGGTTGATATCTTCATAATATTTGTGTTCATATCAATGCATCTCATTCAAAAAATATTATCTATCTTTAGTTTTCTTAACAAGAAAAAATATGTATCCAGCTGAAGGACTTCTCTGAAAATCGTGGTTCAGTAAGATTTCTCATCTAAGATCTAAACAGATAATCCCCGATAACAAAAGGCCTTCATTTCAGGAATGAGTAAAGGGAAGCATCTTTGAACATCTCTGAAAGGAATTGTATCCGGTTTTTAGTTTAGAGGATCCAATGTAATTGTATCCGGTTTTTAGTTTAGAGGATCCTGCACCCAATGTATCTGATGTGGTCTCAGCAATGCCCTGTACAGATACAGTGAAATATTCAAAATTAAACCCAATACCCGTTGCCGCAAACAGCATCATTCCACTTACTTTCTGAATCACTTGCTGCATCTGCAGACAGACTTCATATGATTCATGTACCAAGAATATGAAAAACATCTGCATCACAGAGTTCTGCAATCTCTCTGCTTTTAAATTGTTCCCGACTGCAATAGACAACTCACGTTATATTATTTCTGCTGAGGTTACGCTCATTAACCTTCCCTGTCTACATCATAATGCAAATTCACTACTCCATTTGAAGATCTAATGAATGATCATTTTGGTTTACTAGGTAGTTCAGCTTTGATACATTCAGTCTATTTATCCAGATATTTTACATAGATCATTGATCATTGATGACCCTACAGTGATCGCTGAGTCAAAACTAGTTGCAGTTTTGTTTAAAAAATCATACATCACGACTGTCTATTTCCTGTTAGTGACAGCATCCCTGTTCCTGTGCAGCAGTTCAGGCGGGTTGAATGGCCTCGTCCTTGGGCTGTGTAATGTACAAAACGAGCTGAATTACTTCATCCTATATTCCTGTGTAATTCTTTGGAGGGGCAGAATGGTCTCCTCCCGTCTCATTGTAACGATCCAGTCTGGCTGAATGGGATGGTCCTCTACCCTGTAATCGCACTGAGGGGTGGATTGAGGGAACAACACATGGGGTAGGGGCAGCAGTATATCTTTGTAACGGCCGAGAGCATGGATTGAGGGAACAACACATGGGATAGGGGCAACAGTATATTCTGGTAACGGCCGGGAGGGTGGATTGACAGAACAACACATTGGAAAGGGCAGCAGTTGGCCATTTGGTGGCACCATTCAGAATGCTTATGGCTGATCCGAGTGTGTCTGAGCATCCATCTCCTGTCTGTTTCCAATAAGCATTGACTCTCCTGTCCTGCAAAGATCAGTCAATCTCAAACTAAAATACCTAAATTAACCGAGTCTTCACTACTCCCTGAGGATGAGGACACCACAGATAGCACAACAGTAAAGGGAAAGGGACATCCTTCTTTCATTGTGGGACACAATCTTTTTTTAAAAAATGTGTTTACCTCATATCAAATCACTGCCCCTTTTCGGATAAAGTGGTACAATAACTAGGAATAGACATTAACCAGTCTGCCCTCCAATCTTTTCCCACATTACCACTGACTGTTTCCAATCAAATATGTTGCTGCTACTGTCTCATGAAGAGAATAGCTGATAGCATAACACCACACGAGCGTTAAAAAAGGAGCAGACCATTTGGCCTATCGAGTCTGCTGTACCATTCAGTTATTTCTAATATGTTCCTCAACATCGTTCTCACACCTTGCCCTGGAATCCTGGATCTCCTTATAAATCAAAAACTTATTTATTTGTGTCCTAATGGCACTCGTGTCTGTGTCTTAATGTGCATTTATGTGTGTGTGTCCATGTACTTGTTACTTTTGTATTTGTGTGACTGTGTCTGTCTGTCTTTGTATCAGCCTGTGTGTTTCTATCTCTGTTTGTGTCTATTTGTGTGTGATTGTTTATGTCTTTGTGTGCTTCTCCTTGTGTGCATGCTTATGTCCTTGTATGCATTGTGTATGTTAGTATATTGGGGTATTTACCAATACGTCTGTGTATTTCAATGCCTGCATCTCTGTGCAATGGGGTATCTGTTCTTCTGCGAGTGAGAGAGATGAAGCTGGAACTGACAGCAGGTTTGAATTGAGAATTGCTCTTTACTGAACACTGCTTCTTATTCGGTAGGTGGGACGTGGATGTTTCCGAATCTCCACACAAGGCCTCCTGGTCCTTTCCGGTTCACTCCAGGATCCTCCCCACATATCAGGGTAAGGGGATGAGGGGACAGATATCCGGCACTCCACCACCCGGCTTGGCCCTTTCTGTTCTATTCCAGGCTGTTTCTCCTGGAATGGGAGAAAGGGATGGAATGAGTGAGGGTGGGAGTGGATGGCCCTGCTGTTAATGCTGGGCTGGGTAAGGTGTGACATGGTGAGGTGGCCGGAGGGAGCCTGTCCATAGTGTTGTATCCATGTAGTGCTATTAGTGCGCGGGGCTATTGCACCAGGGACAGAAAATGTGGGGGAGGGAAGGTGCTGAATTCAACAATGAGAGTGGTTGTGCTTGAACCTTATCTGGAGATAGAATGTGAGCCTTGGTCAAGGGTAGGTGCTATAAGAGACATACAATGAGTGTGAGGGAGCAGTGAGAATATACGGTGACACTTATCCTGATGAGCGGGTTGGATATTGATGCTTGTCCTGTATTGCTTGACATGTCTTCAGATTATCTCAGCATCGAGATGAGCCTCCCCGAATGCCTTATCCAACTCTATCACTAATAACGACACAGGCTCTGTCCCTCAGATTCCACAGAATGAGTTTGGGTGGGTCTTACAAATAGCAAGGAAAAACAAACTTGTGTTATACATCTGAACCAAAACTGTCGCGCAAATATTTTGCATCATATGCTCTGGAAATCATATATACAACGATATGCAAAGGGAAGCTATGACATACTGATATTAACGCTGGGCTCTTAACCCAGAGACCCAGGTAATGTTCTGGGGACATGGTTTCAAATCCTGCCATGGCAGATTGTGGAATTTGAATTCAATAAGTATCTGGAATCAAGGATTTATGGTGATCGGGAATCCATTCCTGACTGTTGGAAAAACTCATCTGGTTCACTAATGTCCTTTAGGGAAGGAAACGGCTGTTCTTATCTGGTCTGGCCTGCATATCACTCCGATCCAAGGCAATGCAGTTGACTCCTAACTGCCGTCTGGCATGGTCAGTAAATGCTGGTTATCCAGCTAAGCCCTCATTCTGTGAATGAGTAGCAAATACTTGTGGGTTCTGCAGTAATAATGGATGGTGTCATGTTGCATCGAAACTGAGTTAACTAAGTGACTGCTAATGTTGTGAAAAATAAATTCCTTTATTGTATATCAGGTAGGTTGAAGAGAATGTTGTGAACCAAACTAGAGAGCAGATTATTTCGGATTTGGTGTTGTGGGATACTGATGAAGGATGATCAGTCATGATCATATTGAATGGTGGTGCAGGATCGAAGTGCAGAATGGCCTACTCCTGCACCTATTGTCTATTGTCTATTGTGTGGTCAGAAGGACTAATTACTAACCTTGCTCTGAAGCAGCTTTGGAGGAATAGTGACATTAATATGTTGTATTTTACACGGCGTCTGCATTCAATGTGGAATGTTTGAACATTCTGGTCAAATATCATGGAAGCCCAGAGGCTAGAGTGTCAAGTTCGCTCCAGTGAATTGGGAAAATACAATATAACATTCAGTAGGAGAACAATGGTTGTTAGACCTATATAGTCTTACAACACGGAGACAGGCCATTTTGCCCAAACTGGTCCATTTCGAACAAAATGTCCATTCACACTAACCCCATTTCCCTGCCATTTCCCTGTATCCTTCTAATCCTTTCCTACCTGTGTATTTGTCCAAATGTATTTTAAATTTTGTGAATGTACCCGCCTCAACCACTTCTGCTGGCAGCTGATCCCATATGCATACCACTCTGTGTTTAAAAGAAATTGCCCCTCAGGTTCCCTTTTACTCTTTCCCCTCTGACCTTAGTTTGATGCCCTCTAGTCCGTGATTGCCCAATCCTGGGAAAAAAAGACTGAGTGCATTGACTCTATCCATGCATCCCATGATCTTATACACTACTATCAGATCCCCCTCAGCCTCATACATTCCAAAGTAAAAACTCCTAGCTTTTTCAACCCCTCAGTACAACTCAGACCATTGAGTCTTGGCAACATCCTTGTAAATTTCTTCTGCACTCTTTCCAGTTTAATAACATCTTTCCACGAGCAAAGTGAACAAAACTGAACATGACGCTCCAAGTATGGACTCGCCAACATATTGTATAACGGCAATATAACTCCCTAATTTCGATACTCACTGCTCTCACTGATGAAGGCCAGTGAGTCAAATGCCTTTTTCAGTGCCTTGTCTACCTGGGACTCCACTTACAGAAAACTGTGCACCTGAATTCCAGCGTCACTCTGTTCCACTGCACTCCTTAAGGCCCTGCCATTCACCATGAAACTCCTGCCCTGATTTGACTTTCTAAAATGCAAGACCTAACACTTATCTGAATTAAATTCCATTTGCCATTTCTCGGCCCACTTCCCCACCTGATCAAGGTACTGTTATAATTTCTGAAATTTCTTAGAACCTTCCTCACTGTCCACTATACCACCTATTTTAGTGTCACCTTGAAACTTAAAAATCATGCCTGTACATTCTCATCTAAATCATAGATATGTGTAATATATGAATATGTGGTCCCAGCACCGACCCCTGAGGCATTCCACTCATCACAGGCCTCCAGTCCGACAACCATCCTTCCACGATTACCCTCTTTTTCCTATCATCAAGCCAATTTTGGACCTAATTTGCCAGCTCCCCCTCAATTCCATATGATCTAACCTTCCAGAGCAGAGTACCATGTGAAACCTTATTGAAGGCCTTACTGTAATCCATACAGACTATATATACAACAGTGCCCTTGCCAAAGTTACTGGTCACTTCATCAAAGCAGTCTAACAAATGTGTGAGCCATAATCCGCCATTCACAAGGCTCTGTCTTTCCAAATGCTTGTATATCTTCTCCCTCAGAATCTTCTCAAGTAACTTACCTGCTTCATATTTTAGGTTTACTGGTCTATAGTTCCCCAGTTTTTATTTGTAGCCCTTCTTGAATAACGGCACAGCATTCACTACCCTCCATTTGCCAGGACTTCACCCGTTGGCTACCGCTGATGCAAAAGTACCAACCAGGTCAGGACCAGGAGATTTATAGAAATACTACAAAGTCTGAAAAATATGTCTATTTATGCGGAGTGGACTCGATGGGCCGAATGGCCTTAATTCCACTCCTATGTCTATGTCTTATGGTCTTATTTAGGTAAAACACTCAAGAGTGAGAAAGTGAGTTAACAATGGTTAACAATAAATTAAAGATTACATGAATCACAGGAAGTGACTTCAGAAGAATTCCAGACATTGTGGAATCCTGAGAATTCTCAGAAATTTACGATCCAGAAAAGGAGGGCCATGAAACGGGTAAGGAAATCAAAAAGCGAACATGCATGTAAACAAACAGGAACATAAAGACTGCATAAATCTATGTTCTATATTTCAAAGGAAAGAGAAAAGCAAAGCCAAATGTGGAAATCTGCAATCAGGAAAGACGAGATTATTATGGATAACAGGGAAATGGCCTAGCAAATAACCAATTACTTTCCATCTGTCTTCATGGAGGAAGATCCCGAAAATCACCCAGAAATACAACGTCATTATATAAGACTTGTGGATCGAAAGACATAAAGTCAATTTATATTAGTAACAAAACTCTACTTTAACATGCAGCTGGATTGAGAATTGCTAACCTTGACAAACAAAATGTACTTCAAACCAAAATCTTCAGAAATAAACCACTAATAGAAGTATTAGTTGCACTGTAGATGACTGTGTTCTATTACTCCGTGCATTCTACAACGGAAGCCGTTGTAGATAAATGGACATTCGTAAATGTGATCCAAGCACTATAGATGTACGGTAGTGATGCAAGCATCCAGAAAGGGAAGAAGAGATAGTGTGGAGAACTGCAGACCAATTAACTTGACATTTGTGAGGAAACTGTTGGAGTCTATTATATAGGATGTGATATTCGTTATTTAGAAATTAACGGCAACATTGAAGGGAATCAGTCTGCATTTCTGAAAGGGAAATCATACTTGACAAGCTTTGGAATTGTTTGAAGTTGATTCTTACAACATAGATAATGGGGAACCAGTACGACTGGCATATTTTAGATTATCAGAAGGCTTTGTATAAGAACTCACACAATGAGTTCGTAAATGCAATGAATGTGAAGGGTATATGGAGGAATATCTGCAAGTGGTAAGTTAAATTTGGATTGCCTTCCTTTAAGAGAGCCAGAATATAGATGTAAAGACATGTTGAAGCAGTTGAACAGCGTGTTAGTGAGTAATGTACCTGGAATACTGAGTACAGTTTTGGTCACCAAATCTGAGAAAGAATATACTGACCACAGAGGATGCTCAATGGACATTGTCCAGATTAATCCCTCAATTGGCGAGATTGCGTGATGAGGAAACTCCGCCTGTGTTCTCTAGAGTTTCAAAGAATGAGAGGTGGGTCACTGTGAAATGTATAAAATTCACAAAACATGTGACAAGTTGGAAATTAATAGGATGTTTCTCCGGCTGCCTAATACACAATCAAGGGAAATAATGGCAGGATAAAGGACAGACCATTTAAGACTGTAATAAGGAGGAAATTCTGCAAGTGTATGGGACTAACTAACAGAGGGGCATGGAAACCTGCTGGCAGGGCAAAATTAGGGAGAATTTCCAGATATTCTACAAGTATGTCCAGCGGAACAGAATGACCAGGGAACAGGTAGGACTCATTAGTGACTTGCCAAATTGCATGCAAATGAAGTTTAGTGGTAGGAGACACAAGATGGTGGTTGACTCCTTGTGTGACTGGAGGCCAGTGTCCAATGGTATACCACAGGGATCAGTGATGTGTCCCTTATTATTTGTGATTCGGAGGTGCTGGTGTTGGACTGGGTGGACAATGCTAAAAATCCCTAACACCAGATTATAGTCCAACAGGTTTATTCGGCAGCACTACCGTTCAAAGTTCTGCTTCTTCATCAAAGCGCACAATCACCTGATGAAGAAGTAGCGCTTCGAAAGCTAGTGCCTCCGACAAAACCTGTTGGACTCTAACCTGATATTGTGCCATTTTCAACTTTAATATTTGTGGTACTCATAAATGATGTAGCTGTGAATATGGACGAGGGGTGGGGAGTGAGACAAATAAGATTGTGTTTGATACGCAGAATGGCCGGCTGGTTGGCAGTGGGGATGAAGGCCTTAAGTTACGGGAAGATACAGATGGAATGGTCAGCTGGGAAGATCAATGGCAGATGGAATGTAACCCTGATAAATATGAGGTGATACACTTTGGAAGAAGGAACCAGACAGGGGAGGACTCAATGAATGGCAGCACACTAGGAAGGTCAGAGGGTGCTTCTCCACACATCCCTGAATGTGATGTACAGTTAATATACAATTTGGGAAAGCATAGGGGACTGTAAACATAACCTTGATTCATTGAGGCACAGATTATAAGAGCTATGCGGAACTTTGGTGAGGCCAAGATGGAATACTGTGTGTAGTTCTGAGAATCACATTGCAGGAAGGATGTGACTGCACTGGAGGGCGTGCAAAGGTGATTCACCAGGATGTTCCCTGAGATGGAGCATATCAGCTATGGAGAGAGGCTGGATAAGCTTGGGTTGTTTAGTTTGGGGGAGTAGAGGCTGAGGGAGACGTGATTCTGAAGGATAGGATTACGAGGAGCATGTACAGTGTGGATGGACAGCAGCTGTTCCTTTTAGTCAAAGGGCCACACTTTTAAAGTGAACGGTTTGCGGTTTAGTGAGGATTTGAGGATTGCTTTTCACCCAGAGTGTGTTGGGGTCTGAAATGCATTTCTTGAGAGGCGAGTTGTCATGGTAACCTCAAAACTATGAGAAAATACCCGGCAGTGCACTTGAAATGCCTTAAGATTCACGGCTATGGTTATTGTGTCGCGAAGTGTGTCTAATGTAGACCGTGCTGTATTTCTGATAGTACAGAGTCTTTGCTTCTGTGATTGTATGGCTGTGGAAGGCCAATCACTGAGTACCTTAAAATAGGAATTGATAGGTTTCTGAAGAATATCTTAACAAAGTTTATAAGACAGAACTTATAATATTTTCTGAAAATATGTCAATGTCAAAATTAAGGGAAATAAATGTGCAGCTTTCCTACGGTTTGATACCAGATAATTGAGGACCGGGCAATGGCAGAACTATGGAGCAAATATTTCTGTTATGCCTTTACGGAAGAAAGCAAAACAAAACAGAAAACTTCCTAGTAATACGAGGGAACTTTAGTCTTGTGAGAAAAGGGGAATAGAATTAAATTATCAACTAAACAGTTTAGAGAAAGTATCAGACTGAAATTAATGGGCATAGACAAAGTCAACAGAGATTCATGAAATAGGAATGATATTTGAGAAAGCGGCTTTAAGCAAAATTATGTAGAAGATATCAATGCAATCCGAGTGGAATTTCAGAAAGATTTTTGATAAAGCCCCACGCCTATTGTGCAAATTCGAATCCTGTGGGACTGGGGCTAATACATGGACATGGTTCTCAAAGGACAGAGCTGGCAGGAAATAGTGAGAAGGAATAAAACAACATTTTTTTTAGTGGAAGGCTAGAGGTATATCGCAAGGATCGTGGCTTGGGCGCCAGCTATTGCCAATACACATCATATATTTGGTTGAGTGTCTCAAATGCAATATTCCCAAGTTTGCTGACAGCACTAAACAATGTCAGCTTGTGAGTGGGTGAGGAGGATGTAAAAAAGCTCCAAGGTGACTGAGATAAGTGAAATGACTGGACTAATACGTGGCGGATGGAGAGCAATGGGAGAGATGAGATGCTGTGTACTTTGATGGGAACAAAAGAATGGCAACCTATCATTTGAAAAGGGAGTGTTTGAAAAATGTTGCTCTATAAAGGAACTTAAGCTGCATTTTTGTTTATTTCTGTGCAGCCTCCGAATCCATGTAAGGCAGTGAGTTCTGAATCCAGGTGTCAATACTGGGAATGGCATTGGCACGCTGACCAGTGTATATAGACCCAGCAAGTGGGGAACTGTAACATTGAAAGGAATCTTGATCTCCCTGTCCACCAGTCACTGAAAGCAATATTTCAGGAGCGGCAAGTAGTGAGGAAGGTAACTGCTGTATTCACCTTCATTTCAGGGGGATTTGAGTACAGGAGTACGAGTTTATTACTGCAGCGGTACAGGGTCTTGGTGAGAAGCCATCTCGAACATTGTGCAGCATTGTGTGCAGTTTTGGTCTCTGTTCCTAATCGAGGACAAACCTGACATTGAGAGAGAGCAGTAAAGGATGACCAGAATGATCTCTGGGATGACAGACTTGTTATAGGATCTGAGTTTGGGGGTCTGGACTTGTATTCCATGCGGTTTAGAAAAATGAGTGGAGATCTCAGTGAAATATATAACTCTCTGATTGAGCGAAACAGATTGGAAGCAGGGATGGTAATTCCCCTGGCTCGGATGTCTGAAGCAAGGGACCACAGTATCAGGTACAGACAGGCCGCTTTGCATTGAGGTGAAAATAAATGTCTGCACTCTGAGACTGGTGAACCAGGGGTACTCTCTCCCAGATCAGGCTGTGGAAGTCATGGCGCTGAATATAAATAAGGATTTCTGGAAATTAAAGGGATAGGGATAGAGCAGGAGTACGGTGTGAAGATTGCAGATCAGCTATCAGTCCAGGTTGTTCTCAATAACACAGTAACTGTGTTTCTGTGCAACACTGTGTTGTTGAAAATCGTGCAATATTAATTATGGGGTCTATGGAAAAAAGAGGGTAAGGGGCAAACCCCCCAAAAAATCAGTAAAAACCAAAAATTAAGTTTGGTCTAACAACCATACTAGTTGAGTCTAAATAAATCTTTAAATCACATGTTGTAATGGAACAGTGCCGTAAATGTAACACTTTCACACTGCAGTCACTCACTGGAGCACTGTACCGTTCACCAGAAAGCATGTGGGGGCTGAATAACCACGTGATGCCGATGGGGAATTCCGGTTCTCCTCAAGATTCTCTCCACAGTTTGAAATAAAGTTCTTTCTAAATGTAGTCTACAATTTCCAGTTTCAGGCTCAGTTCAAGGTCTCCTGTGCGCATTGCATTCCTGTTTTAGCTGACCACATTGTTTGTACATTTTGCAGAGAGAAGATCCTGAGACAGGGTTTTGCTGTTCAGCTGGTTCCTGACAAGGAATCGCGTCACAGTGAACGGGAATTCACTTTATAGAAAAAAAGATTCAGGAATCATATTGCAGCCAAATTGAATTTAATCAACACGTGTTTTCGTAGAACGGAGGAGCACAAAACTGATTGGCTGAAGGCACTAAATCAGTTTTCATTTTATATTTCACAATGTTTAAACATATTAAGGGATATGACAATTGTATGGGGAAAACTGCACTGAGGATATGTTCAGCCATTAACTCGCACAGGGAAAGCTCAATGTGTTGTGTGACCTGCTCCTGTCACAATGTTTCTGTGCAGTGTGTGGGAAAGCTCTGTAAATATTGTCACAAACTCTCAACTGTTAGGAAAGAGGTCTCTGCCGGTCGACAGGATTGTGTTTCCCATTCCCTTTTCTACTAACGAGGCTGGTGCCTGGTGTTCAGAACGGGTTTATCATTTAAGACCTCAGTGCAGTTGATATAATTGAGTGTCTTGTTTGGCCGATTCAGAGATCATTGAAGAATATATCACATGTCTCTGTGTCTGGAGACCAGGAAAGCACGGGAGATTCATTTCCTGAAAGTACATTGGGGAAGGAAATCGAAGTTTACACTGATATTAAACACAAGATCACTATTATTAACACCAGATTTTAGATCTTGATATTTTATTAATTTTTTTAATTTGCATCAGCTGCCAGAGCATTAGCCTGGTCTGGGTTAGTAATCCAGTGACATTTCCACAACAGCACCATCTCCACATGGGGACCTATCGGAAACTACACTGAGCAGATTATTTCTATGCTGCTTGACAGCTCTGTCAAATTTGAACTCCCACCAATTTAACTGTCGTGATGTGACTGAAGGACTAGTAAAGAGTCAGATTGCAGTAATTCTTCTTTTAGCGGATTGGATATAGTTGAGTAATTTTCCGCATTGCCAGGGAGATGTCGGAGTTGGAGCTGGAGTGAAACAGCTTCCCCAGGGTCACGGCTGGTTGTGCAGCACAAGTGTAAGTCCTATTGCAGGAATGGGGTCAGGGCCCACTGCCTTAGTCGTATCTACAGTGTCCAGCTGTTTTTCATGTCACATGCAGTGAATTCAATTGGTTGAAGACTGCCATCTATATTCTGTGGGCATCATGGTGAGGGTGAGGTGGATAATCGACTCAACACTTCTGGCTAAGAATGGTGCAGATACTGCATCTGTTACACTGACGTACAGGACTGTTCCATTATTTAGGGTGCGTATATTTGTTGAGTCATCTCTTCCAGTAAGTTGTTTAATGGTCCATCGACTTTTATGCTTGGATTTGACAGGCCGACAGAGCTTAGATCTGATTTGTTAGTCTTTTCTCCCTCTGTATCAGATGTTAGTCCTGCTGTTTGGATTGTAACCAGTCAAGTGTGATCGCATTAATGGGTTGTCGTCAGGTTTAGGTGCACGTGATTCCGACCCTGGCATGTTCACCCACACTCGTCACTGAACCATGGATCAACTTGATGGTAATGGTAGACTGATGAAGTATCGTCGGGAAAATGTTACAGATTGTCATTGAATACAACTCTGCTTCTTCTGCTGTTGATTCTACAGCATCAGATGATAACCCAGTTTTAGCTGCATTATTTACAATTCAATTCTACTGACTGTGCCCCATTTCACACCGAGACCCATTCACCCATCAGCCCTGTACTCAGTGACCTACTCTGGTTTCTGATGTGGAAATACTTCAATTTTCATATTCTCATTCTGCTGGAGTCTTTCTTTGGTGCCTCGCCTCTAATTTGTTGCATAAACTCAATCCATTTAAGGTACTAATCTGAATCTTCTCCTTTCCATAATGCCATCTTCTGTATTTGAAGTGAGTGTGTTTCCCTCTGTTTTTCTCACTGACCATGATTCAGAGCTCTGTAGTGTCAGTGATGCCAACCTTATGCAATTTCAGAGTCAACGAACTTCTGCACCATGCGTTATTGTTCAGTTCCCACTGTACGGCACTCCATGTTGGACAAGATGTTTGGGCATCTTTGACATACGTCATTGGAAATTGTTCTAAAACAGAAATTGCTGAAGAAATTGCTAAAGGTGTTGCAGCATTTTCTGGAGTGAATGCAGAGTTAAAGTTTCAGGTCCAGTTAATCTTCTATAAAGCTACCAGTATCTCCAGCATTTTTTGTAGTCTTATTTCCAGTATCCATAGTTATTTGTTTAATTGAAACTTTTTTTCTGTGCCTATTCATTTCTGGTGAAACTCAGCAGGTCTGTCAGCATCTGCAGAGAAAGAGAAACAGTGTTAGCGTTTCCAGTGTGACACTTCTTCAAAATTGCAAAATGGTCTTTTAATCCCTTGCCAGAATTGGGGAATGGGTGGCAGGGAAAGGAGGGTGTGACAAAAGATAAACGGGCTTTTAGCAGTGGTGAATGAGAAGATTCTGTAAAAGGGGTTTAAATTAAGGTGTAATTGGGGGAAAGGGGTTCACTCTATTGATTGCAAGATAAAGAAGACACAACCACACACAGTCACAGGGAGAATGTTGGCCAGATGGTATTATACAGATATGGCCACAGATACGTTTTCACTGTAGTGATCATCATCCCCTTTAGACAAAGGAATTCAGATGCTTAACTTCTTATTGGCAGTAGTAAGCGTTTCATGTCGCCTTAGTATTGTAACATGGAGAAAAAACAAATAACAGTATGAAGATTGGGCTGAGTATTGGTTACCTGTGATGTTTAATATCGCTTCAAATTTGCAGTGCTTATCTTTAAATGCTTGTTCTTGAAGTTAGTATCAGACGGAGTGTAGAAGGTTGCGGGCTGACATTGTAGAAGCTTATAAAATCATGAGAGGAATGGATAGGATGAATAGCCAAGATTTTTCCACGGGCTGGGGGAGTTCAAGCATAGAGAGAATGGGTTTAAGGTGTTAGAGGGAATATTTAAAAAGGACGAAGGGACAACGTTTCTACGCAGAGTGGGTGTGGGTATGGAATGGGCTGCCAGAGGAAGAGTGGTAGATGGCGTGTACAGCTGCAACATTAAACATTATTTGGACAAATATATGACTGGGAAACACTTAGAGGCGTATGGGTCAACTGAAAGCAGATGGCTCTAGTACAGTTTGGAAAATTTGCCCGGCATGGACGTTTAGAAAAGCTTCACGCAGTGTCAGTGTGGGTCTGTGAACGGGAAATGATATTTTGCCTCTAAATTCATGCAAAGTACTCCTGGAGATGCCTGAAAATGTAACAACGGACTTGATAAAGGGGATCTGGTAGACGCAAAACTTTCCAGAGATTTTCCACAAGTATTTCAAAATGAAAGTTCTTACACAAAACAGAAACTCTAGGACGTCGGATACTGTATTAACATGGGATGATAATTGGTTAACACAGAAATCGAAGAATCAGGATTAATGGATCTTTATGATAAAGGTGTATCTGCTGGAGTACCACAAATATCAGTCTGATGGCATCAGTTATTTACAATCTATGCTGACAGCCTGAAGGACGGAGCTGAGTGCAATATACATCCGAGTTTGAGGATGACACTGAGAATCAAAAGGCAGGCTGTTATTTAATGGAGAAGACTTCCATAAAAGGAGCAGTACAAAGGGTTTGGAGTGTTCCTATGTGTGAAACATAAAGTCAGCATGCTGGTGCAGCAAGTAACTATGTTGGTACATTAGGATTTTTCCTGCGATGAAAGGGTTTAGTTATAGAGAATCTCTAAAAAAAATGATGCGATCATTCATTGGGTTTAAATGAATGATGAGTGATACTGCTGAACCATACAAGACACAGCAGGGGCTTGAGAAATTAGATGTTCAGAAGTTGTTTCCATTCTTGGGCAAAGTGTCGAACTCGAGGATATAGATACCGAATAAGGAACATCGATTTCAATCTGAGATGCAAACCGATGTCTTCTCTCAAAAGGTAGTGAATGTATGGAATTCCCTGACCCAGAGAGGTGTGGAAGGATACAAGGAGTCGGCAAGAAAGTGGAGTTGAGCCCTGGAGTAGATCAGCCATGTTCTTTTTAAATGACAAGGCGAGGGGCCGATTGACCTACTCCTGTTCCTATTTATTAATTTCACATGCTATGCTTTTAGAAAGTAACGGATTATTTTCATGGAAATCGCGTTGTAAAATGTTGCAGAGGAGGGCAGAGGGTTTGTTGTTTTAACCCTGCGTGGGGGGTATGGGGTTGTATTCGCAGCGTATCTGGGGCTGCAATATGTTCCTCATCTGGAGCAGAGTTTACAGACAGGGGAAGCCTGGAAGCAGGGATTGTTTGGGGGGGTGGGGGGGGGGGGGCGAGTGGTGGGGGCCCTTTCTCGCCCAGCCTGCATTTTCCACGTACATTTCCGCAACTGCACCTAACCATCGGAGTGGCCTTGATCTGCCCCTGTGAAGCAGCTCCGAAGGGCTGAATGGAACATCAGAACACAGGGCTGAGGAACACGAGGGGGCCATTTGGCCCTTGGACACTACTTCACCAGTAAATAAGGTCGTGGCTCATCTCATTTTGGTCCCAGTTGCACTTTACTCTCCATCCACCATTATCTCTGATTCACCTGTCTACAGACAAAGCCAGCCTCGGTATAATATAAATATCTGGCCACCCCAAATTCTGGGAAAGAGAATTCCCATTGGAATGAAATACCACTTTGTGATTTTTTTCTCACTCCAGTTGTGACTGAGGATGGAGGGTGTCACTCTTTCCTTTTCTAGTCCCACTTTTCCACTGCTCACAACAAATTTTAAATGTAACCAGGTTGGTAATATGACCGATGATAAAGGTTTCAGACTGGGTGAGGTTCAGGGACGGGAACAAATCAGGCAGATTTCTTAAGTCAGCCATAAGTAACTAATAGAACTAACGGATGCACATACTGGATCTGTGGTTAGCACTGCTACCTCCCATCGTCCATGGGGCTGCATTCAATTCCAACCTCTGGCAACCCTCTATTTGGATTTTGAACATTCTCCCCATGTCTGTGTGGGTTTCCTACCAGTGTTCCAGTTTCCTCCTACAGTCCAAAGATATGCAGCTTAGAGTTGATTAGCCATGCTAAATTTCCCATAGTGCCCAGGAATGTGTAGGTTAGATAGGTTAGCCATGGGAAATGCAGAGTTACATGGATAGAGTAGGGGGGCATGTCCGGGGGAGATACAGTTCTGAGGGTCAATGTGGACTTGATAGACGGAATGTCCTGCTTCCACACTGTAGAGATTCTATAAGAACAACAAGAAGTTTGGACGATACAAACACCCAGTGGGTATCTATCTGATCCACTCTCCTCTAGGTTTTGTATGTTTCAATAAGATCACCTCTCATTCCAAGAGTAACCTGTTAAAGCCTTCATTATATAAGACCCTCATCCCTGGAATACATGAAGTGAAACATCTCCGAACAGCTTCCAAGTTAATTGTATCCTTTCTCAGGTAAGGAGACAAAAATGATCTCACGCACAGTTGAGGTTAACTTTTGATTTCTCAGTGGTGAGACTGTTTGGAACTCTCTTCCCTGCAGAGCTTTGGAGGCAGAGATATTGAATATTTTTGAGGCACTTCAGAAGTATCATAAGTAACAACAGAGTCAAGGATTATCGAGGAATGGGCAGCAATTTGCAGTGTAGGAGGAAATGTAGACAGTGATACAAAATCACACTGCTCCAGAACATCCAGGAATATTATGCAAACCGAAATGATAATATTCATAAAATGTTAAGGGGGAATCCAAGATAGTGGCGATCCGAAGGGCTCTGCATCACAGCATGGGCAAAGTGGTGCCCTAACCCACTCCATCCCAGGCATTTACTTAAAATTCAATCCTAAAAGAGTGATAGAATCTTTACTAATCCCATTTTGTCAAGTGGAAATGACAAAACATGGGAAAGGATCGAGTAAGTCCCAACAGACGGTGCTCCCGTCAGAAGCATCGAGCCTGCCTGAGGCTGTAGCTGCAACCCACTCTGCTCGTTCCATGGACCCAGTTACTCACCAGGCCTTTGTCACTGAGTTCACCAAGTTATATGAAGTGGTTGAAGCCATGATTGAAGAAGGGTTCAGCAGAGGCTAGAACCACTACCACTCTCAGACGCGCTCCAAAAACATGAGCAGCAACTTGACAGCCTTGGAAACAAAATGGACGATGTCAAGCGCCGAACTGCATGACAGGCCGAACTGCATGACAGAGTCTGCGATAATAAATTCCTCACGAGAGAGGATCCTCACCGTTGAAAAACAGGTCCGTATCTTAATTGAACATGATGACGACCTTGGGGCAGGATGAAGAATGTTCACATCGTCTGTCTTCTGGCCCAGACAGCAGGTGGTCAGCCAGTGAGTATTTTTTGAGAACTGGCTGCAGCGATTCCTTCACTTCGAAACTGAAGAGGGACGGGTGAAGACTGAGACAGTCCATCGGGTTACGGTGCCCAGGTCAGGCTCAGACCAGCGTTCTCGCCCTGTCCTCGTGTGGTTACATAGTTATGGGGATAAACAAAGACTAATGGAAGCTTCCAGAACCCAGCGGCAAGATCCAATGCCTTTAATTCACGGGCTCCAGGATTATGTCCTTTCGGAACGTTTCGGCGGCGGTGATTCAGAAAAAAATCTTTTGCTGATATCGAACATCGAACATTACAGCGCAGTACAGGCCCTTCGACCCTCGATGTTGCGCCAACCTGTCATACCAATCTGAAACCCATCTAACCTACACTTTTCCAATTACGCCCATATGCTTGTCCAATGACGACTTACATGTACTTCAAGTTGGCGAATCTGCGACCGTTGCAGGCAAAGCATTCCATACACTTTATACTATATGAGTAAAGAAACTACCTCTGACATCTGTCCCATATCTATCACCCCTCAATTTAAAGCTATGCCCCCTCATCTTTACCGTCACCATTCTTGGACAAAGGCTCACCCTATCTAACCCTCTGGTTATCTTATATGTCTCTATTAAGTCACCTCCCAACCTTTTGCTCTCTAACGTAAACAGCCTCAAGTCCCTCAGCCTTTCCTCCATACCAGACAACATCCTAGTAAATCTCCTCTGCACCCTTTCCAACGCTTCCACATCCTTCTTATAGTGCGGTGACCAGAACTGTACACAATACTCCAAGTGCGTCTGCACTAGAGTTTTGTACAGCTGTAGCATAACTTCATGGTTCCTGAACTTGATCCCTCTATTAATAAAAGCTAAAACACTGTATGCCTTCTTAACAACCCTGTCAACCTGGGTGGCAACTTTCAAGCATCTGTGCGCCTGGACACCGAGATCTCTCTGCTCATCTACCAAGGATCTTACCATTAGCCCAGTACTTTGCATTCCGTTTACTCCGACCAAGGTGAATCACCACACACTTGTCCACATTAAACTCCATTTGCCACCTCTCAGCCCAGCTCTGCAGTTTATCCATGTCTCTCTGTAACCTATAACATCCTTCCTCACTATCCACAACTCCACCGACTTTAGTGTCATCTGCAAATTTACTAAACCATCCTTCTACACACATCCAGGTCGTTTATGAAAATGACGTACAGCAGTGGACCCAACACCAACCCACTACTAACTTGACTCCAGTATGAACATTTCTTATCAATCACGACCCTCTGTCTTCTTTCAGCAAGCTAATTACTGATCCGAACTGCTATATCTCCCACAATCCCATGACTCCGTATTTTGTACAATACCCCACTGTTGGGAACCTTACCGAACGCCTTGCTGAAATCCATATAAACCACATCAACCCATTTACTCTCATCTACCTGTTTGGTCACCTTCACAAAGAACTCAATAAGATTTGTGAAGCACGATCTACCCTTCACAAAACCGTGCTGACTATCCCTAATCAATTTATTCTTTCCTAGATGATTATAAATCCTATCTCTTATAATCTTTTCCAACACTTTATCAACAACTAAAGTAAGGCTCGCTGGTCTAGAATTACCAGGGTTGTCTCTACTCCCCTTCTTGAACAGGGGAACCACATTTGCTATCCTCCAGTCTTCTGGCACTATTCCTGTAGACAATGACGATTTAAAGATCAATGCCAAAGACTCGGCAATCTCCTCCCTGGCTTCCCAGAGAATCCTAGGATAAATCCCATCCGGCCCAGGGGACTTACGGACTTTCACACTCTGCAGGATTTCTAATACCTCCTCCTTGTGAACCTCAATCCCAACTAGTCGAATAGCCTGTATCTCAGTAATCTCTTCGACAACATTGTCATTTTCCAGAAAATGTTGAAAATATTGTTGAAAAACATTCATTTAGTGCTTCCCCTATCCCCTCTGACTCCACACACAACTTCCCACTACTATCCTTGATTGGCCCTAATCTTACTTTCGTCATTCATGTATTCCTTAAATACCGACAGAAAGCCTTAGGGTTTATCCTGATTCTATCCGCCAACAACTTCTCATGTCTGTTCCTCGCTCTTCTGAGCTCTCCCTTTAGGTCTTTCCTGACTACCTTGTAACCCTCAAGCGCCCTAACTGAGCCTTCACATCTCATGCTAAAATAAGCATTCTTCTTCTCTTGACCAGAGATTCCATTTCCTTCGTAAACTATGGCTCCCACACTCTACAGCTTCCTCCCTGCCTGACAGGTACATACCTATCTAGGACACACGGTACCTTTTCCTTGAATAAGCTCCACATTTCTTATGTGCCTATCCCCTTCAGTTTCCTTCTCCCTCCTATGCTTCCTAAATCGTGCCTAATCACATTGTAATTACCTTTCCCCCAGCAGTAACTCTTGCCCAGTGGTATACACCTATCCCTTGATATCACTAAAGTAAACATAATAGAATTGTGATCGCTATCATCAAAGTGCTCACCTGCTTCCAAGTCTAACACCTCTCAAGAGAAGAGTAAGGGAACTCAGGAATCAGTATTCCCTCTGGTACCCAACGATTCTCCGTATTGTATTTAATGGATCCATGAACTCGTCTGACTCTGCAGAGAAAGCGAAACCTTTGTGGAAACTTTATATTCCCCTATCGATTTTTTTAGTTTTTTGGATTTTTTATATGTTTAGTTTTGGAAAGTTTTGAGAAATTGTCAGTTGTAATAGTTTTAGATTGTGTAGCTTTTAAGCTCTATGAGACTTTGTTTATTAATGATCAGTAATTCGAGTTCTTCCTCTCTCGAGTTCAAATGTTGCTACAGTCGGTTCTGGAAAATGATATGCTTAAATGGTGCACCTGGAACATTAAGGGGAGCCATTGCCCAGTCAAGAGGAAAAACTTACTTTCTAGTCTTAAAAAAGAGAGGGTGGATTTTGTTCTATTGCAGAAGATGCACCTCGATGACTAGGAACATTTGACGTTATAGCAGGGCGGGTTTGAACGGGTTTTTATTTTCCTCTTTTAATACAAGGAGTGGGGGAGAAGAAGAACCTTCCATTTAAATTACTAGATTGTATTTGATACTCACGGAAGGATTATAAATCCCCTAAGCCTTGAACTATGGTAAATAATCCAATATTTTGAATAGTAATTGCGACCCCTCACCCCCACCCCGGTGCACCCTCTTAAAATCCTGGTAGATGCATTTTCCAAATTCAGTTATCTTGCATCATGGCACATTATTGTAGAAGGAGATTTCAACTGTCTTATGGACAGAATGTCCGAAGGTCCGTCAATACCCTCATTATAATGTAACCAATTGGTGGATTTGTGTGCAGAACTACAGCTGGTGGATGTCTGGAGGCACATCTACCTCACAAGTAGGGCTTTTAATACCTTCTTTAACCCGCAGAAATGCCACAACCAGGTTTGATTTCCTCCCCATCCCTGCAACAATCTTAGATTCGGTGGTATCCTGCACAATTGGGAATATTACCATTTGTGACCATACTTATAGATAAAGATTTAGGGAAATATAACAGATTCGAGACACTGGCGAATGTATCCCTTTATTGTTAAGACTAGTTAGTTCATTGAGTATTTCTGTAATGAATTCAGATATTTCTTAGCCATTAATTCAGATTCAACCAGTAACCGATCCATTCTATGGGAAATTGCTAAGGCTTATGCCAAGGGAATAATTATCCCTTAGGATGCAGCAGAAGGGGGAACAGGAACGCTGGTTTGAGGTACAGCTGAGGGCAGCCGAGAGTGCATACTGTGATTGTCCCTCAGTGGCTAAGCTGCAGAGGATTACAACGCTTCGGTCTACGGTGAATTCCACGCTCACACACACAGCCAAGAAGGAACTTACTTTTGCAAAACAAAGGCTGTTTGAACATGGTGATAAGCCAGGCAGGTATTTAGTCTATCTTGCCAAGAAAACGAGCGCCCCTCTCAAGCCATTACCTCAATTAGGGAAGGTACTGGGATTCTTACCTTCAATTCCAAAAAGATTAATGCCTCCTGTCCGAGATTTTTCTCCGAATTATTTCAGACTGAGCATTATGTGGATAGATGGATTAAGATGGAGTCATTTTTTCATTTTTCAGGAGTAACCCCTGAATACTTTTTGTGCCTTAATGCACCATTGTCAGCGCAGGAGGGTGTGAAGCAGCTTCAGAATGTAAAGGTGCACGTTCCTGGCAGATTTCCTCGTGAATTTTATAAATAATTTATAAACCTATTGTCAGGGCTGATGTTTAACATGTTCCATCACTCATACAGTCACGAACTCCTCCCTCCATCCTTAAGAGAGGCTCATCTCTCTGATGCTGCAGAAAGGAAGACCCTGGAGGATTGTGCTTCTTACACGCCAATCTCACTTTTAAATGTTGGTTTCAAAATCTTGTCTGAGACGCGTGCATTAAGGCTGGAAACTTTGCTGCCTTCCGTTGCCAAAGAGGACCAAACAGGCTTTATAAAGGGCCACAGATCTTCCTACAATGTGAAGAGGTTACTCAATATGATCCAAGAGTGTCAACAACAATCTGTCCAGGGATTATTGATCTCTTTAGAGGAGAGACGGCATTTGATTGAGTTGAGTGGCCGGATCTCTTCTGTACAGTAGAATGGTTTGGTCCACGCAAAGTTTTTATCAAGTGGGTGAGGGTCATTTACAGAGATCCTCTGGCTGCAGTTCTCACTAATGGTGTGCCAACCAGTAATATTAATATTTCTCCAGGCAGCCGCAAAGGCTGACAACTTTCACCATTGTTGTTTACGTTGGGGATTGAGCCACTGGCGGAGGCCACCCGTAGGTATGCCAACATATCTGCCCCAGACGTGGGATAGAAGTCACATTGTATGCAGATTACATTGTATGCAGATGAGGGTCTTATGTTTTTTGTCAAATCCCGCAATTTCAGTAGTTCATGTGATGCAATGCATTAATTCGCTTGTTGTCTTTCTGGGTGATAAGATTAATTTTACAAAGTTGGAGGCCATGCCTATGGGAGATCTTAGGGAAATACCTGATACTGAGGGCAAATCCTGGTTTCCTTTTAAATGGTCAATGGGGTGGTTTCCCTATTTCAGTATATTCATTACATCTGTATTTGATCATTTATTTAAGGTGAACTGTGTCCATTTGTTTGACAAAATTAAACAAGACCTTCAAAGATGGGAGGCATTTCAAATATCCTGGCTCGATCGGATAGCTGTTATTAAAATGAATGTCGTTCCTCATTTTCTAGACCCCGTGCGAATGCTTTCTTTGATGTTTCCCAGACAGATATTTCTGAAACATAATGGCTGGTTTAGCTCTTTTATTTGGCACCATAAGCGATTCCTTATCAAGCCACCAAAATTGCAACTGCCCCACAGATTGTGGGGGGGTAGATCTCCCAGATTAAAAGCAATCAATTAAGTTTTTTTTTAATCATCCTATGTTAGTGCCTGGGCCGCTGAGGACTCGGCGTCAATACGGCTAGAAATTGAGCCCGCTCAGAAAAAGTGAACCCTTATTAGTCTGTTGTTCTTAGATAAAATGACAACATTTATGGAGTATTGTCAAAAACTAATGATTATCAATAATGTTAAAACTTGAAGAACTATGCGTCAGATCGAGGGCAATACAGCCAAAACTATGTTTCTTACTCCTTTAATTGGTATACCTGGTTGTCATCCGGGGATTATGGATTCCAGGTTTAAACTGTGGGCAGCGAGGGTGGTACCTTGCTTGGGTGATTTAGAATTAGTAGAATCCCTACAGTGTGGATACAAGCCCTTGGGCCCAACAAGTCAACTTCGACGCTCTGATGAGTTACCCACCCAGACCCATTCTCCTACCATTCTATATTTATCCTGACTAATGTCTGAACTTACAGATTCTGGAACACTATGAGCGATTTAGCAATGGCCAATTCAGCTAACATGCACATGTTTATGACTGTGGGAGGAAACCTATGCAGACACAGTTGAGAACATACTAACTCCACACAGCCAGTCACCCAAGACTGGAACCAAACCCGTGACCCTGGTGTGGTGAGTCAGCAGTGAAAACCACTGAGCCACCACGTGTTACTTGAGGGAGAAACAATGATATCATTTGATCAACGCTAGTAGAGATTTCGTCTGCTATTTTTCCAGATTAGAGATTTGATTTTAAAAACATACACTTTTAACAATCTCTTACAGATCCGATACAGAGTTGCGGGTGTTTATTGCTAAGAATACACTCTTTGTCAGTACCCTTTATCATTTGTTGGAGAGTGTCCCCTCAGACAAGACTGTGCAGCTTCGCGACGTCTGTGCGAGAGAGTAGGGGGGTTTAGATCTCTTTGGAGACATGGGAGGATATTTGTGAAAATGCTCGAAGGATTTTGATCTGTAATAGGTCCCATTCCATGCAGTTGCAAATTCTTCATAGGGTCTATCTGACTCCAGATTTTCTCTCAAAATTCAATGTGGGATTATCTTCAGCATGTCCTAAATACAGAATGACTACATGCACTCTTACTCATTGCATGTGGTCCTGCTGCAGGTTTCGTATATATCGGAGCTCTGTGTTCGGTGTGGTAGAGTGGGTCTTGGGGACCGAATTGGAGATGGACACGGTTTCTCTTTTCCTGCGCCTGCCCAGAGTATCTTACGCAGATGCACATAGGAAAAAAATATATCCTTACTTTCTATGCTAGGAAATAATATTCTGTTGTGTTGGATGTCTGAAACTCCCAGGATGTGTTGGGTCTTTGTAAGCTCATCATGGAGAATATCACTTTGAAATTTCTCACCAGTATGGTGCACCAAAAAACAGAGATTAATATAAGTCATAGAGACATAGAGATGTACAGCATGGAAACAGACCCTTCCGGCCAACCCGTCCATGCTGACCACATATCCAAATACAATCTAGTCCCACCTGCCAGCACCCGGCCCATAACCCTCCAAACCTTTCCTAATCAATAAACTCATCCAAATGCCTCTTAAATGTTACACTTATACTAGCCTCCCCCACTTCACCTGGCAGCTGATTACATACACGTACCACCCTCTGTGTGAAATAGTTGCTCTGTAGGTCTCTTTTATATCTTACCCCCTCACCTTCAAATTATGCCCTCCACTTCTGGACTCCCTGACCCCAGGGAAAAGACTTTCCCTACATACCCTATCCATGCCCCTTATACTTTTGAAAACCTCTATAATGTCATTCTTCAGCATCCGAAGCTCCAGCGAAAACAGCCCCAGCCGACTCAGCCTCTCTCTATAGGTCAAATCCTCCAATCGTTATAAATCTTTTCAGAACCCTTTCAAGTTTCTCAACATTTTTCCGATAGGAAGGAGAGCAGCATTGCACGCAATATCCCAACAGTGGCCTAACCAATATTCTGTACAGCTGCAACATGACCTCCTAACTCCTGTACTCTATACTCTGACCAATAAAGGAAAGCATACCAAACGCCTTCTTCACTATCGTATCTACTTGCGACTGCACATTCAAGGAGCTATGAACCTGCACTCCAAGATCTCTTTCTTCAGCAAAACTCCCTGGGACCTTGCCATTAAGTTTATAAGTCCTGCTATGATTTGCTTTCCCAAAATGCAGCACCTTGCATTTATCTGAATTAAACTCCATCTTCCACTTCTCAGCCCATTGACCCATCTTGTCAATCCTGTTGTAATCTGAGGTGACCTCTTCGCTGTTTACTGTACCTCCCATTTTGGTGTCATCAGCAAACTTATAACTGTATCTCTTATGCTCGCATCCAAGTCATTTATGTCAATGACAAAAAGTAATGAATCCAGCACCGATCCTTGTGGCACTCCAATGGTCAGAGGCCTCCAGTCTAAAAAACAACTATCCACCACCACCCTCTGTCTTCTACCTTTGACCCAGTTCTGTATCCAAATGGCTAGTTCTCCCTGTATTCCATGAGACCTAACCTTGCTATCACAGACATACAGTGAGTGTGAGGGAGCAGAGAGAATATGGTGATCCTTATCCTAACGGTGTGGGGAAGGTTATTGAAGCTTGTCCTGTTTTGCTGGACATTTCTTCAGACTGCAGATACTGCACTGAGGTGGGTGGTGAGCTCAGACCATGTTCGGTGTGTCTGGTGGTGTGATCCCTCTGGGAAGAGAATGGTCCCCCTCGTACTAGCCCATCCTCCAGGACCTCCGTGCCTCTGTCGACAAACCGTGATGTAATTTCCCCTTATCTGGTATGCTCGGGGTAAACTGTGCAGGACATCTCCAACTGAGAAAGCTCAACTGTGTGCCCCTTGGCCTTTTAATGATGGCCCCAGTGTCAGGCGTCATGGAATATCCAGGGGCATCCGGGCGATTTTGAGTACCTCCAGTCATGATGGGTGGGAGAATCGGTCTGGCATTGTATGAGAGGGACACCATGGAGTGGGGTGGGTAGTTAATGAGATGAGTTTGGTAAGATAGCATCAGGAATCTAGCTCAGCCTTGTGCATACAACACCAATGTCACACTCAAAGAAAATGTCACTGAGACAGACTTTTGTTAGATTCAGCCCAGTGAGGTGAAGACTCTGCTGTCCTCACTCCCAGTTACAAAGCTGCAGAAGAAATGCTCATCCAAAAGTCTCCATCGCCTGAACTCACAGCAATATCACTTTCACTCATAATTCTTCTTAATACTGACCCGTGTTGCATGATACCATCGAAATGTCTTCATTTCAGCATTCTGAAATGAAGACATTTTTTCTCAGTCTCCCCCACTCTGCATCCACTCCATAACACACTCATTTATAGTCATACTGCACGAGACTGCCAGTATGACTGGCCATATGGCCCAGCTGGTCCATGCCAAACAAAATGTCCATCCACACTCACTCCATTTCCCTGCCCGTGCTCTGTATCCCTCTAATCCTACCCTATCTGTATATTTGTCCAAATGCCTTTTCAATGTTGTTATTGTACCCACCTCAATCACTTCCACTGGCAGCTCAGTCTGTATGCATACCACACTCTGTGTAAAAAAGTTGCCCCTCAGGTTCCTTTTTGTATACTTTTTTCCTTTCCAAACATTAATGGATGTCCTCTCGTCCTCGATTCCCCAACCTTAGGAAAAAAATTGAAGTATTCCCCCCATGCACCCCTCTCATGATTTTATAAGAGTTACACTTCTATAAGAACCTTCTAGTTTCCTACGCTGTAAAGAAATAAGTTCTAACCTGTTCAACCTCTGCCTATAACTTAGAGCCTTTAGCCCAGGAAACATCTTTGTAAATTTTTTCCACACTCTTTCTCGATCAATAATATCCTTTCTAGAGCAAGGTGAACAAAACTGAACACAATACTCCAACTGCAGCCTTACCAACATCCTGTCCAACTGCAACATAACGTCCCAACTTCTATACGCAATGTGCTGATGAAGACCAGAGTGCCAACAACCTTCTTCATTGTCCTGTGTATCTGTGACTCAAATTTCAGATAACCGTGCACCTGATCTCCAACGTCCTTTTGTTCCATTACACTCCTTAAGACCCTCTCATTCATCATTAAACTCATACCTGGATTTGACTTTCCAAAATGCAAGACGTCACACTTATCTGTATTAAACTCAAATTGCTATTTCTGAGCCCACTTCCTCAACTGACCAAGGTACTGCTGCAATTTCTGATAATGTTGCTCATTGTAAATGATGCCTCCTAATTTAGAGTCATCTGCAAACTTACTAACCTTGCGTTGTGCACTCTGGTCCAAATCATTGGTATAAGATAACGAACAGCAATGGGCCCGGGACCGACCACTGAGGCACTCCACTAGTCACAGGCCTCCAGTCCGACAAGCATACTACCACCATAGCCATGTATTTCATAACGTCAAGCCAATTGTGTCGCCAATTTGCCAGTTTACATTGGAGTCCATGCGATCTAACCTTCCAGAGCGACCTATCATGTGGAACCTTATCAAAGGCCTTACTGAAATCCATATAGACTATGTCCACCACCCTGCCCTTGTCAACCTTTATGGTCACTTCCTCAAAAACTCTAACAAAAATTCTAAGGCATGATCTGCCACGCACAAAACTATGCTGACTGCTCCAAGTCAAACTCTGTTTTTCCAAATGCATGCATATCTTTTGCCTCAGAACCTTCTCAAGTGGTTTACCGAAAACAGATATGAAGCTTACTGGTCTATCTTTCCCAGGCTTTTCTTTGCAACCCCTCAAGAATAAGGGCACGTTTGTTCTTGCCCAGTCTTCCGGGTCCTTGGCCCCTGAACTGTCATCTCTCGCTACCTGCATTGCTCTTGGATATATCTGGTCAGGACCAAGAGATTTATCTGACTTTCTGCATTCTAATATGTCCATCAGCACCTCTACTGTGATATGGACTGTACCAAGATATGACAACTAACCTCCCAAAGGTCACAGGGCTTCATGTCTTTCTTCATGATAAACACAGAGGGGAAATTGAGGGCCTCACCCATCTGTTGAGGTTTTACACACGCGTGCCCATTTTGGATTGTAAGGCGTCCTATTCTCTCTCTAGTTGTTCTTTTTCTTTCTTATACTGAATTTGGGTTCACATTAATCTGCTCAGCCAAGGCTATCTCATACCCCCTTTTCACCTTGCTGATTTCCTTCTTCATTAAACTCCTGTATCCCCTGTGTACCTCCAGAGATTTCCGTGTTCCCAGCTGCCTGTACCTGAACCACGCCTCCTTTTTTCTGGTCAGAGCCTCAATATTTCTTGTTATTCAGGGTCTCTCTTCCCGCCTCACTTTCCCTTCACCCTCACAGGAACATATAGACCTTGACCCCGAGCTATCTCACTTTTGAAGCCCTCCCACTTGCCCGGGATCATTTTACCTCGAAACAAACTCCTCCCATCAACCCCTGCAATCCCCTGTCTAACTCCAACAAAATACGCCTTGCCCCAATTTAGAACTTGATTCTGTGGACCAATTTTGTCTCTACCATTACTATTTTAAAACTAATACAGCTCTAGTCACTATTCCCAAAACGCTTGCCCACTTTACCTCCGACACCTCTCCGACCTTATTTCCCAACAATAGGTCGAGTTTGTCCCTTCCCCAATAGGAACCTCTCTATATTGCTTGTGGAAGCTTTCCTGAACACACTTAAAAAATTACGTTCCATCTAAGTTCTTAACCATCTGGAAGTCCCAGTCTATGTTAGGAAAATTAAAATCACCTATTATGACAACCCTATTGCTCCTGCAAGTCTCGCCAGTCTCCCTGAATATTTGTTCCTCTAATTCCCATTGATTATTTGCTGGCTTATAGTGCAACCACTATAACATCACCATCCCCCTCTTACTTCTTTGCACCGTTCACAAAACCTCATTGGATATTATCTCAGTTATTTCAACTTTAAATACTAGAGTGATATGCGCCTTAATCAGAACTATTGGTATTTAAATTATATCTCTTCCTCACATTGATTTTCACATTCGCAGCACCCCTTGTCAAGGTACAGTGCAGATATGGAGCTGTAAATGGATGGGAACTGCACATCCTGTCACTTCCTGCATTGGTTACATTTTTCACTACACTGGGCAGTGATCTAATACAGTGTTACCGAACAATGCAACAGCCTGGGTTTGTATATGAATGAACCAGTGCGGACTGCACAGCTCCCCATGCTGGACATTTCGCCCAGGATTATAGATCAAGTATTGGTGTGGGCTGCACAAAGTTTCACTCTGCACATAGCTGGGTTGCATTCAGCTGTACATGAGCCGGATCTACACAGTGCTCCATCCTGAATAGATAATGGATGGGCTGGTTTTGCGAGTTGGATTGCGAATGTGAGAGTACGAAACATCTGACAATACCTTTATTTTGTGTTTTCATTCTTGTGATTGGACCCCTCAAATCCTGACTTATCCTGTTAGATCCATCCTTCTGGATGAGTGATGGTGAGTGTTGTTGCAGCATCTGGGTGTGCAACATGACCAACAAATGGAGCAGAGGCTGCAGAGAGGACAGTCTCCGTAAAATGGAATGAGGGAATCAGAATCAGATCAGCCGTGGTCTGAGTGAATGTTGGGGCAGGATTGTGTGGACCACTAATGCAACCCATTCATATATTTCTATTTGTTCCAAGCAAACTCCCCTTCTCTCCCAGTGTCCCATACTGGTGGGGAGTGAGTCACCTCCTCCTGTCCTTGCATAACAGGATGCTGGGGCCTCACTAACGTTCAGATTTCCCTGAGCCCCAGTTTCGAGCTCTGAGTGACTGCATCCTGTCCCTGTGTCACAGTCTCAAGCAGTTGAATGACTGCGTCCTGTTGTGTGTCCCAGTCTTGGGCAGTTGAGTGACTGCCTCCTGATCCAAGGTTTGCGACAGTAGATGTCCTCCTCCTGCTACTGACTGACAGGCTCCAATAGCTCTGTGCTCACCTGCTGCTCCTGTGGAATAGAGTCGAGGGCCTGAATGGCCTCTTCACATTCCTTACAGCTTCTCTTGGCTAAAAGCCTTTCTCCTGTTTTTGTAAAACACCATCAAAATCTGAATGATGTATTTTTGTATTTTACTCTCAGCAATTGAACAAACAAGTTGCCTGACAGAATTCAGAAGCTGAATAGCCTCCTCCTGTTCCTGTGTTATACACTCAAGAGGTAATAGAGTTTCAGAGATGTACACCACGGAAAAATACCTTTTGGTCTGATCGTCCATACCGACCAAATATCCTAAATAAATCTCGTCCCCCTTGCCAGCAATTGTCCCATCTCCCTCTAAACACTTCCAAAGCATCTATCCACCCAAATGCTTTTTAAATGGTGTAACTGTACCTGCCTCCACCACCTCCTTTGGCTGTTCAATCCATACACACAGCAGTTTCTGTGTGAAAATGTTGTCCCTCATGTTCCTTTTTAAATCTTTCCCGCTCTCACCTTCAACCCTTGTCTTCTAATTTTGGACTTGCCTATCCTGGGTAAAAGGCGTTGAGTGTTTACCTTATCTATGCCCCTCATGATTTCATAAAACTCTTTAACGTCACCCCTCAGCCTCAACACTTGAAAATAGCCCCTGCCTATTCAAACTCTCCCTGTAACTCTAACCATCCAATACCTGCAACATTATTTTAAGTCTCTTCTGCACCCTTTCAAGTTTGACAACATCTTTCCGACAGCAGGGAGACCAGAATTAAAGGCAATATTACAAAAGTGGCCAAACCAATGTCCTGTCCAGATGCAACACGTCGTGAAAATGTTTAGACACAAAGCACGCACCAATAAAGGGCAGGTCACCAAGTGCCTTCTTCACTGCGCTGTCTACCTGTGACGGCACTTTCAAGGAACGGAGAACCTGCACCACAAGGTGACACAGTAGCTCAGTGACTAGCATTGCTGCTTCAGAGCGCAGCGAGCTGGGTTTAATTCTATCCTTGAATGACTGCCTTTGTGGGGTTTGCACATTCTCCCCGTGTCTGCATGAGTTTCCTCCGGATGTTATGTTTTCCTCCGACAGTATAAAGATATATAGATAAGGGTAGATTGGCCATGCTAAATTGCGTAAAGTACCCAGGGGGATGTGTAGGTGAGGTGGATTAGCCATGGGAAATGCAAGCTCAGAGGGTTAGGGTAGGGGTTTGTCCAATGGGATACTTCTTAGTGGGTCGGTGTGTCCTCGATGGGCCGAATAGGCTGTTTCCTCACTGTAGGGATTCGATAATTTCTATGGAGTTCTCCTTGATTGGCAGCTTTCGATAGGACCCTACCTACATGTTTTGCCTTGATTTGCCTTGCCAAAATGCAACACCTCACATTTAAGTAAAATAAACTCCATCTGCCACTCCTCGGTACAGCTCAGCAAAGTCCCATTATAGTCTGAGAGATAATTCTTCACTGTCGACTGCACCACCAAATTTGGAATTATCTACAAACTTACTGACCATACTTCATATACTCAAATGCAAATGATTTGTGTAAGTGACAAAAGGCAGTGGATCCACTATTGATCTTTGCGGCACGCCACTGGTCACAGGTCTCCAAGTTTAAAGAAGAAATGTCCACTGTCACGCCCTGTCTCCAATATTCAAGAAAATTTGGGATCTAACAGGCGAGCTCGCCCTGGATTCCAGGCAGTCGAACCTTGTTAACCAGTCTACCATGTAGAACATTTTGGTTTTCTTACTGAATTCCATAAAGACAACATCCACTATCCTGCCTTCATCAATCATCTTCATCGCTTCCCCAAAAAAATCCACACAGTCAGTGAGACGTGAACTCCAATGTACAAAGCCCTCTTCAGTCCTGGTCTTTCCAAATGCATATACATCCTTTTCCTCAAAATCCCCTCCAACAATTTAGTCACCATTCACGTCAGGCTCACCAATCTATAGTTACCTGCTTTTTCCTTACTTTCTTAAATAATGACACTATGTTAGCAGCCCTCCAGTCTTTTGACACCTCACTTGTGGAAATCAATGAACAAACATATCAGCAAAAGGCTGAGCAATCTCTTTCCTAGCCTCCCACAAACTCATCAGTCCCAGGAATTTGCTCACCTTCGTATGTTTTAAAATGCCCTACATCTCCTTGTAATATAGATACTTTTCAAGATATTACGATATATTTTTTCATTCTCTCGCTCTTGTAACCCCCTCCACATTAAATATAGTGGAGAAATACTTGCTTCGTATCCCTCCAATCTCATGTGGTTCCACACATAGATAGCCTTACTGATCTATTCTCTCCCCAGTTAATCTCTTGCCATTAAAGGATTTGTAGAATTTCTTCAATGCCTCGTTAACCCTATTTCTAAAGCCATCTCATGTCCACATTTTTCTGGCCAGATTTCCGCATTGACTATGCACTTTCTACCCTTATACACCTCTCGGGATTTACTTGATCTCAGCTCTGTTTACGTGACATATGCCTCCTTCCTTACCTTGACCAGAGCATCAATATATCTAGCCATCCAGCACTCCCTGCACCCACCAGCCTTGCCCATCTCACAAAAAGCAACACGTTGGCTCTGGACTCTCTGAATTCAAATTTTGATGGCCTTGCATTTTCCAACAGTCCCTTTTCCTGTGACTAGGATATCCCAACCAGCCTTTCACAGGGCTCACCTAACGCTTTCAAAATTGGGCTTATTCAAAGTTAGAAATTTACATAAGGTCTTTCCCATTCCACAACTAGTTTAAAACTAATATTTATGCATAACAGACTTGAAAGTTAACTAGGCACTTCCTGCCCCTCTGTAACAGGCTTGAGAGGCTGAATAGGCTCCTCCTGTCCCTCTGTAATAGACTCAAGAAGCTTAATGGCCTCCTCCTGTTCTTCTATAACACATTCGAGAGGCTTCATGGCCTCCTCCTGTCCCTGTGTAACAGACCCGAGACATTAAATGACACAGCAACCCGTGGATTACGAGCTGTGGTTAAACTGTATCTGACGGAGGTCCATCCCTTCTCAGTTACAGAAACACAGACAACAAAATGTACTCCAGGTGCCCTCTCAGTAACACCTCATACAGCTGCAGCGACACATCTCTTTGTTTTGAATGATTCTGTTGGCAACATGTGCCAATATTCCAGCTTTCCACCTTTCAAGTAGCAACAGGCTAATATGGGCTGAATGGTCTTCTCTTATCCCTCTGTAATAGGTCCATAGGGACAGTATTGCTTCGGCCTGTTCCTGAGCAGCAGTCTCAATGCTCTGTCTCAAGTTATGAAAGGATTTGATAACAGGGCATTAAAACCAGGAGTAGCCTCACACTGGTCATTAAGTACCGTACTTTGTGTTAAGGTATCTAGAAACTTGTCCACCCGACTTTTTTCTTTATGCAGTTAAAAACAATGACTGCAGATGCTGGAAACCAGATTCTGGATCAGGAATGCCTGATGTAGGGCTTTTGCCCGAAACGTCAATTTCGCTGCTCGTTGGATGCTGCCTGAACTGCTGTGCTCTTCCAGCACCACTGATCCAGATTCATTTTTATGCAGCCGATCTGTTATTTTATAACTACCTCCTTTCATAAACAAAGTGGAACATATATAGACCCGTGCAGTGTTCTGTTAATACTCTCATATACAAGGCAAAAAAGATTAAAAACATTGAAAGATTTATGGTCCATCCCTCAGCAACCCTCATCCATTCCATCCAAACCCAGTAAATGTTCCCTTTTATAGTGTAATGAAAAGTGATGCATGTAACTGGTTAACTGAGCCTATTTGATCAGTGACTGCGATTAATGCCAGTCTCCATGGATTCTAATTATCCCAGTGGAGGGTTTCCATCTTTTAATGATAAATGGGCGCCGTTCAATGTGTTATCCCATAACATGAGCGGGAATATCACCGACAGCACTGACAGGGATCAGCAGTTCCAGAGAAAAGGGGAGGAGAGATCAGAATCTGAGAACATGAGACTGGAATGTTCTAACAATGGATCAGAAAATGCGAACATTAGACTGGAATGTTTCAACAATGGATCAGAATCTGAGAATATTAGACTGGAATATTCCAACAATAGACAGGAACTTATCCGATTATGTTTGGTATCTTTCTGCATTTGATTGGTTGTCATTATCATTGCGGATCTATTACGCTCTTCTCATTATTCAATACTTTTATTATCCCTTCCTGGCTATCGTTGGTGTTCCTGGTAAGCGTCACTGTCCAGATTTTCTTTTCTATAAAACAATTATGACTGTATTATTATTCTTTTATATAGTCTACACTTCTTGTCACTATTATTATTCCTGTTGTAACTCTGAATCCAGATATTCACTCTACAGACCATTACTAACTACATTAATGAAGGTGTTCAATTATTGTTTCCCTCTCTGCTCTGGCAGTGTTATTCACGGGTCTCTATGTTGACCTACTCAGTTTCAGCGGAGAACCATAATGCATTGTATCATTGCCTTCGTTATTTAAATATTCAGAGCATGGAGGTCACTGTCTACTGTTCTGGTTACAAATTCCACTTCCTTCCACTGTTTCCATCCCATCACTGGCCAATATCTGCGGCTGAAGCACACAAGTCCCAACTGTGGGCATCCCTTTCACCATGAGCTGAATCTTGACACCATTCCCTGACCATTTCTAACATGAAATACTCACCACTCCAGAATATATCTCACTGGCTTATTCCATCTCCCGTTTGAATCTTGAGCTATGAAGTACAGTCTTAATGAAGCCAGTAATCTGCTGCTGATGTTCCGGGCTTCAATCCTGATGCGACCTCACACCAAACTCCCATCCATCTGTCATTTATGTGTATGCCGATGTATATTGCTGTTATGTCTGGCAATGACTTTATTTAAACATTATCAAACACTTTACCGTATCTATCCATGAAACTGCTCTCGTTCTCTCTGTTGATTAACAAAAAGCCTGCCAGTTGTTCGTAATTAAAATAGTTTCCTCCATGTGCGTTCCTTCTCAAACAATGAGTTTCGCATTCAACCACGCCTATCGCGCACACACACGGACTCTCTCTCAGTCTCTGATGAACACACACACACACGCAGAGAGAGCAAACCTTCCCATTGTAGGCAGTAATCTGATGCGAGTATAGTTAGCATATGGTAGTAAAGTTTGCAATACTCTTTATGCTGGGCAGATAGTGCAGTTTAGTGAGTAACACACTAGCATGGTCTGCACAGCTCTCCATGCTGGGCTGTCATCTTGTCCCAGTTTATGTTGTTTGTGGTGTTCTGTGAAGCAGATTCAGAATTTGATGTAACAAACCATTTCAGCTGATCTGACAATGTCTTCATTCAATGTTCTCATTCTTGTAATTTTACTCTCGAAGGTCTCACTTCTCCAGTTACTCCCACTGCCTTGTCTTTTTCCACATATTTCTACAACATCTTCTCAGTTAATTAACTGTCTGTTTCTGTCTTTACTGTGAATCTCTCTGTCCCTCTTTCCCTGGCCTTGAGTTTTGGCTCCCTAGTGTATCGAGTGCTGGAATTGTGTAGCTCAGAAATAATGAAATGGGATTTGTCGAGCTGTTGTTCCCTTCCCAGTATGTCCGATGTGATAATCCATGAACAGGCGTTTTTCAGAAGTCATGAGACACATTCCTGTAACTTGGTCTGTACCTGGTGTTTGCCCCTTTCAGGAGATCTTGCTATCAGTAACACGAGGAAGCCCCTTGAGTAAAGGACCAGGCATCTAAATTGTGTGACAATACTGTCACTTTTTTGTTAAAAAGGTTATTTTCTCCTTTTTTTGTAGAAAGCGATCTTAAAGGCCAAACTGCCCACTGAAAACGGCTGAAGTAAACAACTTATGAGGCTTTTAGTGTTTTTAATAAATAGTAGTAACAATGGCCCAGCTCGCACAGACAGGTTTTCCAGATTTTTTCTTGTAGATGTAAAAGTTACCAAGTGCTGCGGGTCCTAGAAGGGTTGGGAGTTTTAGTAAATTATCCCTCTATGCTATTCTCTCTGAAACCTCACTTGATACTGTTTCCTCCTGGATTGGAGAACTGTGTGCAAGAATGCATGTCTGAATGGATTGGATTACTTACAGTGTGGAAACAGGCCCTTCGGCTCAACAAGTCCACACCGACCCGCCGAACAGCAACCCACCTAGACCCATTCCCCTACATTTATCCCTTCACCTAACACTACGGGCAATTTAGCATAGCCAATTCACCTAACCTGCACATTTTTGGACTGTGGGAGGAAACCGGAGCACCCAGAGGAACCCACGCGGACACGGGGAGAATGTGCAAACTCCACACAGTCAGCCACCTGAGGTGGGTCTCTGGCGTTGGGAGGCAAGAGTGCTAACCACTGTACCACCATGCCACTCACGGTGCCGCCCTGTGTTTAGGTGATGTTAATAAATTGGAACAGTTCATTTGTAGAAGGTACTGTATCCATCATTCAGTTAAGGTTTCCAATAGTTAAGTTATTCTAAATTCCTCTTCATTTTTTATGGATTTTCATTGGAGTGTTTAAATATGTGTTTTGCTTAATGGTGAGTGGTGTGACTAGTAGCATCACATCTGGAACACCCACTTCCCATCTACCTTTAAAATAAGAACGGTTTGGCATCCAAGCTACCCTCTTAAACTAGTTTGAGGCAGTCCAGTTAGTCTTGTCTGGTTCTCTTGTCTGGTTCTAAATCGATAACACCAAAGTGGGTTTAGAATTACAATCCCTACAGTGTGCAAACAGGCTATTCGACCCAACAAGTCCACACCGACCCTCCGAGGAGTAACCTACCTAGACCCATTCCTCTACCCTATTATTACACATTGACCCCAAGGCAACTAACCTACACGTCCCTGAAAACTACAAACAATTTAGCATGACCAATTCACCTGACACGCACATCTTTGAGTTGTGGGAGGAAACCAGAGAATCCAGAATAAGCTCATGCAGACACTGGAGAGTATGCACCAGGAGGCTATTAGGTTTAGAGGTCGCATATGGTAGTTGTTCGTGTCTTTGGTTCCGGATGTTGAATTCAGTTGGTTTAAGCAGTGTTTTTGTGTATAAAAATTCTTTCAGTCACTAAGAGTTCTCTGGGTGTGAAAGAAGTGAAGTTGGGGGTTTTACGAAAGGTAATGAGGACAAGGCTGTAGGAATTGACAGACAAGCTGGTGTTGGGGTTGCGTTTGTCTGTGAGGAAATGACAGATAATTACAGCTATAGTTCCGGAATTACATTTGGTGGAAACGCCATCAGAATCGTTGGAAATGGTAAGAATTCAATTTCAAATGAGGGACTTTGAACATGAGAAGGAATTGAAACAGTTTGAATTCTGATGCAAAGTAGAAATAAAAGAAAAGGAAATGAAGAAGAAAGAGAGAAAGGGAGAGAAGAAAAGCAGAGAGTTTCAACTTAAACAGTAAGCAATTAGAGAGGAAAGTTGACATAGAAGGCAGAGATGAAGGTAGACGGTCGGCGGGATGAGGAGGTTAGTGAGGTTGAGCAACCCTATAGTAGCCAATGGCCTGATGGGGTTCTGTTTAAATACATCCAGGCATTATCTAAATTTGATGAGAAGGATGTGGAAGCATTTTGAATTTCATTTGAGAAAGTGGCTAAACCAATGCAGTGGCCAGTAGCCATGTGGATTTAGTTGATCCAAACAAAGCTAGTAGGTATTTGCATCCCTATCGGAGGAGGTATCTGGGGAGTATGAGGTGGTGCAGAAAGCCATCTGAAGTGCATATGAGCTTGGGCCAGAAGCCGACAGACAGCGTTTCAGGAATCTAATAAAAGGGTAGCTGCTTAAACGCACATTGAGTTTGAAAGGATCAAACAAAGTAATTTTGAAAGTGGGTAAGGGTATTAAAAACAGAGCAAACCTATGACCCTCTTAAAGAGATTCTTATTTTGGAGAAGTTCAACAATTCACTTACTGCAGTCGTGAGAACTCGTGTGGAAGAGCAGAGAGAAACAATGGCAAGATTAGAAGCTGAAATGGTTGATGATGATGATTAAGTTCAGAAATCAAAGTTTGGTTGCTGTGAGAGATTGAGAAGAATGTGTGAGATCTGATTGTTTGTGTTAGTGTTCCAACATATAAGCTATCCCAAAATGTTCTTTTCTTTGATTGTATTTTAACTAAAGCATTTGAATAGATTATATTTTGCTTAATGTCGAGTGGTTTGACCAGTCACAACATATCGGTAAGGCACACTTCACATCTATATTCAAAATAAGGAAAGGTTTGGTTCTAAACGGCCTTCTTAAAACATTCTGGGGTGATCTGGTCTGGTCCACAACACTTGTACCGAGGGGTTTCTGACTGGCTCCTGTAATTGAAAATTTAGTGGAGGGGCTGGGGATGGTTTGCTGGAGGTTGTGCTGTGAGCTGCCTCAGACATTCAGGGAGACCTGAGGATTTGGTGACCCAACACTGGATGGAGCATGGGGACTGTAGTTACAGCATCTGGGTGTGCAACACGAACAACAAATGGAGCAGAGGCTGCAGAGAGGGGAAGCTCTGAAACCACAGAGTGAGTGTGTGTGGGGTAAGCTGTTTCCACATCGGGTTATCCAGGAACAGCTTCCCAAGCTTCACTTAACCCAGGAGCAGAGTGTGACGGGACCTGACTGAACAAGGAGCTGGTCACAGAGCGGTGTCACCTCCTTCAACACGACCTGCAGCTTCACACCCGGGGGAGGGTGGTGCTGCCAGTGGCTGTTAGGGTCACTGTTTCATTCAGCTTCTATGATCCAGAACTTTCCAGGCAGGTGACATATCCATCATTTCCCAGTGTCTCAACATCAATGTCACCATTCGGTGATGGAGGATATATATGGTTGATGAGGTATATAGATTATTTCTCCCACAGCAGGGAGCTGCCAGGTGTATCCAGCATAGTGGAATTCCCGATGGTGTACATGGCATCTGCAGAGTATCCATGTTAATGGGGAGAGGTAGAGGAACTGAAGGAGCTCTCTCTCTATTCATGTTACAGTGTACCCAGGCACAGTACATCATGTTGGTGAATACCCACTGTCCTGGCAGCAGTCACGGCCTCTTCATTCAGAAGCAGTCAGCCATTCCCATCGTCATCGGGTCTTCACGTAGAAAGAAATGAATATATCTTGGATAAAGGCGGTCCCCTTGATGCACGTTTCAAAACACCATCCCCACCACCAATCAACCACATCAAAGTATTCCATGTGTTCGGAGAGCAATAGGGTCACTTGGAGTGTCTGGGAGCTGACGATCAGGGATGGATCAAAACCTCCCATGTCTGAACGGGGCTGAGCGAACCCCCCAGTACACAGTATCATTAAGTCCTGTAATCCCTCTCAATTTCAGTAACATACTGCCTTCCATTATTCCTGTAAATGGAATGACAGGTTATATCATCTTAAATGCCACCTGCCCAAACTATTATCTATTGTCTTTACCTCTCTGAATCTATTTGCAGACTCTCCACCCTCTCTTAATAATTTAATCTCTTGCTTATCACAGCGACATAACAATTATTTGAAGAGGTGACAAGTAGGTTAGACCAGGGAAACCCAGTGGATGTGGTCAATCTAGACTTCCAAAAGGCCTTTGATAAGGTGCCACACGGGAGGCTGCTGTGTAAGGTGAGGGCCCATGGTATTCGAGGTGAGCTACTGGTATGGATTGAAGATTGGCTGTCTGACAGAAGGCAGAGAGTTGGGATAAAAGGTTCTTTTTCAGAATGGCAGCCGGTGACAAGTGGTGTCCCACAGGGTTCAGTGTTGGGGCCGCAGCTGTTCGCATTATATATTAATGATCTGGATGAAGGGACTGGGGGCATTCTAGCGAAGTTTGCCGATGATACGAAGTTGGGTGGATAGGCAGGCAGTACTGAGGAAGTGGGGAGGCCGTAGAAGGATCTAGACAGTTTGGGAGAGTGGTCCAGGAAATGGCTGATGGAATTCAATGTGAGCAAATGCGAGGTCTCGCACTTTGGAAAAAAGAATACAAGCATGGACTACTTTCTAAACGGTGAGAAAATTCATAAAGCCAAAGTACAGGGGGATCTGGGACGGCTAGTCGAGGATTCTCTAAAGGTAAACATGCAGGTTGAGTCCGTGATTAAGAAAGCGAATGCAATGTTGTCATTTATCTGAAGAGGGTTGGAATATAAAAGCACCGTAGTGCTACTGAGACTTTATAAAGCTCTGGTTAGGCCCCATTTAGAGTACTGTGTCCAGTTTTGGTCCCCACACCTCAGGAAGGACATACTGGCACTGGAGCGTGTCCAGCAGAGATTCACATGGATGATCCCTGGAATGGTAGGCCCAACATACAAGGAACGGCTGAGGATCCTGGGATTGTATTCATTAGAGTTTAGAAGGTTAAGGGGAGATCTAATTGAAACTTCGAAGATAATACATGGCTTTGAAATGGTGGACGCTAGGAAGTTGTTTCCGTTAGACGAGGAGACTAGGACCCATGGGCACAGCCATAGAATTAGAGCGGATCAATTCAGATCAGAAATGCAGAGACATTTCTTCAGCCAGAGAGTGGTGGGCCTGTGGAATTCATTGCCGCGGAGTGGAGTGGAGGCCAGGACGCTAAATGTCTTCAAGGCAGAGATTGACAAATTCTTGATGTCACAAGGAATTAAGGGCTACGGGGAGAATGCGGGTAAGTGGAGTTGAAATGCTCACCAGCCATGATTAACTGGCAGAGTGGACTCGATGGGCCGAATGGTCTTACTTCCACTCCAATGTCTTATGGTCTTATGGTCTTATGGACATCACTAAACTCAGCATCTGTATATCTGCTCCATCCTCCTGAACAGTAATATAGACTATAAATAGTTGAGAACCCAGCGCTGGTCACTCTGTGACCCTACTGGTTACGTTCTCTCTTACTGATTTATCCTGAGTGCCTGCTTCCTGTATGATACCCAGTCCTACCCTTTTCCTGGGCAACATAGTCGAAGAGTTGAATAAGAACAAGGACCATCTGTGAGGTACCCAACCCCTCGATGAGGCTGATGGCAACGCGGCCTCTGTTCCACTTTCCTGCCACCTCTCCATCCTAAAACTCTAATCTCTTGTTGTAGATTGGGCCACATGAAAAAAAACACTCCACATCTACACATTCAATTACTTTTAGCATTTCACAGACCTCAACGAGATCTCCTTTCATTCTTATGAACTCCAGACTATAGGCCTAAACTGCTCAATTAATCTTCATAAGACAAACACTTCAAATATGGAATCAATCGAATGAACTTCTTCTAATTGCCTCCAATGGAAATACCTCATTCTGCAGGACACCCAAATTGTAATCCAGTTGCATCCTCACAAATGCCTTGCATTGCTGCACCAACACTCCCTACCTTTCTACTCTATCCTTTTATAAATAAACACTGAAATTGTGCTTGCATTTCTCATTACTTGCAGTACCTGCAGACAGGTTTTCTGTGATATGCAAGCAGACACCCAGATCCCCCTGCACCTAAACACTTTGAACTTTCTCGCCATTTAGATAATAATTTGTCTTTCTATTATACTGGCCAACTTGAATAGCCCCATATTTATTCACTTTAATTTTCCTTGCCAAATGTTGGCCCATTCACCCAACCTATCCATATGTTTTAAAATCTCTTGCATCATCATTCCGAAGTAATTTCCCACCGATGTTAGTGTCATCTGAAAATGTGGCATTATATTTTCTCTCCCATCAACCGAGTACAGTAATACCATCGATTGTAAATGCTTGAGGCATGAGTACTGAAATCAATGGCACAAACTGCATTTGCCAAAAGAAAATGACACATTTAATCCACCTGACTATATTTTGTTGGATAACCAATCCTCCATCCAAGCTAATAAATTACTCCTAAACCCATGTTGTCTGATCTTACCACTTACTCTTTGGAGAAGCGACACATCCGATGCCTTCAGCAAGACCAGATATGTTCCATCTCCAGGATTCCCACTATCCACCTTGTTTGTGACATCTTCAAATACCTCAAGCAAACAATTCAAACACGATTTAGCCTTCGTAAAACCATGTTGACTCTGACGAATTGTGGTTTGAGTTTGCAAATGTCCTGGACAATGGACTCTAAACATTTGCCTTAAATTACAATAGTTTATTGTTACAATTTAGCCCCTGATGTATACCATTATTATAAGTTCTTCCCTTTCGAAAGCCTTCACGTTTACTTTGAATTCCTGTTTAATGCGCACAAGGCTTTAAGAGATCTGCTCCAATTGCTGAGTAAGAGCCATGTGTGGCTGAATGGACTCATCATCCTGCTGGTGTACAAACTCGATGGGCTGACGTCTTTCTGGTGTTCCCATGTTGCCATTTCCAAGGCCAGAATGACATCTTCCTGTTGACGCTTTAGAGGATTGGGAGATTATGGAATCTTCCTGTTGCTGTGTAACATTTTGAGGGACTGATGGGTCTTCTCGTACTTCTCCATAACAGGTGGATATACTGAACGGTCTCCTCAGGTATCCCGGAGATGGGACCGAGGGAGTGATTGGTCTTCTCTTCTCCCATACAACAGACACGTGTCTAAATTACCTCTTCCTTTCTCATGAAAGAAGTCTCATATTGTTTTTATCCTATCCAATTCCCTTGCAATAGTCTCGGTGGGTCTGAATGGCCTCCTGTTATCCCAGTGTAACAATCTCCAGTAACTATGTGACCTCTTCCAGTTCCTATGTTACATATTTAAGGAGGCTGAATGGACTGATCCTGTTGCTGTTTAACAGGATACTGGTGCAGCATGGTCTACTCTGGGTCAGTGTTATAGGTTCGAGTGGCTGATTGGCCTCCTTCTGTAAATGTATATCAAGCTCCAGGGGCTGAATAGCCTCATCCTGTTTTGGTGTAACAGGGTCGAAGGCCTGAATATCCTCCTGATGTTCCTGTGTAAGACAATGGAGAACGGAATGGATTCCTCACTATCTGTGTAATTCACTTCACTTGTTAACTCCTTCTGTCATCTATGTTCAAATAAGTTCATCTTTAATTTTGTAAACTCCAATGGCTACTGGGTCAACCCGATCATCTTTTCGTTATAAGCTAGCACCTTCATTGCAGGAATCAGTTGAGGGAACCATCTCTGAGCTGCTTCCAATATAACAACATCCTTTCTTCATAGAAGAGGCTAAATCTGTACATACTACTCCAGATGTGATCTATCTGTACAGCAGCATCAACACTTTACCGGCCTGCTGTAAAGTTCAGTCCCAGGTTAGAGCTGTCTCAGCTCTCTGGGGGAATACAGAGCATTGTTGGAAGATCATTGTCCTTCTCTACTCCATCGGTATAACGGCAGATCTGGAGAAGTTAAAGTTGGAGAAGATCATAAATGATGTGAGAGATGTCTGCCCGTTAATCTCCCCAGAGCCCACGTCGCTCAGATTCCACAGAATCTAGTAGGTGGAGCGCAAAAACAGCAAGGAGGAGCAAACATTGATGGGAGTTATATATCAAAGTGAAAGCTGCAATACAAATGCTGGGCGTGTTATTAAACAGGAAATGAGATATACACATTGGTGGGTACTGCAGTAATAATGTACTGCTTAAATTATATCTAAACTGTGTTAACCCAATTGAATGCTCATGCTGGGAAAAATGGATTTCGTGACCACGTGTGAGATGGTTTGCATTAACAATATGTCGACCACTGATCTTGAGATCAGGTTATTTAGGAATTGGTGTTGAGTGATCAGAAGAGCTAATTGAAACTTTTGCTGTAAAGGACCTTTTGGGAACAGTGACCACAATGTATTGGTTTTCTTTTATGCTGTTTGAGTACACGGCAGTTTTTGTTTTATTTGAGGTAACCGTTATAAATCTGAATCATGCAGCCATGAAAGTGTGAGGCGAAAGTGGGGACTACAAATACTGGAGATCAGAGTCGAAGAGTGTGGTGCTGGAAAAACACAGTCAGGCAGCATACTAAGAGCAGATAAATCGATCTTTCGGGCATAAGCCCTTTATCAGGAATGAAGCTTATGGGCCAAAGGGGCTGAGAGATAAATGAGAAGGGGGTGCGGCAGGGGGGAGGTAGCTGGGATTGTGATAGGTAGATGAAGGTGGGGTTGAAAGTGATAGGTGACGAAGGGAGACAGAACGCCTCACCTACTGCATCCACTAAACCCAATGTGGTTTTCTCTACATTGGCGAGGCAGGAGGTCAACTTGTATATTATTTCAGAGAACATCTCTGGGACAGCCACATTGTACAATTCCATCGCCTTGTGCTGAGCACTTTAACTCCCCTTCCCACTCTACGAAGGACATGAGGGTCCTGGACCTGCTCCATCACCAAACCCGAGCCACCAGAAGCCTGGAGGAAGAAAGCCTCCTCTCTGCCTTGGGACCCTCCAACCACAGGGGGTGATAGTGGATTCCACCATTTCCCCTAATCCCACCTTATCCCACTCCAACCTTCAAAGTCAGCACAGCCGTTTTGAATGTTCCTATGTGTCCACCTTCCTTCCTATCAATCTGGTCCACCCTCCGCTCCGACTATCACTTTCAACCCCACCTTCATCTCCCTATTAGATGAAAGGAGGCAGCTTAGAAAAATGTCAAGTGCTGCAGTAAGACCAGTGGATTCAGAAAAATGTAGGACCCAGCAAAGGATGATCAAGAAACTGAGAAGAAAATCAAAAAGAGAAAAAGCGTGCAAACGAAAGAAAAACTTAAAGACTGCTAAAAAGCGTCTATCAATGTATGAAAAAAATAAAAACAAGGTCAAATGTGAAACAGTTGGTGCACGTTCAGGATAATTTATTGCAGACAAAAGAGAAATTGCAGGGAAAAGAAACAGTTTCTTTGTGTCTTTTTTCATGGAAGAATGTCCAGAAATTCTTCCAGAAATACCAAGTGACCATGAGACTTGTGTAAGTAAAACCTAAGATCATTCTTATCAGTGTTGAGGTCATCTTTGAAAAGAAAGCTGGATTGAGTATTTATTAATCTGACAGATGAGATGTACTTCATACAAGAATTTCAGAGGAAGCAGCAATAGACATGTTGATTGCATCGAGGATTTTCACTTTATTTTCAGACACATTCCCGAAAGTCATTTAGCCAATCAGGACAAGGCAAAGGTTATAAATATTATCCAACAGTTTAAGAAAGGATGAATTTGGAGAGTGGTGACCAACAGACCAGTTATCTTGTCATCCGCAGTCAGGTATCTGTTGGACTCGATAACAAAGAACGTGCTACTAGATATTTAGAAGGTAATAACATAACTGGGGAGTGTGAGAATGTACCGATGAAAGGAAAACCAGAAGTGGCAAACATATTTTTGAAATGGATTGAAGATGATTCTTGTGGACATAGGCAATGATGAACCATTGAATAACGTATAGTTGGATATTCATGAGCTTTTTCTAAAGAACTTACACTGTAAGTTCATAAGAAAAGTTAAACCGAGAGATATTGGGCAGAAGATATGCAAATGGCAAAGTAAAAATTAGGTTTACATTCATGTGAATGTAATTGGAAGATAGAGGATATCGTGCACCAGTTGCATCGAGCGTTGGTGAGACTACACTTAGAGTATTGTGTACCGTTCGGAGTCCCAATCTCAAAAATAATATATTGACTACAGAGGAACTTTAAAAGGTATTATCCAGATTAATCCGTAAAATTGCAAGATTGTCTGACTGGGAACCTCAGCCTGTGATCTCGAGTTTCAAAACATGAGAGTTGATTGTAGTAAATCTTAGAAACATCGAAAGGACTGAATAACAGAAGGACATGAAGAAGTACAAGTAGGCGAGATAAGGGAGAATCCCGCGATATTCTACACGGACAAGTCGAACGGAATAATCAGCAAACAGTTAGTGTCCATTAGAAACCAAAGGGGCAATCTGTGTGTCAAGCTGGAGAACATTGATGGATTGTTCCATGAGACCTTCACATCTATTTTACTTGGGAGAAGGAGGATGCAGGTACAGAATTCAAGAAGATGGACTGGGAAGCTCTTGAAGAGATTGATGTAAAATACGAGCAGGGATTTGAGGCTTTGTTCTGTCCAAATTTGGACCAATCTCCATGTCTGAATGACTTGTATCACAGGTGGCTGTTGGGGTCAAAGGAGGAAAGACCCTGATTGAATATTTCAATTAGAATCTGGCCATAGGGGAGGTGCCAGAGAACTGGAGAAATGCTAATACGATTCCACTTCACAGTAAGAGTGGGAGAGATAGACCAGGGAACTATAGACGAGTGAGTATTAGATCACTGTTAAGGAAACTACTGGATAAAATAGGGAGGGAGAAAATTGAATTCCAATCAGAGTTGCAAGGTTTGATCAGGGATAATCATCATGACGTTATCAGGAGGAAGTCACATTCAATGGATTTGATTGCATTAGTTTGAGGAGGCCGATTATTTAGTTTTGTAGGAAGGCCTTTGACAAATTTCCACCTGGGAAACTGAAAAATAAAGTAAAATCTCACAATATGATGGATAACTTGGCAAGTTACAATGAAAATTGTCTCAGTGGCAGGAGACAGAGGGTGGGGGGAGAAGGCTGTTTGTGTGACTGGAGACCAGTGTCCCCTGGTGTACCACAGAGATCAGTGCTGTGTCCCTTATTGTTTGTGTTATTTATAACAAAATATAGATCTGAATGTGGAGGGGGGCTAGGTGGAGAGTGGGGAAGATGTGATAAGTAAGTGTATGTTTGACATAAAGATTGGCTGGGTGGTTGCAGCGTGGAGGAAGGCCTTAAGTTTACATGAAGATGCAGATGGAATGATCAGATGGGCAGATCAATGGCAGATGGAATGTAACCCTGATAAATATGAGGTGATGCACTTTCGGAGATGGAACCAGGCAGGGGAGGACTCAATGAATAGCAGCACACTAGGAAGCTCAGATTGTGCTTCTCCACACCTCCCTGAATGTGACTGGACAGGTGAATGCTTACAAATGTGTTACTGGAAAAGCGCAGAATGTCAGGCAGCATCAAAGGAACAGGAGAATCGATGTTTCTGGCAGATTCCTGAAGAAGGCTTATGCCCGAAACGTCGATTCTGCTGCTCCTTTGATGCTGCCTGACCTGCTGCGCTTTTCCAGCAACACATATTTTTAGCTCTGATCTCCAGCATCTGCATTCCTCACTTACTCCTGGACAGATTAATGGACTAATTAAGAATTGGACCTTGGGTGTAGCGTCTCCTAATCAGGGTGTAGATTATAAGAGTAATACAGGGCTTTGGTTCGGCCAAAATGGAGTAATGTATGTAGTTCTGGGAACCACATTCCAGGAAGGATGTGATTGTACTGGAGAGGGTGCAGAGGTGATGCACCAGGATGTTCCCTGGGATGGAGCATATCAGCTATGGAGAGAGGCTGGATAAGCTCGGGTTGTTTACTTTGGAGCAGAGAAAGCTGAGGAGTCAGTGATTCAGAAGGATAAGATTATAAGCGACATGGACAGGGTGGATAGGCAGCAGCTGTTCCTTTTATTCAGAGGGTGAAGAACAAAGGAGCACACTTTTAAGGTGAAGAGTTTGAGGTTCAGAGATGATTTAAACATTTTTTCACCTCGCGGTGTGTGGTTGTGGGATTACTTCCTGAGAGGGGAATGATCAACTCACAATCGTTAAAAAGTACTTGGACGAGCAATTGGAAGTGTAATAACATTCCAGGCTATGGGTCTGGTGTAGGAAAGTGGGACTAGTACAGATCGTGCTGTATTTCTGTTGGCACAGAGTCTATGCCCCTGTGAGTGTATGGTGTGGAAGATCAATTATTGAGCAGTTTAAGGCAGGAATTGATGGATTTCTGAAGAGTTATATTCATAAGGGTTATAAGTGTGAACTGTATTAGCTTGTTAAATTATGTCAATGCGAGAAATATGAGAAAACAACTGCAGCTTCCTGACAGTTTGAAACCAATGAATGGAGAATGGGGAACAGGGAAATGGCAGAACTATGAAGCCATTACTTCAGTTCTGTCTTCACAAAACTTTCTAACAATACAAGGAAAACCGAGTCTGGTGTAGGAAAATGATAGAGTACATGGAACATAGAACATAGTAAGGAAATGGTTTAACAGAAATTATTGTTGCTGAAAGTAATGGTCATAGACAACACCAACATAGATTTATGAAATGGGAATTATGTTTGAGAAACAAACTGGGAGACAAATGAAAGAGAAGCAATGGATGTAAAACATTTTGATTTTTAGAAAAATGTTGGTAAAGCTCCAAGCCCAATTTGCAAAATCAAATCTGAGTGGATTGGGGCTAATATATGGACATGTTTCTAGAATGGGACAGCTGGCAGGAAACAGTGAATCTAAATAAACAGACTTGACAAGTAATAGCCTGACATTTTCTGAAAGGTATGATTTGTTGAGTATGACTATGTCCCAGACTCCCCATTACCTTCCCCAGATATCTCCTGTCTCATCAGCAGGACGGACACAGCGGAAGTGGCGGTACAGTGGGATACAGTTGGAAGGGAATTGCTCTTGGAGAACTCAACAGTGACTCCGTATCCCATGAAGTCTCATGGCATTAGTTTGCATATGGGAAAGGAAACCTCCTGCTGATTACCATGTACCAGGCTCTCTCAACTGATGACTCAGTACTCCTCCATGCTGACCAATACTTGGAGGAAGCACTGAGGGTAGCACGTACGCAGGATGTACTCTGGGTGGGGGATTCCAATGTTCACCACCAACAGTGTCTCAGCTACAGCATTACTGATCGAGCTGGACGGGTCTAAAGGACATAACTGGCGGCAGGTGGTGAAGGAACCAACAAGAGGAAAATACATACTTGACCACAGCCTTACTAATCTGCCAGTTACAGAAGTATCTGTCCATGACAGTATCGGTAAGAGTGACCACCGCATAGTCATTGTGGAGATAAAGTCACACCTGCACATTGAGAATAGCCTCAACCATTTTGGGTGGGACTATCACGGTGCTAAATAGGACAGACTTCGAACAGATCTAGCAGCTCAAATCTGGATGTCCATAAGGTGTTGTGGGTCATCAATAGCAGTGGAATTGTACTCCCGCATAACCTCATGGCCCGGCATATCCCCCTCGCAACAATTACCATCAATCCAGAGGATCAACATTGGTTCAATGGAGTGTGCAGGATGGCAGGAGCAGCACCAGGCATACCTGACAATGAGGTGCCAGCCTGGTGAAGCCACCAAACAGGACTACTTGTGCGCCAGACAGCATAAGCAGGAAGTGATAGACAGAGCTAAGTGATCCCACAAGCAACGGTTCAGACCAAAGCTCTGCAGTCCTTCCACATCTAGTCGAGAAACATTGGGGACAATTAAACAATTCACTGGAGGAAGAGATTCCACAAATAACCCCTTCCTCCATGATGAAAGAGCCCAGCACTTCAGTGTATAAGATAAGGCTGATGCATTCGCAACAATCTTCAGTCAGAAGTGCTGAGTGGATGATCTATCTCGGCCTCCGCCAGTGGTCCACAGCGATTCAGTTACCAGTCATCAGCCAATTTGATTCAGTCCACGCGATATCCAGAAATGGTTGGAGATACTGAATACTCCATAGGGTCCATAATCTGACAATATTCTGGTAATAGTACTGAATACTTGTGCTCCATAACTTGCCACTCCCCTAGCCAAACTGATTCAATACAGTTACAACAATGGCTTTCCCCGATTATGTAGAAAATTACCCCAAGTATCTCCTGTATATAAAAAGCAAAACAAACCCAATCCGGCCAATTACCACCCCATCAGTCTACTCTCGATCATCAGGAAAGTGTTGGAAGGTCTCAGTGCTTTTAAGCAGCACCTGCTCAGCAATAACCTGCTCAATGACGCCCAGTTTGGGCTCCAGCAGGGCCACTCAGCTCCTGACCTCAGTACCGTGGTTCAAACATGGACAAAAGAGCTTAATTACAGTGGTGGGGTGATAGTGACAGTCCTTTAAGTCAAGGCTGTCTTCTACCAAGTGTAGTATCAAGGGGCCTTAACAAAACTGGAATCAATGGGTATCAGAGGCAAACTCCCCGCTGGTTAGAATCGTATCTGACACGTAGGAAGGTGGTCATGGTTGATAAAGGTCAGTCAACTCAGCTCCAAGTCTGTAGGAGTCCCTCGAGCAGTGGCCGAAAACTTCTTCAGGGCTGCTTCATCAATGACTTTCCCTCCATTTTAAGGTCAGAAGTGGGGATGTTCGCCAATGATTGTACAATGTTCTGCAACATTTGTGGCTCCTCAGATACTGAAACAGTCCATGTCCAAATGCGACAAGATCTGGACAGCATCCAGGCTGACAAATGGCAAGTAATATTCAGGCCACACAAATGCCAGACCATGACCATCACCAATAAAATACAATCTAACCTGCCCCTTGGCATTCAATGGTGTTACTATCACTGAATCCCCCAGAATCAAAGTCCTGGTGGGTAATCATTTCTCAGAAATCCACTGGTCTCACCACATAAACACAATAACTACAAGAGCAAGTCAGGAGCTAGGAATACTGTGGCGAGTAACTCACATCCTGATTTCCAAACGTCTGTCCATCATCTACAATGCATAAGTCAGAAGTGTGATAGAAGACTCCCAATTTGCCTGGATGAGTGCAGCCCCAACAACACTCAAGAAGCTTTATACCATCCAGGACAAAGCAACCAGTTTGATTGTCCCTATATCCACAATGATCCAACATCAACGCTCAGCAGCAACAGTGTTTTACTATCTATATGCTGCAGTGAAATGATTCACCAAAGATCCTCAGAGACCATTTTCCCAACACACGACTAAGTCTATCTAGAAGGACAAGGGCTGCAGATGTATGGAAATACAATCATCTTTAGGTTCCCCTCCAAGCCATTCACCATCCTGACTTGGAAATATATCATCGCTCCTTCATAGTCGCTCCGTCAGAATCCTGGGATTCCCTCCCTAATGGCATTGGAGGTCAACCACAGCAGGTGGACTGCAGAGTTCAACAAGGCAGCTCACCATCACCTTCTCAAGGGCAACTAGGGACAGGCAATAAATGCTGGCCCAGCTAGTGACACACAGATTCACGAAATAAATAAATAGAAATTAACAGAGGAAGGTTGCTGAGATGTCGCAGGGATCAGTGCTTGGGGCCCAGCTGTTCACAATACCCATTAAACATTGGGTTGCTGGAATCAGATACAATATATCCCAGCCTGCTGACAGCACTAACGGATGTGAGATTGTGAGTGGGTGAGGAGGTTGTAAAAAAGCACCGAGAAGACTAAGACAAGTGGAGTGAATGGGTAAATACGTGACAGAGAGAGAACAATGTGGATAGAGGTGACGGTGTGCCCTTTGGTGGAAACGATAAATTGGCAGCCTGCCATTTGAAACGGATTGGTTGAAACATGTTGATCTACAAAGGGACGTATGCTCCTTTTTGTTGTTTCCTTCTGCATAAACCTCTGAGGTCCCTGCAGCGCAGTGAGTTCTCTAACCTGTAGTCAATACTGGGCATGACATTGCCACCCTTACCAGTGTATATACAACCAGCAAGTGGGGAGCTATAACATTGAAAAGGATCTGGATCTCCTTGTACACCAGTCACTGAAAGCAATATTGCAGGAAAGAAAGCAGTTAAGAAGATAAATGGTGTGCTGACCTTCATTTCAGGGGGATGTGAGTCCAGGAGAAAGGGTGTCTTACTGTAGCTGTACAGGGCCTTGGTGAGACATCATCTCAAACATTGTGCGGTATTGTGGACATTTCACATCTCCATACCTAATAAAGGACAAATCTAACATTGAAAGAGAGCAGTGAAAGATGACCAGACTGATATCTGGGATGGCGAGCTTGTTGTGGGAGCAGAGTTTGTGGTGACTGAGCCAGTATTCCATGGGGTTTAGGAAAATGAGTGGAGAAATCGGTGAAATGTACAAAAGTCTGACAGGGTGAGACAGATTGGAAGCAGGGATGATAATTCCCCTGGCTGGGACGTCTAGAACAAGGAGCCACAGTGTTAGGTACAGGCAGGTCACTCTGCATTGAGATGAGAATAAATGTCTGCACTCACTGACTGGGGAACCTGGGGAATTCTCTCGCACCTGGAAACCAAGACACTGATTATAAATAAGGATTTAGAGACAGTAAAGGGATGGTGGGAGAGCAGGTGCACGGTGTGGAAATGAAGGGCCAACCATCATTATATTGAATTGGTTACCAAACTCGATGGACCAAACGTACTACTGCACCGCCTATTTTATAGCTTCCCAAGGTTACTCACATTAACGGATATGGATATTGTGTGGGGTAAGTGCATTGCGGAGATTTTTTTCATGAACTAGAATGGGGAGGCTCCATGTGTTTTATGACCTACTCCTTTCCCACTGTTTCTGTGCAGTCTGTGGGAAAGCTCTGTAAATGCTGTCACAAGCTCTCAGATGTTAGGAAGGAGGTCACTGTAGGGTCGACAGGACTGTGTTCCCATTCCCTTTCCCGCCATTGCTGCTGAGGCCGGGTGTTCTGTCCAGTTTCATCCTTTCATACCTCGGAGTAGTTTGATACAAATGAGTGCCTTGATTGACCGTTTCAGAGACCATTGAAATGTTTATCACGTCAGGGTCTTTGGAGTCACTTTTAGGCCGGCCCAGGAAATCATGGGAGATTCACTTCCGAAAAGTACATTGGCGAAGGAAATTCTGTTTACAATCGATATTGGCTTCAAGGTCACTGTTACTGACCCCAGATTTTAGATCTCGATATTTTATTAATTGCTTTTAACTTCCACCCGCTGCCAGAGTATTACCCTGGTCTGGATTAGTAATCCAGTGACATTTCCACAGCACCATCTCCACATGGGGATCTATCGGAAACCATACTGAACGGGTTACTTCTGTGCTGCTTGACATCTCTGTCAAAAAGAACTCCCACCAATTTGGCTGTTATGATGGGACTGAGGGGGGAGTAATTGGTCAGTTTGCAATATTTCCCTTCTTAATGGACGGGGCACAGCTGGATAATTTTCCACATTGCCAGGGAGATGTCAGGTTTGGAAACAGCTTCCCCAGGGACACGGCTTGTTGTGCAGCACAAGTCTTCAGTCCTATTGCAGGAATAAGGTCAGGGCTCATTGCCTTGGTCGTATCTATTTTTTCAGCTGTTTCTTCATGTCCCGTGCAGCGAATCAAATTAGATGAAACTGGCATCTGTTATTTTGTTGGCATCATGATGAGGGTGAGGTGTACCATCGACTCAACACTTCTGGCAGATAAAACATCCTTCTCTTTTACACTGATGTGCAGGTCTGTTCCATTATTTAGGATGGGGATGTTTGTGGAGCCCTCTCCCCCAGTCATTTGTTTAATCGTCTAACACTATTTATAATGGAATGTGACAGAACTGCAGGGCTTCGTTCAGATCTGTTGGTCAAGCCTGGTAGCTTTAATGAGTTAGCATCAGGTTAAAGTTCATGTGATACTGACTCTGACATGTTCACCCACACTCGTCACTGAGCCATAGATGGTGTTGATGGTAATGACAGACTGAGGTGTTACCCTGGCAAAACGTTACAGGTTGTGGTTGAATGCTGTTCTGCTTCTCCTGCTGCTGTGGTTTACAGCACTACATGAATACGCAGTTTCGAGCTGCAATACCTGCAATGCAATTCTGCTGTCTGTTCCCCAATTCTCACTGAGACCCATTCACCCATCAGCCCTGCAGTCAGTGACCTAACCTGGTTTCTGATGTGGAAATACTTCCATTTTCATACTCTCATTCTGCTGAGGGTCTGTCTCCCCGGGTCTTGCTTCCAAACTGACACATTCCACAAAAGCATTTAACTGATCTTAATTCAAATGTTTAATTCACCTGAATCTTTTTCCTTGAGAAATGCCATCTTCTGTGTTTAAAGTGAATGTGTTTCCTCCGTTTCCCTCCCTGACCATGATTAAGAGCTCTGTAGACAATAGACAATAGGTACAGGAGTAGGCCATTCTGCCCTTCGAGCCTGCACCACCATTCAATATGTTCATGGCTGATCATCCTTAATCAGTATTGTGTTCCTGCCTAATTTCCATAACCCTAGAGTCCACTATCCCTAAGAACTCGATCCAACTCTTTCTTAAATGAATCTGGAGACTGGGCCGCCACTGCCCTCTGAGGCAGAGCATTTCACGCAGCCACCACTCTCTGGGTGAAGACGTTTCTCCTCATCTCTGTCCTAAATGGTCTACCCCATATTTTTAAGCTGTGTCCAGAGTGTCATTCCTTTAATAATCTTACATCTTACTTTCCTGCTTTCTCTCTCCAACCTTTCTTAAAAAGTGGTACAACATTAGCCACCCTTCAATCCACAGGAACTGATCCCGAATCTATCGAACTCTGGAAAACAATTACCAACGCATTCACGATTTCTCGAGCCAACTCCTTCAGTACCCTGGGATGTAGACCATCAGGCCCCGGGGACTTATCAACCTTCAGACCTAATAGTCTCTCCAACACCAATTCCTGGCAAATATAAATTCCCTTAAGTTCAGGTCCTTCAGCCACTGTTACCTCAGGGAGATTGTTTGTGCCTTGCCCAGTGAACACAGATCTGAAGTACCAATTCAATTCTTCTGCCATTTCTTAATTCCCCGTAATATATTCCCCTGTTTCTGTCTTCAATGGCCCAATTTCAGTCTTAACCATTTTGTTTTTTGCCTTTCACATACCTAAAAAAGCTTTTACTATCCTCCTTTATATTTTTGGTCTGTTAACTTCGTACCTCATTTTTTTCCTCTGCATATTTCCTTCTTAGTAATCCTCTGTTGTTCTTTAAAAGCTTCCCAGTCCTCCGTTTTCCCACTTATCTTTGCTGTGTTATACTTTTCCTCTTTTAACTTTATTTGTTTCTTAACTTCCCTCATCAGCCACGGCCACCCATGAATCCTCCTAGGATCTTTCTTCCTTTTTGGAATGAACTGATCCTGCATCTTCTGCATCATACACTGAAGTATCCGCCATTGTTCCTCCACTGTCATCCCTGCTAATGTATTGCACCATTTAACTTTGGCCAGCTCCTCCCTCATAGCTCCATAATTCCCTTTATTCAACAGAAATATTGTCACTTCCGATTATACCCTCTCCCTCTCAAATTGCAGATTGAAACTTATTGGATTATGGTCATTACTTCCCAATGACTCCTTCGCTTCGAGGTCCCTGATCAATTCTGGTTCGTTGCACAATACCAGATCCAGAATTGCCTTCTCCCTGGTCGGCTCCAGCACCAGCTGTTCTAAGAATCCATCTCGGAGGCACTCCACAAAGTCTCTTTCTTGAGGTCCAATACAATCCTGATTCTCCCAGTCTACCTGCATGTTGAAATCCCCAATAACAACTGTAGTAATATCTTTGCGACAGGCCAATTTCAGCTCCTGATTTCACTTACATCCGACATCCAGACTACTGTTTGGGGGCCTGTAGGTAACTCCCAAGAGGGTCTTTTTACGCTTAGAATTTCTCAGCTCTATCCACACTGACTCTACATCCCCTGACTCTAGGTTCCCCCGCACAAGGGCCTGAATATCACCTCTTACCAACATGGCCACCCCACCCCCTCTGCCCGTCAGTCTGTCCTTCCGATAGCACGTGCAGCCTTGAATATTCATTTCCCAGGCCCTGTCCACTTGAAGCCACGCCTCAGTTATCACCAGAATATGGTTTCTGCCAATTTTCAAAAGAGTCTCAAGCTCATCCATCTTATTTATCATGCTTCGTGCATTCATATTTAAAGTATTTTTTAATTTGTTACTGCCCTCACTCTTCGCATCAACTCCTATTTCACGCAACCTTACAGTATGATCCCTTTTTGCGTTTTCTGCTTCATTGATACAGTTATCCTTCTTGACTTCCCTTGTTCTAACTTTCCCTTCAATTTCCTTCTTAAACATCCAGTTTGTTCCCTCCACCCTCCCCCCGCCCCACTTAGTTTAAACGCAGCTGTGTTGCAGTCGCAAACCTGCCTGTCAAAATGCTGGTCTCTAACCTATTAAGGTGCAAACCGTCTCTCTTGTATAATTTATGCTTACTACAAAACATACCCTAGTGATCCAAGAATTTAAATCCTTGCTTCCTGCACCAGTTCCCAGCCACACGTTCAAGTCCATTATCTTACTGTTTCTGGCCTCATTAGACTGAGGAACTGGAAACAAACCGGAGATAACCACCCTGGACATCCTGCTTTTCAGCCTTCTTCCTAGTTCTCCGAAGTCCAGCTGTAGTATGTTCCTCCTCTTCTTCCCGACATCATTTGTGCCGACATGTACCACCACCTTTGGCTCTTCACCTTCGTCCTTGAGGATTTCCTGCACTCTGTCTGTGATGTCTTTAACCCTGGCACCAGGAAGGCAACACACCATCCTTAAGTCCCACCTGCTGCCACAAAACCCCGTCAGTTCCTCTCACGATGGAGTCCCCTATTACCACGGCTCTGTCTCCACGCCAACATTTGATTGACAGACCTGGCCACCTCGCGGAATGGCAGTGTCATCTGTCTCTACTGTTTCCAAACGATTCAACTTGTTCCTGACAGGTACTTCCCCCGGAGTCTCTTGCACCTGTCTCCTCTCTGCCTTCCTCATCGTCTGCTCTCTTCTGCTCTCTTCTGGTATGGTTGGTATAGTAACCTCACTGAAGGTCTTGCCCAGAAAGATACCGTTCTCTCGGATGAGCCTAAGGTCCTCGATTTCTTTCATCAGCGCTGCAACATGCTCGGTCAGTAGCTGAACGTGCACACACTTTCCACACTTAAACGAGCCAGACAGACCAGAGTCGTTGACCTCCCATATCAAGCACGTAGCACACTGAACCAGCTGGGCAGTCATGTCTTCAACCTCTTCAACTGTGGCATAATCACTTCACTCAACCTCCTTGTCAAAGACTTCTGAGCAAAAGCCTCACTCTTCACTCCACAGGAACTTCCTTGGACCCTGTAGTGTCAGTGATGCAAGCCTTCAGAGTTTCAGAGCCAATGAATTCTTTGGATTCCAAATCATCTTCACCACATTGTATGTTTTCTCTTTTGGTCTGAGGCCTTATCACTCATGGCTGCCTTGTCCTCCCATGAGTATGTTTCATCTTCTTGGGGTTGCATTTCTGGTATTATCTTCCGACATATCCCCAGAAACTCCTCCCATTGCTGCTCCATGGCCTTTCCTGCTCAGCTCCCCTTCCAATTAACTCGGGCCAGCTCCTCCCGCATGTCTTTGTAGTTACATTGCTTAATTATAACCACATTACATCTTGAAGAGAACATTAGATATAAACTGAAAGGAGGGGTTTTGAGAGATGGGCCACCAAGAATAATTGATGGATTTCTTACCTAGATGCAAAGGGAGAACGAGAGAGAGGATATAGATATGGAGATGTGGAAAATGAGAAAACTACATTATCGAAAGAAGTAGATGTATATCCCTCAATGCTTAGCAATGCCTGTGTGTTGTGGTCCTTTGTTAGTGCACGTACAACAGAGTAATATGTTCAAATGCTGGGTCTGATGCCAGAACCTTTCCTCCAATAATATGACAGACACTAACTTTGGAAAGAACCCAGCAGGCCAATGTATTGAATTCCCGGTAGAAAGGGGATTAACTAAAATAAGTTGGGACACGAGAAGCAAAAATTTATAACACACATCCTGATAAGAATGAGAGACTAGAGTTGGGAATCCCAAAAAAGGGGGAACGTTGAGAGAAAGGGAAGGTATCACTTCAGATGAGGATCGAATAATGTTTTAATGCTTTATAAAGTTTTTACATCGTGTGCGTCATTTTTCGTTAACTGTGCCTCCGTTGTTCATTCCGAATGTGTTGTACACATGTGAACAATCTTCCTTACCTGAGCACACACTGATTAAACAGTGTATAAAAAATCATTTTTCCTCCATTTCAGACAGTCCTGTTGTCGTGCTAGCAGGACATATGAACACTAACTGGCCACCAAAAGACATGACCCACTATCACAAAGAAGAACACCACGTTGACTGTGACAACACACACTTCCTAGGACAAAGCCACGCACGAAACTTCTGAGAGGCATGACATTCTAGCCAGAAGTCCATCAATAAACACATCAATTTAGATCCTATCTACCTTCCCTTGAAAAAAACTGGAAATAACATCACGCACCTTAAGAAACCAAGACCTATAAATAGAGAGGTGGGACATACCACCAATGCGTCACCAGAGACTCTCCCTGATGATGTTACCTAGTCATGGTGACGAAACATCTGAAAACAAACCTTCAAGCTCAGCGAGCTCACTTACATACTTGTAAATGGCTATCTTTCTCTTAATAGTGGAATTTGGGACTTCTCTGTCATTCATCATTTAACAGATTACGAGGCGAGGTGAGCTTTTCTGTGTGTGTGGTCTTAATTAACAGAGGGGTTAGACATTGATATCATAACGGTTTGAGGGCTTGTCATATGGGATTTGAACAGATTTTGGCTATAAAAGGTCCCAGCAGATTCAATCACTTGGCAGTTAGTGACCTAGATCTTCAAATAAAACAGGTGACAAAATTCATTTAATTTTGTTTCCTTGTGGTTGGTTAAATCAAAAGAAATGGTTTTCAACATTACTAAGGAGGTTCTGAGGTTTGAAGATGATTCACAAATTTGCTAAGAAAGTGTAGAAAGACAAAGGAAGGGCACACTTTCAGAATTAACATGTAGATTAGAATTGGGTTTCACCAGAGACATAAGGAAAATTGTAATCATAATGGAGTTGGGCAAGCACTTTTGGTGTATCAGAGAAGCAGGAAACTGCAGTCGAATTGGAAAAAACTTAAATTGCAAGCGGGGTAACTGGAGTTAGAAGATAAAGAGACACAGAAAGAGAGGAAGAAGATATAGAAAGAGAAAGAGGGGTAAAAGGGAGAGAGGGAGAATTTGAAATTCAGCAGTTTGGAATTAGATAAGAAAGTTAAATTAGCTGGATGAAGATGAAGGGAGAACGTAGGGATGTATACAATTGTGTTAATACATTGCCATATTTCGGTGAGAAAAATGCCAAAACCTTTTTATTTCATTTGCAAAATTGGCTGGGCAGATGGTGTGTCCAGTTAACCTGTGGGTAATGCTAGTTCAGACTAAGCTGGTGGGTACAGCTTGAGAGGTATGTGCAGCGCTGTCACATGAGGGAGCAATAGATTACGCAGATGTCAAACGGGCCATTTTGAGTGCTTATGAATTGGTGATAGAAGAATATAGACAGCGGTTCAGAAATATAGAGACGGAACCAGGTCAGACTTATAATGACTTTCAAAGAATTAATCACAGTCATTTTGACAAATGGGTGCAGGCCTTAAAAATAGATAAGACCTGTGAGGCCCGATGGGAGATTATTCTGTTGGACAAGTTTAAAGACTCACTTCCAGAGACGTACGATTTCATGTGAATGAACAGGAAGTTCAAGAAGTGAGAAGCGCATCAGGAATGGCAGTTAAGTATGCATTGGTGCATGAGATGAAATTTAGCTTCTGAGAGGATTTTCATCCTGTGAGGGAAAGAAATTGGGAGAAGGGAAGATCCTACACTACAAAACATAGAGAAAAGCTCACTGGCAATGGTTTAACACGGGTGGAGAAAAGCCCAAAGTGATTGAAAGGAAGTGAAAGGCCTCAAGTCTCATTATAACGCAGTGGAACACATAAAATTACAGTACCGATGGTTTAAGAAGGGCACTGGGAAAACTGTTTTCACTGCAGGAAACTGGGACACACCGTGCTGGAAGACCCTTTGGGAAAAGATGCTGTAAAAGAGTTTAAGCCAGTGGTATTAGTGAACCTGGTACAGGAGACCCCAAGTAGAGCCGAGGAGCTGCAGGAGAGTGCACAGCCTAGACAGGAGCTGTGTATGGAGTCAGTGCCTGATCTCTATAAAGAATGTGCCTCTGTAGGTAAACCTTACTAAGAGAAAATGAGGTTTGGGGGAGGACAAGAAGCTATAAAATTGCAAGAAATGGGATCTGTTCAGTATCTAATAGTTGAGAAGCAAGGAGCCGGAAAGGCACAACAGATCAGGCAGCATCCGAAGACCAGGTTAATCGACATATCAGGCATAAACTCATCGTCAGGAATGTGGCGGGTGGACAAGAGGGCTGAAAGATAAATAGGAGGGTAGGAGCTGGGCTGGCAGGAGGGTCACTGGGAGGGTGACAGGAAGATGTAGGTAGGAGTGTTAGTGATATGTCAGAGGGGAGGGTGGAGTGTATAGATGGGAAGGAAGATGGACAGTTAGAACAGCTCAAGAGGGCAGTGCTAATTTGAACGGTTGGATCTGGGATGAGGTTGGGGGAGCGGTGATTTGGAAATTGGTGAAGTCAACGTTGATGCTGTATAGTTTGACGGTTTCAGCTGTCCTACCACCTATCCACTTCACCCTCCTCTCCGACCTATCACCATCAGACCCAACCTACATCTACCTATCGCATTCCAAGCTACCTTCCACCCAGCTCCACCCCCACCCTCCGATTTAATTCTCAGCCCCGTCCGCCTTCCTTGCCTCCCACTTTCCTGATGAAGGACTAATGCCTGAAATGCCAACTCTCCTGCCCCTCGGATGCTGCCGATCTGCTGTGCTTTTCCAGCCCACACTTTTCAACTTTGGTCTCCAGCATCTGCAGTCCTCAATTTCCCTCGGCCTCGAATAGTAAGAGATGGAAGTATTTTCACTCTTTCTGACATGACACTCAACAGCGTGATAATTTGTGAAATGGGGACAGAAATTAAGCATTCCCTTGTGTAACATTAGGTGGAGTGCCAAATCAAGGTTGGGGAAGTAACAGTGAGATTGAGTGACAGATTGACATTTCCAGGAATACAATTTGTTATTGGGAATGGATTTAGCCGGATCCAAGGTAGGAGAGGCACCCCTTGTGGTGGAGAAGCACAACTAAGTTCAGGGAACTGGAGAATTAAAATAAAAATACCCAGGGATTTTTCCAGACTATGTAGTAACTAGATCACACTGTCATACGTTACAACAGGAAGGAAAACCAAAGGAAAAAGCCAAAGGAGTTAATGCACTGAAGACTCAGGCTAAAGCATTTCTAGTGTCTGGAATGCACAAGGACGTGGTTAGTTTTTGTTGTACACTTCATACATACCAAATGGTAGGTACGTCACAGGCAGTAATAAAATTAGCACCGTTGTTGCCAATTCCTGTATTCGAAGAACCTTTCATGTGTGTTATGATTAGTTGTTTAGCTCCCCTTTCTGAAATAAAAGTGGAAACCAATATCTGCTGATCATAATGGATGTGTCTACCAGATTTCCAGGGATAATTCCATTATGGGGTCTTAAGGCAAAAAGGGATGTAGAGGAGTTGGTAGCTGTCTTTACTCGCTGTGGGCTACACAGTCAGACCAAGAATCTCATTTTACCGCTCAGCTGTTTAAGGACGTCATGGATAGCTTTGGCATACAGCAGTTTAAGTCAAGTGCATCCCTAATCCCTGGAAGTCTTGGAAAGTTGTCATCAGACGCTGAAGACAATATTAACAGCGTACTGTCAGAATTACCTGAATGATTCGAATAAAGGCGCCTCATTATCTTGTTTGTCATCAGAGATGCCCCAAACAAAACTACTCACTTTACATCCTTTGAGTTAATATTCGTACATGAAGTGAGAGGTCCTTTGAAATTAATTAAATATAAATTGACAGGACCGAAGTCGGAGATCTCACACTTGGATTATGTATCTGAGATGAGGGAGATATTAGATGGTGTAGGTGAGTTAGCGAAACAGCACCTGAAGAGGCACAGTATAGAGTAATGCAGGTGGCAGATTAAAAACTCTGAAACTTTGACGATTTCCCGTGGGGATGAAGTATTAGTATTGCCAGCAGTGGTAGAAAACCACTTCAAAGCCAGGTTTAGTGGCCCCTTTCAAATTAAAAAAAAACGTTGGATCAGTTAAACTATTTGGCAAAGATACCGGATATGATAAAAAATGTTAGAGAATGTCGTGTGAATGAATAATGTTCGAGATACATTGAAGACTCATGAAACAGAGTTGTGACCAGATGAGCAAATTGTGCAGTTTATCTGTATGATGTAGTGATCTTTAGCAAGTGAGTGAAAGCTCACGTGTTACAGCTGGCAGAGCATGTTGAACAATTACAAGAAGCAAACTTGGTAATAAACTTAAAGAAAACAGAATTCGCGAAGGCAGAGGTGACGTTCTTGGGACATTACATTGGCCATGGAAGGTTGACCCCATGGAACATAAAAACTAAGGGCTTTGAGGAATTTCCACAACCATCCTCGAAGTAAGAGGTACTTCGATTTCTGGAACTGAGTGGATTCTATCGGAAGTTTGTTGCAAACCTCAGTATTGGCACCACTGACGGATTTATTAAAGGAGAACACAGAATTGTGGAGGACAGAACAATGCCAAGAGGCATTTGAAAATTTTAAAGCAGGATTAATCACCCCACCAGTTTTAGCTATACCAAATATTTTGAAACCCTTTGAAAATTGTGTTTGATGCTCGGGATATAGGGGTCGGAGATGTATTGATGCAGAAAGATGATGATGGAATTGAATGGCGAATTGGCTACTTGTCGAAAAAAACTCAATATTCACCACAAAAAAATATGAAGTCTCAATTATTGGAAAAGAATGATGAAGTTTCGCACTGGCCTGACAATACTTTAATGTTTATGTGACAAACAAATTGTCAGAGATGGTTGTGGATAACGACAAACTCTCGCATGTTTTGAATATTTAAAGGCCAGAATATCAGAATATTTAATTGGAGTCTTATCTTACCGACTTTAAATTTACAAAATGTACATGCTGTGGGTCCTAGAAAATGTGTTATCGCAGATTTAAAAGAAAAAGTTTGGATAAGATTTGACTTATTGCAGTGTTATATACGTGTGCAGAATTAATTTGCATGGTATAGCTGAGAATAAAACTTTCGTAATTCATAATAATTGGATTAAGAATTAGAGGAAAATAAATGAAGCCATCTTTTCACTCTGCTGGTCCATGTTTTTTTTTTGCTGAAGGGGGGAGGTCTTATGAAGCCGAAAGCATATCCGGTCACTTTAAGACAGAATGGGTTTTGCTGAATAGAAAGTATAACCACAGATGCCTGCTAAAGGTCAGCCTGTTCCACATGTCACCATTAGCTGGGAAATGAATACCTGAGATTTGGTTGATGTTTGACAACAATTCAAATACAGCCAAAGAGTTTAAATAACGCTCAGGATACCAGAAGCCAACAGAGTTTGAATATTATTGTTTGGACACCTGGAAAGTATATTAACCCAGCATTGTGAAACGAGAGTGATAGCTCCTGCCACCCAACAGCAGAATAACTGCTGCAGAGCAGGAGTGCTAACTGGCCATCTCAAACATTTTCAATCAAAGATACATGTCCATTTAAAAGCTACTTGCAATAAAAAAAAACATGACCCAGGGAGATCAGCAGCTGGAAGAGTGAGCATAGCGGGGAAGATGGATTCTGTGTGGTCTTGAGAATGTAATGTTTAATATGTGGGATGTTGGACTAGCATATTTTTACAGAGTCTGATAGTAAGTAGCTAAGACAAGAGGGACTTGTATTTGTGAATAGTTGTTGTTTAGTTTTCACTATTAAAGTTAAAAAAACAACTTGACATTTTTTGTTTAAATAGTGGAATGTAGGAGATCTGTGTCACTCATATATTTTAACAGATTACAAGGTGAGGCGAGCTTTTCTGGGTGTTTGGATTTAATTAACAGAAGGGTTTCGACTCCACCTTGTAAATGTCCATCCACGCTAACCCCAATTCCCTGCAGTTGGCCCATATCCTTCCAGTCCTTTCCTATCCACATGTTTATCCAAATGCTTTTTGAAATGTTGTTAATGTACCCCCCCTCCCACCCCCACAACCACATCTGCTGGCAGCTCATCCACGTACCATCCTCTGTGTAAAGAAATGGCCCCTCAGGTTCCCTTTTATTCCTTCCCCTTTAACCATAAACTGATCCCATCCAGTCGTCGATTCTCTACACTTTGGAAAATGACTGAGAGTATTCACCCTATCCATAGTCCTCGTAATCTTATACAGCTCTATAAGGACTCTCTCAGTCTCCTGCACGCTAAAGAAAATTTCCTAGCTTGTCCAACCTCTCCCTGTAACTCAGACCATTGGGTCCTGGCAACGCCTTTGTAAATTTCTTCTGCACTCTTTCTAATTTAAAAACATCCTCCCTATAACAAGGTGACAAAACTGAACACAATACTCCAAGTGCAGCCTTTACAAAGTCCTGGGTAACTGCAAAATAAATTCCCAACTTGTATACTTAATATCCTGCCTGATGAAGGCCAATGTGCCAAAAGCCTTCTTCACTGCCCTGTTTACGTTTGACTCCACTCATAGAGAACCGTGTACACCTAAACACCAAGGTCTCTCTGCCCACTGCACCCCTTAGGACCCTCCCATTCACCATGAAACTCCTACCTTGATTTGTGTTTCCAAAATGCAAGACCTCACACATCTATATTAAATTCCATTTGTCATTTCTCGGCCCACTTCCCCACCTGATTAAGGTCCTGCTGCAATTTCTGATAAACTTCCTCACTGATCATGCTCCCAATTACTTTAGAGTCATCTGCAAACTTACTAATCATGCCTTGTACATTCTCAACCAAATCATAGATAACAAACAGCAATGGACCAAGCCTCCGGTCTGACAAACATCCTTCCACTAAACCCTCTGCTTCCTACCATCAAGCCAACTGTGTATCCAATTGGCCAGTTCCCCTCACATTCTACGTGATGTCACCTTCCTGACCAGCCTGCCATGTGGAACCTTATCAAAGTCTTTCTGAAATCCATGGAGACTACGCCTGCCGCTCTGCCCTCGTCAACTTTCTTGGTCACTTCATCACAAAACTCTAACAAATTTGGGAAGCATGATCGCCCACTCACAAGTCTATGCGCTTCTGCTTTGAATCAAACCCTGTGTAAGTAATGGGTGCAGTCAATGGTATGTTGTCCTTCACTGTAAGATGATTCGAGTACATAAGTAAAGCCATCTTCCTGCTGTTGTAGAGCCTTGCTGAGAGAGCATTTGGGGCACTCTCTACAGAGTTGATCTCCTTTGTAAGGAATGATCTCCTGACCACAGACATGGCTGATGGTAACATGAGGATAGAGTGAATAAGCTGAGTGTTTAATCTGTAGAGCTGTGAGAGACGAAGATATGGTGATGCTGAAACACGAGGAGACAGGTCATAGGGTGGAAATAGGCTTGGACAGAGTAAGCCATACAGGATACACTGAACAGGACAAGCACTAGAGACAAGATCAACATGAATAATATCATCATTATTTGAACTTAGAGAGTCCATTCATCAGTGTAATGTGACTTTCCTAATCGTTTATATGCCTAAATTAACTCTCCCCACGTTATTGTGCAGTCGGCGTGAGGATAGAGTGAATAAGCTGAGTGTTTAATCTGTAGAGCTATGAGAGACGAAGAAATGGTGATGCTGAAACACGAGGAGTGGCAGCGATCACTTATTTCCAAAAGAGACATTGACAGGGAGAGAAATTCCATACTTTACACAGGATTAATTGGTTTGATATATTGTCACGTGTATCTCAGTACAGGGAAACACTTTATTTATAAGCATTGAAGGCAGGTCATAGTAAGCATGGTCAGACAGGTCATAGGGTGGAAATAGGCTTGGACAGAGTAAGCCATACAGGATACACTGAACAGGACAAGCACTAGAGACAAGATCAACATGAATACTATCATCATTATTTGAACCTAGAGAGTCCATTCATCAGTGTAATGTGACTTTCCTAATCGTTTATATGCCTAAATTAACTCTCCCCACGTTATTGTGCAGTCGGCGTGTGAACCCTGTACTGAATGTCAGGTTATTCACAATCCCCAACAGCAGCCACAATACCTTCCATCTGAAACAGGTAGCCATTCCCACCAGCTTCCGCCCTACATCGAGAACACCAGGCTGTCTTTTCGGAGATGAAAGGTGCCTTCTTGAGACTTCACACAAGACATAAGGCTTTCCCTGCTGACTACTGGAAAACCATGTTAAAGTCCAATTTCTGTATCCTGAGCAACAGAGCCAAGAGGAACAATGTGGAGTAGTCTGTCTGTGCAGCCTCTGCTCCACTTACTCATCACGTTAGAGCATCAATTAGGAGACAGCGAGGACTGCCAATGCTGGAGATTGGAGTAGTGAATTGATTGCTGGAAAAACACAGCAGGTCAGGCAGCATCCGAGAAGCAGGAGAATTGATGTTTCGGGCATAAGCCATTCATCAGGAATCAGCATCAATTACCTCATTCTGTCCCTGTGTAAGTGCGTTGAGGGAGAATGGCCTCCTGCTGTTCCTGTATAAGTGGCTCAAGGGGCTGAATAGCCTCATCCTATTGTTGTGTCAGTGACTCAACAGACTGACTGGCTTCTTCCTCGTCCCATTGGACAGGGCCAAGAGCCTGACTGGGTTACCCCTGGTTCCTGTTTGACGGTTCGATATGCTGGCAAGTGTGACAATGCTGCAGCTTTAAGAGGTTATTTGTCTCGGTTTCTTTAAAGAGAGAGATTGAGCGATAGTTACCAAGCTGGCTAGTTAAGACTACTTGAGTAACAGCTAGGGAGGGCTTGGGTTAATTTTAATGCAGCTTGAATGGGTGTGGCCAGCTCTCACACATTAGGATCTCTGCTTTGGTTTCTCCGTAACATCAGAAACTATTGGGTTCTGCACAGAGTTGGAATCTTCAGTGACTATCTCCTGGCTGCAACTCTCTCTGAATTTTCTCTTGATGTTGTTTTTAATTCCTGGATTGGAGAAATGTTTGTGACTATCTGTGTCTAAATGTTTCTTTTTGCCATGGGCTGTGTTTATGGGATTTCCCTATACTGGAACAGTTCATCAGTAATAGTTCCTAGATCTATTATTCTGTCAACTTGTCCAATAGAATTAAGTTATTCTAATTTCCCCTTTCTTTGGTTTCATTTTATCTTCCGTGTTTAAATAAATGGTGTTTTGCTTCACACCAAGTAGTTTGACCATTCACGTTGCATCTGGAACAGACAGTTTACGTTTCCTTTTAAATATAAAAATATTAGAGTCTGGGCTACCGCCCTCAAATATTTTTGAAGGGCTCTGGTTTGGTCCATCACACTGGACTCCTTCTCTTCCTGAGTAATAGGCGGGAGGCACTGAATGGGCTGTCCCTGTTCTTCTCCAATAATGTCAATGGGCTGAATGGCTTCCTCATATTCCTGTGAAACCAGCGTGAGCTGCTGAATGAACTTCTTGATGTCAACAGAAGGCAAACACTGCCTTGATATCGGGGTCAGTCATTTTTACCTGAACCCTTGTATCAGTCTCTTTTGTTCACATCAATAAGCCATGGTACAGGAGCAACAAGTGTTTTCTTCAAACAGGTGGGATTGAATATCAGGATTTCTGTTCTCAAGACTGTTCGGGGAGCTAGGTGACTGAAAGGATTTGAAGAGGGGGTAGGTGGATATTGACCTGACAGAGAGGTGAGGGCGATGAAGAATTGGGAATGAAAGAGGATTTAAGACTAAGAGCAGATCAGCCATAATCTTAGTGAAAGGCAAGGCAGGCTTGGGGAGTGAACGACCTGTTTCTGATGTTCTCACATTCTGTTATTGGAAAGTTAGGGGGTGTTATTTTCATGAACGTGCAAATTACTGAATATTGCAGTCAGGGAGACCAGAGGAGTTTGTGAGCCATGTCTGGGCGAGGTATATGGGCTGTATTCACAGTGAATCTGGGTCTATAACATGATCAATAAATGAAACACAAGTTTCAGAGACGGGTATCTCTGTAAAAAGAGATGAGGTGCCTCTTTCATACCCAACCTGGGTTTTCCAATTACATTTCCCAAATCACATCAAAGCGTGTGACAGCCTTAAAGGGCTGAATGGTCTCCTCTGTTTCTGTGCATCAGGTTATAGATGTAAGTAGCCTCCAACTGTTCCTGTCTAGCAGGTTTGATGGGCTGAATGGAACACAAAAACATGGGACTGAGGAGCAGGAGTGGGGCATTAGATACTTTGATCCTTCTCCACAAGGCACTAAAATTGTGGCTGATCAGGTTATGGTCTCAGCCCCACTTTCCTGTCTGCGTCCAATTATCTGTGACTCACTTCCCTATCAAATAATTAACTAACACAGCTTTCAGTCCACGTGAACATAGAGGCGCAATAAAAACTTCCAGTGAAGAGAATTCCCACTTGAAAGGTACTTTAAGAATTTTTCTCCATCCCTCTTATAGAATTAGAGAGTCATGCAGAATGGAAACAGACCCGTTAGTCCAATATATTCTCTCCGATCAGATACCAAAACCCATTAGTCCCATTTGCCAGCATTTGCCCAATATTCCTCCTATGACTGTACCCGCCTTAACCACTTTCTCTGACAGCACTTTCTGTACACACACCACTCTCTGTGTGCACCATTTATCTTCATGTTCCTTCTAAATCATTCGCCCTCTCCACTTCAATCTGTGCTGTCTTATTCTGGACTCCCCTATCCTGGGATCAGACCATGGCTATTTAGAATATCCATACCCCTGATGATTTTAAAAACCGCTATAATGTCACCCCTCAGTCTCTGACACTCCAGGAAGCACTTCAACCTAATCAACCTCTCCCCGAAGCTCAAACCTCCAGTCCTGGAACATCCAGGTAAATCTTTTCTCCAGACAGCCGAGTTGTACGCAGTATTCTTAAAGTGGCCTCACCAACACCCTGGGAGAGTTGGATTTGGCTGAATTCCCTTTGCTTTAGGCAGTGAGTAGATTCCAATGGATGCTGGTCAGGGATCATCCAAAGGGTAGCACGGTGGTTCGCACTGCTGCCTCGCAGCACCAGGGACTTGGGTTCGATTCCAGCCTTGGGTGATTGTCTGTGTGGAGTTTGCACATTCTCCCCTTGTCTGTGTGAGCTTCTCATGCGTGCTCCAGTTTCCTACTACAGATGCAACATGCCACCACAGCTCCTCTACTCAATGCTCTGACTGATGTGCCAAATGTGTTCAGCACCACTGTCTACCTGCGACTCCACTTTCAAGGAACAATGTACCTGCAGCCCGAGGTCCCTTTGTTCCACAACACGCCCCAGGACCTTACCATTAAGTATATAATTTCTCCATGATTTACCTTCCCAAACTGAAAAACCTCGTATTTATCTAAATTAAACTTCATCTCTCACGCCTTGCTTCTTTGTCCCATCTAATTGTGGTCTCGTTTTACTCTGAGATAATCTTCTAGACCACCTTTCTGATGCAATCTGTAAACTTACTAACTATGGCCCTAGTGTTGACATCCAAATCATTGATATAAATGATAAAATGTAGTGACCTCAGTGTTGATTCTTGCAGCACACTGCTTCTCGGAAGCCTCCAATCTGAAAAATACCCCTCTTCCTTCAAGCCAATTGTGACTAGATTCCCCTGTATCCCAAGTGACTGAACCTTACTAATCTGTCTGCTAATCGGAATGTTATGTACACCTGGCTGAGGTCCATGTAGACAATATCTAACACACAGCCTTCATCAATCTTCTTTGTCACAACTTCATAACACTAAACCAAATTAATGACCCATGATTTCCCATGCAGAAAGCCACGTTGACTATCCTGATCAGCCCTTGCCTTCACAAATGTATGTCAATCCTGTCCTTCAGAATCCCCTCCAAAAACTTACCCGCCACTGACATCAGGCTCACCGGTCTATAGTTCCCTGGCTTTTGGGGTCACTGTTTCCTTTTCTAGTCCCACTCCTCCACTGCTCACAAAAAATATCAAATGGAACCAGGTTGGTGATATGGTCGATGATATCCATCTCAGACTGGGTCAGGGTCAGTTTTAGCAACAACTCAGGCTAGTTTCTTCAACACGTTTATTATCCACAGCAATGTTACTCAAACTATGATGGAAAGATGAATGGAAAAGTGTTTGGGTATTGCAAATATATAATCGATATTTTCCTGTTTAAAACACTGCAACACACATACACACACACACAAACAAACAGGTTAACAAAATCTCTGCATTTTTAACTTGAAAGAACTTTGTCCAGATCTTACTGGAATTCATGACAAAAGTAAAAATTGAGATTGTCCAAATCGTTATTCTGCTTCTGAAGATATTGCACTCACATAGCTGCTAGCAATGGGGTTCTATCCTGGGAAGTTGGATTTGGCTGAATTCCCTTTGCTTTAGGCAGTGAGTAGATTCCAGTGAATTCTGGTTAGGGATCACCCAAAGGGAAGCACGGTGGTTAGCACTGCTGTCTCACAGCACCATGGACTTGGGTTCGAGTCCAGCCTTGGGTGACTGTCTCTGTGGAGTTTGCACATTCTCCCCTTGTCTGTGTGAGCTTCTAATGGGTGATCCCGTTTCCTACCACAGCTCAAACTGTGTAGGTTAGGTGAATTGGTCATGCTAAATTGAGTATAGTGTCCAGGGATTTCTAGGTTAGGTGCATTAGTCAGGGGTAAATATAGGGGAATGGGTTGGGAAGTTTGGTGTGGACTTGTTGGGCCGAAGGGCCTGTTTCAACTCTGCAGGGATTCTATAAAAATACGAATGGTAACGATGACTTTAGAGGTTTTTTTAGCTCGCACACATTGCTGTGATGAGGAACAATGAAGGAGAGAGAGTACAATAGGCCATTCCTTCTCAGGCAGATTACATTTTATCCCTCTCTGAGTTGAATCACACAGTAATGTCATCCTCTCCCAAACTGGACCATGTGAGGTTTCCTTGTACATTGTCCAAACTATGTCCCCATCACATTCCCTGTTCCATGTAGGTGCATCATTGCTGCTGTCATACACAGAGCCATACCCTTAGCAGAAAATGGTCTCGGTCAATTTGAAACATGTTTACATGGCTCTGCGTCATTAAAAAATAAAATGTTGAATTTATTCAGAATACCTGTGTTAAACTGAATGCACTCTTTAATTAAATACAGAAATTGCTGGAAAAGCTCGCCAGGTCTCTCAGTACCCAGATGCTGTAGTTGTACCAGCCTCCACCACTTCCTCTGGCAGCTCATTCCATACACACACCACCCTCTGTTTGAAATGGTGCCCTTTAGGCCTCATCAAAACCTTTCCCCTCTCACTTTCAAACAATGTCCTCTAGTATTGGACGCCCCTAACCTGGGGAAAACCCCTGACTACTTACCCTATCCATAACCGTTCGGATATTATAAACCGCTACTGCTGCGAAATGTGACTCCAATCAACACGAATGGCTGCACTTTCAGTCATCCTGGGCCTAAATTCTGAAATGCAATACTGACACCTCTTCCTTCTCCATCAGGTCGCAATTCTAAATCCATTTTAATCAGATTGTTCAGATGTATCATGAGGCACTTCTGTGGGATTTACACCTAGACCTTTGTGCCCAGAGGTAGGGACACTAGCATCACTCAGCAAAACCCAAAAAGCTGTAACATTATTCTCCTGTGTGTTTGTTCATCAGCCTGTTCTGACATGATGTGACATACCTCTGCAACAGGCAGGACTTGAATCCAGATCTTCTAATTCAGAGCGAGGAACAGTACCATACAAGTTCAGGTACTGGAATAAAATGCCGAGCTCTAGCTCAGAGGCAGAGACACTACCCATTACACCACCATACACAAATTTTATGTAACAGCATTCAGCTTTGTATAGATTTATTATAATTAGGTTACCATTATTGAACTACACAAAACACTTTGTGTTGTTAAACAAATGCAAGGTATTTGTCTTAACTGAAGGATGTTGAGTACACGTGCTGTGCCCTAGAAATTAACTATGACCATCTTTAATCGTTTATTATCTGTAGTCTGCAATATTAGGGAACGAAATCCTGCAGGCTCACTCTGCACAATGAAAGGTCTTGAATAGACAGAGACAGAGAAAGACCATAATTTCTGGCCACAAAATACGGATCAGTATTACCCACCTCTCATGTGTGACTGCCCTCTTCCTCAAACCATGAAATGATACAAGGCAGCTGATTACTGTCCAGCCTCTCCTCCCCACTGACTGTGTCTGCAATCAGGCCCTCATCCCCCTAACAACACAAAGCAACCCAAGCTCAGGGTCTTTGTGAAAATCAAGGCCGGAATCAAGGCATCCTGCAGAGGGGAAGGAATTTTAACATTAAACGGGGAAGGTAAGTACGTAGTAACATCACTCACTGGGTTGAAGAGTGGCAAGTGGAGCTTAGTTTGGATTAATGCGAGCTATTGGATTTGGTAAATCAAACAAGAGCAGGATCTATACAAGCAGGGCCCTTGGTAGTGTTTCAGAACAGAGACCTAGGCCGTCAGGCATAGTCCTTTAAAATTTGCATCTCATACAGAGAGTGTGGTTCAGAAGGTGTTTAACACACTTGTCTTCATTGGTCAGACCTTTGAGTATCGGAATTGGGACGAAATATTGTGGTTGTACAGGACATTTGTGAGACCTCTTCTGGAATACTGTGTCCAGCCTGATCATCCTGCCCGCTCATTCCATAGGCACACCACCCTCTGGGTGAAAACGCTGCCCCTTAGGTCACTTTTAAATGTTTCCCTCTCACCTTAAAACTATGCCCTCTAGTTTCAGTCTCCCCTACACTTATAAAATACATTGACTTTTCACGTTAATGTTATTGACCTTGATATTATTAAGCTGGAGAGGGTTCAGAGGAGAGTAATCTGGATGTTGTTGGGAATGGAGGAAGTGATCGATAAGGAGTGGCTGGATAGGCTGAGACTTTTTTCACTGAAGAATATGAGATTAAGGGGCAACTTTACAGAGGTTTACAAAATAATGAGGGGTACAGATAAGCTGGAGGGCTCATGTCTTTTCCCTAGAGTTGGGGATTCAAAACTGAGGGATATTTTAAGGTGCGAGGAAAAAGATTTACAAAAGTCATGAGCGGTAATTATTTTAGACAGAAGCTGGCTTGGGTGTGGAATGAACTTCCAGAGGAAGTGGTGAAAGCAGGGACACTTACAACGTTTAAAGGACATTTAGATCAGTCCATGGATAAGACATCAGTTTGGATGGTGCTGTAAGCAGCTGCCCTCTCCCTCCCCTTCTCTGAATGAATCCCTGTTGGTTTTCACCCTCTGCCAATGCCTATGCAGTGGCGTGTGGAGGCCAGCAGAGGGTGACATTGCATTACTTTAAGCACCACAGAGACTGCCAGACCTGCCCCACACAGAGACACACAGATACACACACAGCAATTGTTAGGACACAACATTGAGCTCATCTGGTAATTTAAATTAAACATAGCAGTATTGGGAATATAGCAGTATTTCACTTGCTCACACTCATGAGCGGGGCAGGATTTCAGTTGTTTCATGGGAACTGTGAAGCTATGACAATCTCATTGTTTGTAGATAAGACCAAACCTGGAAGAATTGTGAAGTCTATGGAGGAGAGTGTGGAACTCTAACAGGACAGTGACACGTTGGTGTAGTGTTCAGGTGTAAGGCAGATGGTGATCAGTGCAGAGCAGTGTGAGATGATACACTTTGGTACGAAAGACAATGAAAGACAGTTTAAAACAGGCTGTGCCATTATAAAGCGGGTGCAGGACCAGAGAGCGCTGCGTGTATATGAGCACAGATTGTCGAAGATGTCAGGACAAGTGGGGAGAGCAGTAACTATCACAGATTAGTTTCAGTATCTGAGCTGTTTACAGTGGGGGTGTAGGAGGGAGCCTCGGTGCTCCCTCCCTGGGAGGTGGTGGTGATGATGTATTGTGAGCCCACCCTCCTGCCCACCGAGACCTTGGGGATTCCATTTGTACCAGCTCGACACAAAAGGGAGATGGCATCAGGGCCACGGCTTCTAAGTTGTGCCGGGGGGAAACGGAGCTGCCAGTGGGTTTAAAGTGAGAATTGCCCTTCACTGAACATTGCTCCTTACTCGGTCGGTGGGACCTGGATGTTTCAGAATCTCCACACGAGGCATCCCAGTGCTCTCCGGCTCGTACCAGGGTCCTCCCCACATGGCGGGGGGTGGGGGGGAGGGGGGGGGAAGGGAACGGATATCGGGCACTCACCACCCGGATAGGCCCTTTCTGTCCTATTCCAGGCTGTTTCTCCTGAAATGGGAGAAAAGGAGGGAGAGAGGGAGGGTGGGAGTGGGTGGCCCTGCTGTTAGTGCTGGTGTAGGTGGGGGACGGGGTCATGGTGAGGTGTCCGGAGGCAGTCAGTCCACTTTGTTGTATCCATGCAGTGTTTTTAGTGAAGGGGGGTAACGTGGAGAGAGAGAGAGAGAGAGAGAGAGAGAGACAGACAGACAGACAGACAGAGACAGAGACAGAGAGAGAGAGAAAGTGCTGCACGCAGCAGTGAGAGTGGTGGAGCATGAATCTTGTTTGGGGAGTAGGTGCTACAACAGATATACAGTGAGTGTGAGGGAGCAGAGAGAATATGGTGAGCTGTATCCTGACAGAGAGGGGAAGATTATTGCTGCTTATCCTGTATTGCTGGACGTTTCCTCAGACCTCAGATACTGCACTGAACTGGGTGGTGAGCTCAGACCATGCTCGGTGTGTCTTGTGGTATGGCCCCCCTCTATACTAGCCCCTCCACCAGGACTTCCATGCCCCTGTCGACAAACCGTGATGTAAGTGCCTCTTATCTGCCATGCTCGAGGTAAACTGTGCAGGCAGCTCCGAACTGAGAAAGCTCAACCGTGTGCCCCTTGGCCTTTTAAAGATGGCACCAGCGCCAGCGATCACTGAATATCCAGGGGCATCCGGGCGATGGTGAGTACCACCCGCCATGATGGATGGGAGAATCAGGCCATTATTGAATGAGAGGGACATCATGGGGTGGGGTGGGTAGTTAATGAGGTAAGTTTGAAGTGATAGCACCGGGAAATAGCTCAGCCTCGTGCAGACGGTCCCTCTGTCACACTCAATGAAAATTAAACAAAGATAAATTATTGTTAGAATCTGCCCAATGAGTCATAGATTCTGTTGAAACCAATTCCAGTTACAAAGATGCAGAACAAATGTTCATCTGACTTCACATTAATATCCCTTTTTCCCATCTTTCCTGGGAAGACTGGCTCATGTTACAGGATGCTATCGAATTGCTGACATTTCAGCATTCTGAAACCTGGGAACACAGCCTTCCATGACATTGTCTCTCAGTCTCCCCCTCTCTGTCTACTTCCCAACCCACTCCCATGCGGTGATATTTAAACTGATTCCCCCGCCATCTCTCTCTGGCAGTGATGTTCACACCCACAACACCCCCTTGTCAGGGCACAATGGGGATATGGAGCTGTAAATGGGTGGAAGCTGCACAACCTGTCACTTCCAGCACGGGCTGCTAGTTTCCCCACGGTGGGCAGGGATCTAACACAGTGTTGCTGAGCAATGTACTGGGTGGGGGGGGGGGGGGGGGGGTGGGATGTACACAGTCCTAAATGCTGGGAGGGTAACTGCTCCTGGGTTACAGATCAATGCTCTGGTTTTGTGTACACAGCCCTACATGCTGGGAGGGTAACTGTTCCTGGGTTACAGATCAATGCTCTGGTTTGGTGTACACAGCCCTACATGCTGGGAGGGTAACTGCTCCTGGGTTACAGATCAATGCACTGGGGTGGGGTACACAGTCCTACATGCTGGGAGGGTAACTGCTCCTGGTTTACAAATCAATGCACTGGGGTGGTGTACACAGCCCTACATGCTGGGAGGGTAACTGCTCCTGGGTTACAGATCAATGCCCTGGTTTGGGGTACACAGCCCTACATGCTGGGAAGGTAACTGCCCCTGGGTTACAGATCAATGCACTGAGGGGGGAATGTACACAGTCCTACATGCTGGGAGGGTAACTGCTCCTGGTTTACAGATCAATGCCCTGGTTTGGGGTACACAGCCCTACATGCTGGGAGGGTAACTGCTCCTGGGTTACAGATCAATGCACTGGGGTGGTGTGCACAGTCCTACATGCTGGGAGGGTAACTGCTCCTGGGTTACAGATCAATGCACTGGGGTGGGGTACACAGCCCTACATGCTGGGAGGGTAACTGCTCCTGGGTTACAGATCAATGCCCTGGTTTGGTGTACACAGCCCTACATGCTGGGAGGGTAACTGCTCCTGGGTTACAGATCAATGCCCTGGTTTGGTGTACACAGCCCTACATGCTGGGAAGGTAACTGCCCCTGGGTTACAGATCAATGCACTGGGGGGCGGGGGATGTACACAGTCCTACATGCTGGGAGGGTAACTGCTGCTGGTTTACAGATCAATGCCCTGGTTTGGGGTACACAGCCCTACATGCTGGGAGGGTAACTGCTCCTGGGTTACAGATCAATGCCCTGGTTTGGTGTACACAGCCCTACATGCTGGGAGGGTAACTGCTCCTGGGTTACAGATCAATGCCCTGGTTTGGTGTACACAGCCCTCCATGCTGGGAGGGTAACTGCTCCTGGGTTACAGATCAATGCCCTGGTTTGGTGTACACAGCCCTACATGCTGGGAGGGTAACTGCTCCTGGATTACAGATCAATGCACTGGTTTGGTGTACACAGCCCTACATGCTGGGAGGGTAACTGCTCCTGGGTTACAGATCAATGCCCTGGTTTGGGGTACACAGTCCTACATGCTGGGAGGGTAACTGCTCCTGGTTTACAGATCAATGCACTGGGGTGGGGTACACGGCCCTACATGCTGGGAGGGTAACTGCTCCTGGATTACAGATCAATGCACTGTGGTGGGGTACACAGCCCTACATGTTGGGAGGGTAACTGCTCCTGGGTTACAGATCAATGCCCTGGTTTGGTGTACACAGCCCTACATGCTGGGAGGGTAACTGCTCCTGGTTTACAGATCAATGCACTGGGGTGGTGTACACAGCTCTAGATGCTGGGATGGTAACTGCTCCTGGGTTACAGATTAATTCACAGGTGATCACTGCATAGTTCGCTGTGCTGGTCAGACTATCTGGTTGATGTTTATAGATCATGCACTGAAGTGGTTTGTGTAGCTCCCCGTGCTGGATGGATATTTGTTCCAGCTTCACACATTAGTGCCCTGATGTGGTCTGCACAGCTCCCAGTGTTGGACACAAATGTAGCCTGTGCACAGTACATCATGCTGGTGGGGAGGATAAAGGGGAAAGGTGATGGACTGGTCAAGGAGATCCTGGAAACTTCTGTCCCCGACATTCTATAACTGACATTCCCCGGAACGTTCTGTCCCCGACATTCTATAACTGTCATTCCCCGGAACTTTCTATCCCCGACATTCTATAACTGACATTCCCCGGAACGTTCTGTCCCTAACACTCTATAACTGTCATTCCCCGGAACGTTCTGTCCCCGACATTCCATAACTGACATTCCCCGGAACTTTCTGTCCCTAACATTCTATAATTGTCATTCCCCGGAACGTTCTGTCCCCGACATTCTATAACTGACATTCCCCGGAACGTTCTGTCCTTGACATTCTATAACTGACATTCTCCGGAACGTTCTGTCCCCGACATTCTATAACTGACATTCCCCGGAACGTTCTGTCCCTAACATTCTATAACTGACATTCCCCGGAACGTTCTGTCCCCGACATTCTATAACTGTCATTCCCCGGAACGTTCTGTCCCCGACATTCTATAACTGACATTCCTCGGAACGTTCTGTCCCTGACATTCTATAACTGACATTCCCCGGAACGTTCTGTCCCCGACATTCTATAACTGACACACCCCGGAACGTTCTGTCCCTGACATTCTATAACTGACATTCCCCGGAACGTTCTGTCCCCGACATTCTATAACTGACACACCCCGGAACGTTCTGTCCCTGACATTCTATAACTGATATTCCCCGGAAAGTTCTGTCCCCGACATTCTATAACTGACACACCCCGGAACGTTCTGTCCCTGACATTCTATAACTGACATTCCCCGGAACGTTCTGTCCCCGACATTCTATAACTGACATTCCCCGGAACGTTCTGTCCCCGACATTCTATAACTGTCATTCCCCGGAACGTTCTGTCCCTGACATTCTATAACTGACATTCCCCGGAACGTTCTGTCCCCGACATTCTATAACTGACATTCTCCGGAACGTTCTGTCCCCGACATTCTATAACTGACATTCCCCGGAACATTCTGTCCCCAACATTCTATAACTGTCATTCTCCGGAAAGTTCTGTCCCCGACATTCTATAACTGACATTCCCCGGAACGTTCTGTCCCTGACATTCTATAACTGACATTCCCCGGAACGTTCTGTCCCCGACATTCTATAACTGACACACCCCGGAACGTTCTGTCCCTGACATTCTATAACTGACATTCCCCGGAACGTTCTGTCCCCGACATTCTATAACTGACACACCCCGGAACGTTCTGTCCCTGACATTCTATAACTGACATTCCCCGGAACGTTCAGTCCCCGACATTCTATAACTGACATTACCCGGAACGTTCTGTCCCCAACATTCTATAACTGTCATTCCCCGGAATGTTCTGTCCCTGACATTCTATAACTGACATTCCCCTGAACGTTCTGTCCCTGACATTCTATAACTGACATTCCCCGGAACGTTCTGTCCCTGACATTCTATACCTGACATTCCCCGGAATGTTCTGTCCCCAACATTCTATAACTGACATTCCCCGGAACGTTCTGTCCCTGACATTCTGTAACTGACATTTTTGTCAGTAATTCCGACCTTCCCATTTGTTACTCCAGCTCCGATTATTTTAATAAATCCCTGAATGCAGGGACACATTTGAAAATCTCACTGGGTCCCCGATCAAACGGGTCCCTTTGCCTCCAGGCTGATGGATAATGGGTTTGTTTTCCTTCCTCACAGTTAACGTAGTGACCATCTACGTCCTGCTTTATAAAGATTGTGGATTGTCTCCATGTGTCAGACGTTACCTGGGGGCCATGGCAGCGGCGGATCTCCTGGTCATTATCCTCGACCTGATACTGAGACACATTCCCATTGTTTATCGGGAACAGTTTAATTTCCTAAACTCCGTCCCCGTGTGTAATATCCACGCCATCCTGCTTTATGCAGCCACTGACTGCTCTGTCTGGTTCACCGTCACTTTCACCTTTGATCGGTTTGTGGCCATTTGTTGCCAGAAGCTGAAAAGTAAATATTGCAGTGAGAAAACGGCGGCTGTGTTTCTGGGAGCAGTGACTCTGCTGAGCTGTTTAAAGAACATTTTCTGGTATTTTATGCTCTCAGCTCGGTATTCACTGGGGAACTAGCCCTGGTTTTGTGGTGGAACAATCGCTGTTCGATCCTCCAGTGTCTGGGTCACAATCGAGTTCCTCCACCACATTCTAACCCCGTGCGTCCCATTTCTCCTGATTCTGCTGCTCAATGTTCTCACCGTCAGACACATTGTAGTGACCAGCAGATCCCGCAGGAGACTCCGCGCTCACACCAATGGGGACGCTCAGTCTGACACTGAAATGAGAAACCGAAAAAAATCCATCATTTTACTGTTTGTGATCTCGGCCAATTTCATTCTGTTATGGTCAATGTTAATGCTGTATTCTATATGGAGTCGGATGTGGGTGTTTGGATATCGGTCTGTGTATCTCGATTACATTGTGCTGGAATTGGGCTTCATGCTGCAGCTCCTCAGTTGCTGCACAAACACCGCGATTTATGCCGTGACCCAGACTAAGTTCAGGCAGCAGCTGAAGAATGTGCTGAAATATCCCTTCACCCAGATCCATCCATCCATCAAATTCCCTCATTAATCAATCTATCCGGGATTTTCTCATTTCAGTTCAGTGTTTCAGCGATGGGGCAGCCTGTCGCTGTAGTAACAGACTGAGGGTAGCATTGGTTTGTCCATCCTTATCCCACAGGGGGGTTACAGGGAAACATTTCAATGTTTCTCACAACTCAGGGGCCAGTGAGAAAAGGCACCATCCCACTGACTGTATCCATCACTTCCATTTGTAACCAATAAAAATGTTGATTAAAGCGTGCCGAGCAGCAGAGTGACCGATGTTGGTGTGTGTCTTTGTGTTGGAGAAACTGAGCTGGAGAGAGACAGACTCAGCCCCAAGTCCTGGTCCTCAGGGAAGGGGAGGGCACCGGGCCCTGAGCTCAGGAGCTGGGTTTAACTCACTCTGCACCCCGCCACTCCAACGTGGCCTCCCCATTTCCTCTCCCCCACTCTCTCCACCTGCCTCCACTCTTTCCTCTCCCCCCTCCCCTGCACTCTCTCTCTCTCTCTCTCCTGCCGTCTCTGTCTCCCTCCCGCAATTCCGTCTCCACACCATTTTTCCCCCTCCTCCCATCTCCCACATCTCTCTGTCATCTCACAACCACCCTTTCAACCACATGCAACCACATGCAACCACAGCACCACCCAGTACCCCACTCCCCAGTCTCTGGATCAGAGGGAGAGGGACGCGTCAGGGAGACAGACTGCGTCAGAGAGGGAGGGAGGGGCAGGAGGGAGAGATATTTAGTCAGAGAGAAACAGAGGGAGGTGAGGAGAAAGAGAGACCGAGGGAGGTGGATCGAGAGTGAGAGAAGGTGGAGAGAGAGTGAAGGAGTGAAGGAGCAGGGAGAGAGAGAGAGAGAGAGACAGAGACAGAGAGAGAGAGAGAGAAGGTGAGGGATAAAGTGAGGGAGACATAACGAGAGAGGGGTCAGAGAGAGGGGGACAGAGAGAAAGGGACACAGAGAGAGAGGGGGACAGAGAGAGGGGACAGAGAGAGAGGGGGACAGAGAGAGGGGACAGAGAGAGGGGGACAGAGTGAGGGGGACAGAGAGAGAGGGGCACAGAGAGGGGGACAGAGAGAGAGGGGACAGAGAGAGAGGGGACAGAGAGAGAGAGAGGGATACAGAGAGAGAGGGACACAGAGAGGGGGTACAGAGAGAGGGCTGGGACCGGGAAGGCGGGACAGAGAGGGGGATAGGGAGAGGGGGAACAGAGAAAGAGGGGGACAGAGAGAGGTGGGATTGAGAGAGAGGGGCACAGAGAGAGGGGAAAGAGAGAGGGGGTATAGAGAGAGGGGTGGTGACAGAGAGAGAGGGGGGACAGAGAGAGGGGAGTAAGAGGGGGTATAGAGAGAGGGGTGGTGACAAAGAGAGAGGGATAGAGAGAGGGGGTACAGAGAGAGAGGGGGACAGAGAGAGGGGAACAGAGAGAGGGGGCAGAGAGAGTGGGTACAGAGAGAGGGGGACTGAGAGAGAGGGACAGAGAGACAGGGACAGAGACAGAGGGACAGAGAGAGAGGGGGAACCGAGAGAGGGCTGGGACCGAGAAGGCGGAACAGAGAGGGTATATAGAGACGGGGACAGAGAGAGGGGGGTCAGAGAGAGGGTGGACAGAGAGGGGAGGAACGGAGATGGGGACATAGAGAGAGGGGGACAGAGAGAGAGGGGTACAGAGAGAGGGGGCAGAGGGGGATAGAGAGAGTGGAGACAGAGAGAGTGGGCAGACTGGAGGGGGGCAGAGAGAGAGGGTGGACAGAGAGGGGAGGGACGGAGATGGGGACATAGAGTGAGGGGGACAGAGAGAAAGGGGTACAGAGAGAGTGGTTACAGAGAGAGTGGGGACAGGGAGAAGGGCGACAGAGAGGGTGCAAACAGGGAGAAGGGGGGACAGAGAGACAGGGGCGCAGTAAAGAGGGAGAAATAGGGGGACAGAGAGACGGAGTCAGATAGAGGGGAAGGCAGAGAGAGGGGGAATGAGAGAGGAGGGAAGAGCGAGGGGAACAGAAGTGGCAGACTGAGAGCGGGGGGACAGAGAGAGAGGAGAGGCAGAGTGGGCAGAGAGAGGTGGTACAGAAAGACGGGGACAGAGAGAGAGGTGGTACAGAGAGACGAGGGTGCAGTAGAGGGGGGACAGGGAGACGGAGAGGAATGGACAGAGAGAGGGGCAAAGAGAGAGGGGGACAGAGGGGGCGGACTGAGAGCAGGGGGACTGAGAGAAGGAGGTGCAGAGAGAGGGGGGGCCGAGAGAGGGGGACAGAGAGCGGGAGAGATCGGGGTGGGGGGGTAGAGAGAGTGGTGGTCACAGAGAGAGGGGCGGCAGAGGGGGCAGAGAGAGGAGTACAGAGAGAGGGGGACAGAGAGAGAGGGGGGACAGAGACAGAGGGGGGACAGAGACAGAGGGGGGACAGAGAGAGAGGGGACAGAGAGAGGAGGGAACAAAGGGAGAGGGGGTCAGAGGGGGGGCAGAGGTGGAAGAGAGAGGGGTGACAGAGAGAGGGGAAAATGAGAGAGGGGGACAGTGAGCGAAGGGGACAGAGGGGGAGGACAGAGAGAGAGGGGGGACAGAGAGAGAGTAGGGACAGAGACGGGGAGAAAGTGAGAGGGGGGGACGGATAGAGAGCGTGGAAAGAAAGAGGGGTGGGAATAGAGAGGGGAACAGAGGGGGCAGACAGAGAGAGTGGGGACCGCGAGAGAGAGGGACAGAGAAAGAGGGGGACAGAGAGAGGGGGGACAGAGAGAAGGGGGAAAGAGAGGGGGAGGTCAGAGAGAGAGAGCGGGGGTCAGAGAGAGAGGGGTTCAGAGAGACAGGCGGGACAGACAGAGAGGGGACAAGAAAGTGGGGGAGAGAGAGGGTTGAGTGAAAGGGGAGAGAGAGAGGGAAGAGAGAGGGGGGACAGAGAGAGGGGTGCAGAGAGAGAGGGGTGGACAGAGAGATGGGGCCAGAGGGAGAGGGAGGGACAGAGTGAGAGGGTGGCAGAGACGAGGGTGACAGAGCGGGGGGTACAGAGAGGGGGGACAGAGAGAGCGTGGGGACAGAGAGAGGGGGGAAATTGAGAGGGGGGACAGAGAGCTGGGGGGCGCAGAGAGAGGGGGGACATAAAGAGGGGGCAGAGAGTGCGGGGTAAAGAAAGGGGAGGAAAGAGAGAGGACAGACAGTGAGGACAGACAGAGAGAGTGGCGACAGAGAGAGGGGAGGACAGAAAGGAGTAGGGAAAACAGATGGGGGGACAGAGAGAGGGGGATACAGAGAGAGGGGGACAGAGAGGGTGGATCAGAGAGAGGGGGGAAAGAGAGAGGGGTGACAGAGAGATGGGGGCAGAGAGGGGGGGACAGAGAGAGGGGGACAGAGAGAGTAGGGCAGAGAGAGAAGTGACAGAGAGGGGGGACAGAGAGAGAGGGATAGAGAGAGGGGGAACAGAGAGAGTGAGGGGACAGAGAGAGGGGGTATATAGAGAGGGCTGAGACCGAGAATGGGGGACAGAGAGGGGGGTTCAGAGAGGGGAGTCAGAGAGAGGGGGTACAGAGAGATGGGACAGAGAGTGTGGGAACAGTGAGAGAGGGAGACACAGAGAGAGGTACAGAGAAAGCGCTGGGACCGCGAAGGCGAGACAGAGAGGGGGGATAGGGAGAGGGGGGATAGAGAGAGAGAGGGGACAGAGTGAGGAGGTAGAGAGAGGGGGATAGAGAGAGGGGGAACAGAGAGGGGGGAACAGAGACGGGGGACAGAGAGGGGGACTGAGAGAGGGGGCAGGGAGGGGGCAGAGAGGGGGGGACACAGAGAGGGGGGACAGAGAGAGTGAGTGGACAGAGAAGGCTGGGACCGAAAAGGCTGGACAGAGAGGAGGGATAGGGATAGGGGGGAATAGAGAGAGAGGGGGGACAGAGAGAGGAGATAGAGAGAGGGGGATAGAGAGAAGGGGGACAGAGAGGGGGAACAGAGAGAGTGAGGGGACAGAGAGAGGAGGTAGAGAGAGAGGTCTGTGACCTAGAAGGGGGAACGGGGGTGGGGGGTGGGGGAACAGAGAGGGGGGTCAGAGAGACGGGTAAATAGAGACGGGGACAGAGGGGGCGGACTGATAGCGGGGGACAGAGAAAAGGGGGGACAGAGAGAGGGGGCAGAGGGTAGTGACAGAGAGGGGAGACAGACAAAGAGAGAGGGGAGGACAGAGAGAGGGGGGACAGAGAGAGGGGGACAGAGAGAGCGGGGACAGAGAGGGGGCGACAGAGAGAGATGGATAGAGAGAGGGGGGACAGAGAGAGGGAGGGTACATAGAGAGGGCTGGGACCGAGAAGGCGGGACAGAGATTGGGGGAACAGAGAGGGGGGCTCAGAGTGAGGGGGAACAGAGAGAGGGGAGTCAGAGAGAGGGGAGTCAGAGAGAGGGTGTCAGAGAGGGGGTGAACGAGAGAGGGGGACAGAGAGAGAGGGGGGACACAGAGAGGGGGTACAGAGAGAGGGCTTGGACCGAAAGGTGGGGGGAGAGGGAGGGGGGTCAGAGAGAGGGGTAAAGAGAGACGGCGACAGAGGGTGCGGACTGAGAGCGGGGTGACAGAGAGAAGTGGTGACAGAGAGAGAAGGACAGAGAGAGTGAGGGGACAGAGAGAGCGGGTACAGAGAGAGGGCTGGGATCGAGAAGGCGGGACAGAGAGTGGGATACAGAGAGGGGGAACAGAGAAAAAGGGGGACAGAGAGAGGTGGGATTGAGAGAGAGGTGGACAGAGAGAAGGGAAAGAGAGAGGGGAGACAGAGAGTGGGGTAGAGAGAGAGGGTATAGAGAGAGGGGTGGTGACAGAGAGAGGGGGGACAGAGAGAGAGGGGATTTAGAGGGGGTATAGAGAGAGGGGTGGTGACAGAGAGAGAGGGGAACACAGAGAGAGGGAGACAGACAGAGGGGGGACAGAGAGGGAGGCAGAGAGAGGGGGTACAGAGAGAGACGGGGACAGAGAGAGGGGAACAGAGAGAGGGGGCAGAGAGAGTGTGTACAGAGAGAGGAGGACAGAGAGAGAGGGACAGAGAGAGAGGGACAGAGAGAGAAGGACAGAGAGAGGGGGAACCGAGAGAGGGCTGGGACCGAGAAGGCGGAACAGAGAGGGTGTACAGAGACGGGGACAGAGAGAGGGGGGTCAGAGAGAGGGTGGACAGAGAGGGGAGGGACGGAGATGGGGACATAGAGAGAGGGGGAAAGAGAGAGAGGGGTACAGAGAGAGTGGTTACAGAGAGAGTGGGGACAGAGAGAGGGGGTCAGAGAGCGGAAGAGATCGGGGGGAGGGGGGGCAGAGAGGGTGGGGGTCACAGAGAGAGGGGCGGCAGAGGGGGCAGAGAGAGGAGTACAGAGAGAGGGGGACAGAGAGAGAGGGGGGACAGAGACAGAGGGGGGACAGAGAGAGAGGGGACAGAGAGAGGAGGGAACAAAGGGAGAGGGGGTCAGACAGAGGGGGGGCAGAGGTGGAAGAGAGAGGTGACAGAGAGAGGGGGGACAGTGAGAGAGGGGGACAGTGAGCGAGGGGGACAGAGGGGGAGGACAGACAGACAGGGGGGACAGAGAGAGAGTAGGGACAGAGACGGGGAGAAAGTGAGAGAGGGGGGACGGATAGAGAGAGCGTGGAAAGAAAGAGGGAGATATAGAGAGGGGAACAGAGGGGGCAGACAGAGAGAGTGGGGACCGCGAGAGGGAGGGACAGAGAAAGAGGGGGACAGAGAGAGGGGGGACAGAGAGAAGGGGAAAAGAGAGGGGGAGGTCAGAGAGAGGGGGGATCAGAGAGAGAGGGGTTCAGAGAGACAGGCAGGACAGACAGAGAGGGGACAAGAAAGTGGGGGAGAAAGAGAGTTGAGTGATAGGGGAGAGAGAGAGGGAAGAGAGAGGGGGGGCAGAGAGAGGGGTGCAGAGAGTGGGGTGCAGATAGTGGGGGACAGAGAGACGTGTACAGAAAGAGAGAGGTGGACAGAGAGATGGGGCCAGAGGGAGAGGGATGGACAGAGTGAGAGGGTGACAGAGACGAGGGTGACAGAGCGGGGGGTACAGAAGGGGGGGGGCATTGAGAGGGGGGGGACAGAGAGCTGGGGGGCGCAGAGAGAGGGGGGACATAAAGAGGGGCAGAGAGTGTGGGGGAAAGAAAGGGGAGGAAAGAGAGAGGACAGACAGAGAGGACAGACAGAGAGAGTGGCGACAGAGAGAGCGTGGGACAGAGAGAGGGGAGGACAGAGAGGAGGGGGGACAGAGAGGGGGGGACAGAGAGAGGGGGATACAGAGAGAGGGGATCAGAGGGAGAGGGGGGACAGAGAGAGGGGGACAGAGAGAGGGGGATACAGAGAGAGGGGGATATAGAGATAGGTTGGGCAGAGAGGGAGGGGATAGAGACAGAGGGGGACAAGAAAGTGGGGGAGAGAGGTAGGGGAGAGATGGGGAGAGAGGGGGGTAAAGAGAGGGTGGACAGAGAGACGGGGACAGTGAGTGGGGGACAGAGAGCAGTGGACAGAGAGAGTGGGGACAGAGGGAGAGGAGGGTAGAGAGAGAGGGGGGACAGACAGAGGGGTGACGGGAGAGAGGGGGACAGAGAGAGGGCAAACAGAGAGGGGGACAACGAGGGGGTCGGGGGGGATTGCGATGGGGGACAGAGAGGGGGGACAGTGACAGAGGGGCAGAGAGAGAGGGACAGGGGGCAGAGAGAGGGGGAGGGGGGACAGAGAGAGGCGGAAGGGGGGGACAGAGAGAGGGGGGATAGAAAGAGGGGGCAGAGAGAGGGGGGGCAGAGAGGGGGGACAGAGAGAGGGGAACGGAGAGAGAGAGGGGGGACAGAGAGAGGGGGACAGAGAGAGGGGATCAGACAGAGAGGGGGGACAGAGAGGGGACAGTGAGAGAGGGACAGAGAGAGGAACAGGGGGACAGAGAGAGGGGTAGGGGAGACAGAGAGAGGAGGGTGGGGGGGGGGTAACAGAGAGAGGGGGAATAGAAAAAGGGGGACAGAGAGAGGGGGGAAGAGAGAGGGGGACAGAGTAAGGGGGGATAGAGAGGGGGAACAGAGAGAGCGGGGATAGAGAGAGAGGGGGACAGAGAGGGGGCGGCAGAGAGAGGGGAACAGAGAGAGGAGGGACAGAGAGAGGGGACAGAGAGAGGGAATCAGAGAGAGAGGGGGGACAGAGAGGGTGGGACAGAGAGAGGGGGATACTGAGAGAGGGGGATACAGAGAGAGGTTGGGCAGAGAGTGGGGGCAGAGAGAGTGGGACAGTGAGAAGGAAGTCAGTGAGGAGGGACAGAGGGGGGACAGAGAGGGGGTGTCAGAGAGGTGGAGAAAGAGAGATGTTATGATAGAGTGAGAGGGGACAGGGGGAGCATAGAGAGTGGTACAGAGGGGTCAGACGGAGAGTGGGGGATAGAGAGAAGGAGGGACAGAGGAAGAGGGGGGACAGAGAAAGGGTGGACAGAGGAAGAGGGGCACAGAGAGAGGGGTCAGATAGAGGGGACAGAGAGACGGGAAAGAGAGACGGGACAGAGAGAGAGGGAGAACAGAGAGAGGTGGTACAGAGAGAGGGGGAACAGAGGGGGGTACGGGGAGAAGGAGGGACAGAGAGAGGGGGAAACAGAGAGAGTGGGAAGAGTGAGAGAGGGTAGACAGAGAGACGGGGGCGCAGTAGAGGGGGGACAGGGGGATGGAGAGGGGGGACAGAGAGGGGGGGAAAGAGAGAGGGGTCAGTGAGGGGCGGACTGAGAGCGGGGAACAGAGAGAAGGAGGGGCAGGGAGAGGTGGACCCAAAGTGGGGGACAGAGAGTGGGAGAGACAGAGGGGGGTAGCAGAGAGAGGTGGTTCAGAGAGAGAGGGCGGCAGAGGGGGCAGAGAGAGGAGTAGAGAGGGGCAGAGAAAGAGGGGGGACAGAGAGAGAGTGGACAGATTGGGGACAGAGAGGGGAGGGACAGAGAGGGGGGGGCAGAGAGTGGGGGACAGAGATAGGGGGAACAGAGAGTCGGGGTCAGAGAGAGGGGGGACAGAGAGCAGGGGCACAGAGTGTGGGGGGACAGAGAGCGTGGAGATAGAGAGCGTGGGGACAGAGAGCGGCCGGGCAGAGGGGCGGGACAGAGAAAGGAGGACAGAGAGAGGAGGGAACAGGGGGAAAGGGGGTCAGAGAGGGGCAGAGGGGGAAGTGAGCGGGGTGACAGAGACAGAGGGGGACAGAGAGAGAGGGATAGAGAGAGTGGGGACAGAGAATGTGGGTGCCAGAGAGAGGGGGCGAAAGAGAGAGAGGGGACAGAGAGAGAAGTTGGTGGACAGAGAGATGGGGACAGAGGGAGAGGAGGGTACAGAGATAGAGGGGTGGACAGAAAGAGGGGGACAGAGAGAGGATGGAAAGAAAGAGGGGGAAAGGGAGAGGGGGACAGTGGAGGCGGATAGAGGGAGTGGGGACAGAGAGAGGGAGGGACAGAGAAAGAGGAGGACAGAGAGAAGGGGGGCAGAGAGGGGGCGGTCAGAGAGAAGAGGGGGTCAGAGAGAGAGGGGCACAGAGAGAGGGGACGGGGGACAGAGGGAGGCGGACGGGGGGACAGAGAAAGGGGGGATAGAAAGAGGGGGACGGAGAGAGGGGGACAGAGGTGGGGGGGACAGAGGGAGGGGGGACAGAGAGGGGGGTCAGAGAGAGGGTGGATAGAGAGAGTTGGGATCGAGAGAGGGGGGACAGAGAGAGGGGAACGGAGGGGGGGGACAGAGAGAGGGGGAGAGAGAGAGGCGGACGGGAGGACAGCGAGAGGGTAGATAGAAAGAGGGGGACAGAGAGAGGGGGGGACAGAGAGAGGGGAATGGAGAAAGAGCGGGATATAGAGAGGGGGAGAGAGAGAGAGAGGGGGGTCCGTGAGAGGGGGGACAGTGAGAGGGGGACAGAGCGGGGGTGTCAGAGAGGGGGAGAAAGAGAGACGGTATGACAGAGTGAGGGGTGACGGGGGAGCAGAGAGAGTGGTACAGAGGGGGCAGACTGAGAGTGGGGTGCAGAGAGGAGGGACAGAGAGAGGGGGGACAGAGGAAGAGGGGGGACAGAGAAAGGGGGGAGAGAGAGAGGGGACAGAGAGCGGGGGGACAGAGAGCGGGGGGACAAATAGCGGGGGGACAGAGAGAGAGGGGGACAGAGAGAGGGGGACAGAGAGAGAGGGGGGACAGAGAGAGGGGGGGACAGAGAGAGGGGGACAGAGAGAGGGTCGTGGACAGAGAGATGGGGACAGAGGGAGAGGAGGATACAGAGAGAGGGGTGGACAGAAAGAGGGGGACAGAGAGAGGATGGAAAGAAAGAGGGCGAAAGGGAGAGGGGGACAGAGGGGGCGGATAGAGGGAGTGGGTATAGAGAGAGGGAGGGACAGAGAAAGAGGGGGACAGAGAGAGCGGGACAGAGAGAAGGGGGGCAGAGAGAGGGCGGTCAGAGAGAATAGGGGGTCAGAGAGGGGGGACAGAGAGAGAGAGGGGACAGTGAGAGAGGGCTTAGAGGGGGAACAGAAAAGGATGACAGAGAGAGGGGGACATGGAGAGGGGAGGGACAGAGAGACGGAGACAGAGAGAGGGGGGACAGAGAGGGGGGGGACAGAGAGACAGTGGACAGAGAGAGTGGTGGCAGAGAGAGGGGGACAGAGAGAGGGGGACACAGAGAGTGGGGGCAGAGAGAGGGGGACAGAGAGAGGAGGCAGGGAGAGGGCGACAGAGAGAGAGGGGGACAGAGAGAGAGGGGGACAGAGAGACAGGGGACAGAGAGAGTGGGGCAGAGAGAGGGGGACGGAGAGAGGGGGACAGAGAGAGGGGGACAGAGAGAGGGGGACAGAGAGAGGAGGCAGGGAGAGGGCGACAGAGAGAGAGGGGGACAGAGAGAGAGGGGGACAGAGAGACAGGGAACAGAGAGAGTGGGGGCAGAGAGAGGGGGACAGAGAGAGGGGGACACAGAGAGTGGGGGCAGAGAGAGGGGGACAGAGAGAGGGGGACAGAGAGAGGGGGACAGAGAGAGGGGGCTAGAGGAGGACAGAAAAAGGGTGACAGAGAGCGTGACAGAGAGAGGGCGGACATAGAGGGGAAAGAGATAGAGGGGATAGAGAGACGGGTGTCAGAGGGGGGAGCAGAGAGAGGGGGCCGGGGTTGGTTGGCAGTGGGGCGGAGCAGAGGTGGGGACAGAGAGTGGGTGGACAGAGTGGGAGGTACAGAGAGGGTGGACAGAGAGGTGGAACAGAGAGTGGATCAGAGAGGTGGGAGACAGGGAGAGGGGGACATAGAGAGGGGGAACAGAGAGTGGAGGACAGGAGCAGACAGAGAGGGGGACAGAGAGAGTGGGGACAGAGAGAGTGGGGGCAGAGAGAGGGGGACAGAGAGAGGGGGACACAGAGAGTGGGGGCAGAGAGAGAGGGGGACAGGGAGAGGGGAACAGAGAGAGGGGGACAGAGAGAGGGGGACAGAGAGAGGAGGCAGAGAGAGGGCAACAGAGAGAGAGTGGGACAGAGAGAGACGGGACATAGTGTGGGGTACATAGAGGGAGTCAGAGAGAAGGGGACAGAGAGAGAAGGGGACAGAGAGAGAGGGGGACAGAGAGGGAGGATAGAGAGGGGTCAGAGAGAGGGGACATAGAGAGGGGGACAGAGAGAGGGGGACAGAGAGAGGTGAACAGAGAGAGGGGGGACAGAGAGAAGGGGTCAGAGAGTGGGGGACAGAGAGTTGGGGACCTAGAGTGGGGGTACAGAGTGTGGGGACAGAGTGGGGGACAGACAGTGGAGCGGATTAGAGGGGGTCAGAGAGTGGGGGACAGAAGGAGAGAGTTCAGAGAGGGGGACACACAGAAAGTGGGGGGACAGAAAGAGAGGGAGGGACAGAGAAAGAGGGGGACGGAGATGTGGGAAAGAGAGGGGGGACGGAGATGAGGTGGACAGAGAGGAGGGAGAGGGCGGGTTAAGAGGGAGAGGGGGACAGAGAGAGGGGGGGTAGAGGAGGACAGAAAAAGGGTGACAGAGAGCGTGACAGAGAGAGGGCGGACATAGAGGGGAAAGAGATAGAGGGGATAGAGAGACGGGTGTCAGAGGGGGGAGCAGAGAGAGGGGGCCGGGGTTGGTTGGCAGTGGGGCGGAGCAGAGGTGGGGACAGAGAGTGGGTGGACAGAGTGGGAGGTACAGAGAGGGTGGACAGAGGGGTGGAACAGAGAGTGGATCAGAGAGCTGGGAGACAGGGAGAGGAGGACATAGAGAGGGGAAACAGAGAGTGGAGGACAGGAGCAGACAGAGAGGGGGACAGAGAAAGCGGGGACAGAGAGGGAGGAGAGAGAGGGGGACAGAGATAGGGCGTCAGAGAGAGGGGGGAAATAGAAGTGGTCAGAGAGTGGGGAGAGAAAGTGGGGGGACAGAGTGGGAGGAGAGAGTAGGGGACACAGAGAGAGACGGGACAGAAGGGGGTACAGAGAAGGGGCGGAGCAGAGTATGGGACAGAGAGAGAGGGACAGAAAGAGGGGGACACAGAGAGAGGGGGCAGAGAGAGAGCGGGACAGAGAGGGCCAGATAATGGGGTCAGAGAGAACGAGAGAGGGGTGACAGCGAGAGAGGGGACAGAGAGAGAGGGCGATAGAGAGAGGGGGGACAGAGAGAGAGGGGACGGGGGGGATGGAGATGGGGGGATAGAGATGGGGCAGAGAGAGGGGACAGAGACAGGGGGACAGAGCGAGAGGGGGACAGAGATAGAGGGGGTAGAGATAGGGAGACAGAGAGTGGAGGACAGAGATGGGAAACAAAGAGGGGGACAGAGAGAGGGGACAAAGGGAGAGGGGGTACAGAGAGATGGGCGACAAAGGGGTACAGAGGGAGGGGGCTGACAGAGAGGAGAGGTACAGAGAGGGGAGAACAGAGAGGGGGATTGAGAGAGGGTTGACAGAGAGAGAGGGGACATAGAGGGGGCAGAGAGAGGGGTTATATAGAGAGGGGGACAATGAGAGGGGACAGAGAGGGAGGGAGGATAGAGAGGGGGCAGAGTGAGGTGGGACAGAGAGATGGGGACAGAGAGAGGGGGACAGAGAGAGAGGGGGAGACAGAGAGAGGGGTACAGAGGGAGGCGGTACAGAGAGAGGAAGGACAGAGAGAGGGAGGACAGAGAGAGGGAGGACAGAGAGTGGGAGGACAGAGAGAGGAGGACAGAGAGAGGAGGACAGAGAGAGGAAGACAGAGAGAGAGAGCGGATGGGGGGCACAGAGAGAGGTGGGACAGAGAGAGGGAGGACAGAGAGAGGGGGCAGAGAGAGGGGGCAGAGAGAGGGGGTCAGAGTGAGGGGAACAGGGAGACGGGGAAGAGAGAGTGGGCACAGAGAGCGTGGGGCCAGAGAGGGGAGGACGCGGGGTAGAGAAGTGGGGACAGTGAGAGGGAGGACAGATGGAGTGGGGACAGAAAGAGTGGGAATAGTGAGAGGGAGACAGAGAGTGGGAGGATGGAGGGATAGAGAGAGAGGTGGGACAGAGAGAGGGAGGATACAGAAAGGGGGATACAGAGTGGGGGACAGAGAGAGGGGGACAGAGAGAGGGGGATGGAGAGAGGGGGACAGAGAGGCAGGATGGGTTGTACAGGAAGAGGTGGGACAGAGAGAGGGAGGACAGAGAGAGAGGGACAGAGAATGGGAGGGTGGGAGGCACAGAGAGTGGTGGGACAGAGAGAGAAGGGGGACAGAGAGAGGGTTGGACAGCGGGGGAGGCAGAGAGAGTGGGGACAGAGAGAGGGGGACAGAGAGAGGAGGGGTAGAGACAGGGGGGACAAAGCGAGGGGAACAGAGAGTGGGGGACAGGAAGTGGGGGACAGAGAGTGGGGGACAGAGAGAGGGGGACAGAGAGCGCAGGGAGATAGAAGGAGACAGAGAGTAGGGGGGCAGAGAGAGGTGGAGAGAGAGAGGTGGGGACAGAGAGTGTGGACAGAGTAGGGGACAGAGAGGGGGGAAGAGCGAGAGGGGGAGACAGAGAGAGGGGGGACAGAAAGAGGGGGGACAGAAAGTGGGAGATAGAGAGAGGGAGGATGGGGGGACAGAGAGAGTGAGGACAGAGAGAGTGAGGACAGAGAGAGGGGGATAGAGAGAGGGGGGACAGAGAGAGGGGGACAGAGAGGCAGGATGGGGTGTACAGAGAGAGGTGGGACAGAGAGAGGGAGGACAGAGAGAGTGGGACAGAGAGAAGTGAACGGAGAGAGGGGGCAGAGAGAGGAGGGGTAGAGACAGGGGGGACAAAGAGAGGGGAACAGAGAGTGGGGGACAGAGAGTGAGGGACAGAGAGTGGGGGACAGAGAGTGGGGGACAGAGAGTGGGGACAGAGAAAGGGGACAGAGAGAGGGGGACAGAGAGAGGAGGGAGATAGAAGGAGACAGAGAGTAGGGGGACAGAGAGAGGTGGGAACAGAGAGCGTGGACAGAGTAGGGGTCAGAGAGGGGGTAAGAGCGAGAGGTGGGACAGAGAGACGGGGACAGAGAGAGGGGGACAGAGAGAGGGAGGACGGGGAGACAGAGAGAGGTGGGACAGAGAGAGGGAGGACGGGGAGACAGAGAGAGGTGGGACAGGGAGAGGGGGACAGAGAGGGGGACAGAGAGAGGGGGACAGAGAGGGGTGGGACAGAGAGAGGGGGACAGAGAGAGGGGGACAGAGAGAGGGGAACAGAGAGAGGGGGACAGAGAGTGGGGACAGAGAGAGGGGGACAGAGAGTGCAGGGAGATAGAAGGAGACAGAGAGTGGGGGACAGAGAGTGGGGACAGAGAGAGGGGACAGAGAGAGGTGGACAGAGAGGGGGGACAGAGAGCGCAGGGAGATAGAAGGAGACAGAGAGTAGGGGGACAGAGAGAGGTGGAGAGAGAGAGGTGGGAACAGAGAGCGTGGACAGAGTAGGGGACAGAGAGGGGGGAAGAGCGAGAGGGGGGACAGAAAGAGGGGGACAGAAAGTGGGAGACAGAGAGAGGGAGTATGGTGGGAAAGAGAGAGGTGGGACAGAGAGAGAGAGGACAGAGAGAGGGAGGACAGAGAGAGGGGGCAGAGAGAGTGGGCACAGAGAAAGGGGGGGCCTGAGAGGGGAGGACAGAGTGGGGACAGAGAAGTGGGGACAGAGAGAGGGGAACATAGAGAGAAGGGGGACAGAGAGAGGGTTGGACAGCGGGGGAGGCAGAGAGAGTGGGGACAGAGAGAGGGGGACAGAGAGAGGGGGACAGAGAGAGGGGGACAGAGAGAGGGGGACAGAGAGCGCTGGGAGATAGAAGGAGACAGAGAGAGGTGGAGAGAGAGAGGGGGGGGACAGAGAGTGTGAACAGAGTAGGGGACAGAGAGGGGGAAGAGCGAGGGGGGGACAGAAAGAGGGGGGACAGAAAGTGGGAGATAGAGAGAGGGAGGATGGGGGAACAGGGAGAGGTGGGACAGAGAGAGGGAGGACAGAGAGAGGGAGGACAGAGAGAGGGGGGACAGAAAGTGGGTGGACAGAGAGAGCGAGGACGGGGGGACAGAGTGGGTGGGACAGAGAGAGGAAGGACAGAGAGAGGGGGTCAGAGTGAGGGGATCAGAGAGAGGGGAAGAGAGAGTGGGCACAGAGAAAGGGGGGCCAGAGACGGGAGGACAGAGGGGGGACAGAGAAGTGGGGACAGAGAGAGGGGGACATTGAGAGAAGGGGAACAGAGAGAGGGTTGGACAGCGGGGGAGCCTGAGAGAGTGGGGACAGAGAGAGGGGGACAGAGAGAGGAGGGGTAGAGACAGGGGGGACAAAGAGAGGGGAATAGAGAGTGGGGGACAGAGAGTGGGGGACAGAGAGAGGGGGACAGAGAGCGCAGGGAGATAGAAGGAGACAGAGAGTGGGGGGACAGAGAGAGGTGGAGAGAGAGGGAGGGACAGAAAGTGTGGACAGAGTAGGGGACAGAGAGGGGGAAAGAGCGAGGGGGGGCAGAGAGAGGGGGACAGAAAGAGGGGGGACAGAAAGTGGGAGACAGAGAGAGGGAGGAAGGGGGGACAGAGAGAGGGAGGACAGAGAGAGGGGGATAGAGAGAGGGGGGCGGAGAGAGGGAGACAGAGCGGGGGGGCAGAGAGAGGTAGAATGGGGGTACAGAGAGAGAGAGGTGGACAGAGAAAGGGAGGACAGAGAGAGGGGGATAGAGAGAGGGGGACAGAGAGAGAGGGACAGAGAGTGGGGGTCAGAGTGAGGGGAGCAGAAAGAGGGGGAAGAGAGGGTGGGCACAGAGAGCGGGGGGCTGTGAGGGGAGGACGGGGGGAGAGAAGTGGGGACAGAGAGGGAGGACAGAGGGAGGGGGGACAGAAAGAGGGGGGGGCAGAAAGAGGGAGACAGAGAATGGGATGATGGGGGGACAGAGAGAGGTGGGACAGAGAGGGGGAGGACAGAGAGAGAGGACAGAGAGAGAGGGCAGAGAGAGGGGGTCAGAGAGAGGGGGTCAGAGTGAGGGGAACAGAGAGAGGGGAAAGAGAGGGTGGGCACAGAGAGCGGGGGACAGAGAGGGGAGGACAGGGGGAGAGAAGGGGGAAAGAGAGGGAGGACAGAGGGAGGGGGGACAGAAAGAGGGGGACAGAGAGAGGGAAACAGAGAGTGGGAGGATGGGGGGACAGAGAGAGGTGGGACAGAGAGAGAGGGAGGACAGAGAGAGGGGGAGAGAGAGAGAGGGGTCAGAGAGAGGCAGGATTGGAGGTACAGAGAGAGGTGGGACAGAGAGGGAGGACAGAGAGAGGGGGTCAGGGTGAGTGGAACAGAGAGAGGGGGAAGAGAGAGTGGGCACAGAGAAAGGGGGGACAGAGAGAGAAGGGGGACAGAGAGAGTGTTGGGCAGCGGGGGAGGCAGAGGGAGTGGGGACAGAGAGAGGGGGACAGAGAGAGGAGGGGTAGAGAGAGGGGGGACAAAGAGAGGGAAAAAAAGAGAGGGGAACAGAGAGAAGGGGACAGAGAGAGGGGGACAGAGAGCGCAGGGAGATAGAAGGGATCAGAGAGTGGTGTTACAGAGAGAGGTGGAGAGAGAGAGAGGGACAGAGAGTGTGGACAGAGTAGGGGATAGAGAGGGGGTAAAGAGCGAGAGGGGGGACAGAGAGAGGGGGGAAAGAAAGAGGGGACAGAAAGTGGGAGACAGAGAGAGGGAGGATGGGGGGACAGAGAGAGGTGGAACAGAGAGAGGGAGGACAGAGAGAGGGAGGAGAGAGAGAGAGGGACAGAGAATGGGAGGATGTGGGGACAGAGAGAGGTGGGACAGAGAGAGGGAGGATAGAGAGGGGGGGTCAGAGTGAGGGGAACAGAGAGAGGGGGAAGAGAGACTGGGCACAGAGAAAGGGGAGGCAGAGAGGGGAGGACAGAGGGGGGACAGAGAAGTGGGGACAGAGAGAGGGGGACATAGAGAGAAGGGAGACAGAGAATGGGTTGGACAGCGGGGGAGGCAGAGAGAGTGGGGACAGAGAGAGAGGGACAGAGAGAGGAGGGGTGGAGACAGGGGGGACAAAGAGAGGGGAACAGAGAGTGGGGGACAGAGAGTGGGGGACAGAGAGAGGGGGACAGAGAGCGCAGGGAGATAGAAGGAGACAGAGAGTGGGGGGACAGAGAGAGGTGGAGAGAGACAGGGGGGGACAGAAAGTGTGGACAGAGTAGGGGACAGAGAGGGGGGAAGAGCGAGGGAGGGACAGAGAGAGGGGGGACAGAAAGATGGGGGATAGAAAGTGGGAGACAGAGAGAGGGAGGACGGGGGGACAGAGAGAGGTGGGACAGAGAGAGGGAGGACAGAGAGAGGGGATAGAAAGAGGGGGACAGAAAGAGGGGGACAGAAGGAGGGGGACAGAGAGAGGTAGAATGGGGGTACAGAGAGAGAGAGGTGGGACAGAGAAAGGGAGGACAGAGAGAGGGGGATAGAGAGAGGGGGACAGAGAGAGAGGGACAGAGAGTGGGGGTCAGAGTGAGGGGAACAGAAAGAGGTGGAAGAGAGGGTGGGCACAGAGAGCTAGGGACTGAGAGGGTAGGACGGGGAGACAGAGAGGGAGGGCAGAGGGAGGGGGGACAGAAAAAGGGGAGACAGAGAGAGGGAGACAGAGAGTGGGAGGATGGGGGGGACAGAGAGAGAGGTGGGACAGAGAGAGGGAGGACAGAGAGAGAGGGCAGAGAGAGGGGGTCAGAGAGAGGGGGTCGGAGTGAGGGGAACAGAGAGAGGGGAAAGAGAGGGTGGGCACAGAGAGCGGGGGACAGAGAGGGGAGGACGGGGGTGAGAGAAGGGGGAAAGAGAGGGAGGACAGAGGGAGGGGGGACAGAAAGAGGGGGGACAGAGAGAGGGAGACAGAGAGTGGGAGGATGGGGGGGACAGAGAGAGGTGGGACAGAGAGAGGGAGGACAGAGAGAGGGGGACAGAGAGAGGGGTCAGAGAGAGGCAGGATGGGAGGTACAGAGAGAGGTGGGACAGAGAGGGAGGACAGAGAGAGAGGGACAGAGAATGGGAGGATGGGGGGACAGAGAGGAGGGATCAAGAGAGAGGTGGGACAGAGAGAGGGAGGACAGAGAGAGGGGGTCAGGGTGAGTGGAACAGAGTGAGGGGAAGAGAGAGTGGGCACAGAGAAAGGGGGGTCAGAGAGAGAAGGGGGACAGAGAGAGGGTTGGACAGCGGGGGAGGCAGAGAGAGTGGGGACAGAGAGAGGGGGACAGAGAGAGAGAGGGGTAGAGGGGGGGAACAAAGAGAGGGAAAAAAGAGGGGAAAAGAGAGAAGGGGACAGAGAGAGGGGGACAGAGAGCGCAGGGAGATAGAAGGGATCAGAGAGTGGGGGTACAGAGAGAGGTGGAGAGAAAGAGAGGGTCAGAGAGTGTGGACAGAGTAGGGGATAGAGAGGGGGGAAAGAGCGAGAGGGGAGACAGAGAGAGGGGGAAAGAAAGAGGGGACAGAAAGTGGGAGACAGAGAGAGGGAGGATGGGGGACAGAGAGAGGTGGGACAGAGAGAGGGAGGACAGAGAGAGAGGGACAGAGAATGGGTGGATGGGGGACAGAGAGAGGTGGGATAGAGAGGGAGGACAGAGTGAGAGGGACAGAGCGAGGGGGCAGAGAGCGAGGGGGTCAGAGTGAGGGGAACAGAGAGAGGGGGAAGAGAGAGTGGGTACAGAGAAAGGAGGTCCAGAGAGGGGATGACAGAGGGGGGACAGAGAGACGGGGAACAGAGAGAGAGGCGGGGACAGAGAGAGGGGGACAGAGAAAGGGGACATAGAGAGGGGACAGAGAGGGGGGATAGAGAGAGGGGGACAGAGAGAGAGGCGGGGACAGAGAGAGGGGGAACAGAGAGAGGGGGGACAGAGAAAGGGGGACAGAGAAAGGGGACAGAGCGCGGGGCAGAGAGAGGGGGACAGAGAGAGGAGGACAGAGAGAGGGGGACAGAGAGAGAGGAGGAAAGAGAGAGGGGGACAGAGAGAGGGGGACAGAGAGAGGGCGATAGACAGAGGAGGACAGAGAGAGGGGGACAGAGAGAGGGGGACAGAGAGCTCGGGGAGATAGAAGGCATCAGAGTGTGGGAGGACAGAGAGTGGGAGATAGAGTGGGGGACAGAGTGGGCGACAGAGAAAGGGGGGCAGAGTTGGGACAGAGAGAGGCGCAGATTAAAGGGGGGACAGAGAGTGGGGAACAGAGAGAGGGGGTTCAGAGAGGGGGACACACAGTGAGAGGTGAGACAGAGAGAGGGGTCAGAGAAAGGGGAACAGAGAGAGGGGGAAGAGAGAGTGGGCACAGAGAGCGAGGGCCAGTGAGGGGAGGACAGGGAGGGCAGAGAAGTGGGGACAGAGAGAGGGAGGACAGAGAGAGTGGGACAGAAAGAGGGGGGACAGAGCGAGGGAGACAGAGTGAGGGTTACAGAGAGAGGGAGGATGGTGGGGACAGAGAGAAGGGGAAGAGAGAAGGAGGATGTGGGGACAGAGAGAGGTGGGACAGAGAGAGGGAGAACAGAGAGAGGGGGTCAGAGTGAGGGGAAGAGAGAGAGGGGGAAGAGCGAGTGGGCACAGAGAAAGGGGGGCCAGTGAGGAGAGGACAGAGAGGGGATAGAGAAGTGGGGACAGAGAGAGGGGGACATAGAGAGAAGGGGACAGAGAGAGGGTTGGACAGCGGGGGAGGCAGAGAGAGTGGGGACAGAGAGGGGGACAGAGAGAGGGGCAGAGAGCTCGGGGAGATAGAAGGCATCAGAGAGTGGGAGGACAGGGAGAGGGGCCAGAGACAGGGGTGTACAGAGAGGAGGGATCAAGAGAGTGGGGACTGAAAGATTAGGGACAGAGAGAAGGGGGAGATAGAAGGGGTCAGAGAGTGGGGGCAGAGAGTTGCGGACAGAGAGTGGGGGTACGGAGTGTGGGGAGAAAGTGAGGTCTGCAGATGCTGGAGATCAGAGCTGGAAATGTGTTGCTGGAAAAGCGCAGCAGGTCAGGCAGCATCTAGGGAACAGTAGAATCGACGTTTTGGGCATTAGCCCTTCCTGAAGAAGGGCTAATGCCCGAAACGTCGATTCTCCTGTTCCCTAGATGCTGCCTGACCTGCTGCGCTTTTCCAGCAACACATTTCCAGTACGGAGTGTGGGGACAGAGTAGGGGACAGAGAAAGGGGGTTCAGAGAGGGGGGGCCACAGAGAAAGGGGGACAGAGAAGAGGGAGATACAGACAGAGTGGGAGGGAGATGGGGGACAGAGACAGGGCGGACTGGGGGGCAGAGAGAGTGAGAGAGGGGACAGAGAGAGAAAGAGGGGACAGAGTGCGGGGGATAGAGTGAGGGGGACAGAGAGAGGGGGACGGAGAGAGAAGGGCGTGAGAGAGGGGGACAGAGGGGACGGGGGCCACAGAGAGAGGTGAATAAAGAGAGAGAGGGGACAGAGAGAGTGGACAGAGTTGGGGACAGAGGGGGGACTGAGAGAGAGTGACAGTGAGAGAGGGAGTACAGATAGACGTGAGACAGAAAGAGGGGGTCGGGGGGCAGTGAGAAGGGGACAGAGTGATCGGGCACAGAGAGTGGCGACGGGGGGGACAGAGAGAGGGGGCAGAGATGGGGTGGACAGAGAGGAGGGGGAGAGACCGGTGGGGACAGAGAGAGGGGGGGAGAGAGAGAGAGGGGGGACAGAGAGAGAGGTGGGGAGGAACATAAAAAGGGTGTCAGAGAGAGGGGTACAGAGACAGGGGGACAGAAAGAGGGGACAGAGATAGAGGGGGTAGAGAAAGGGGGACACAGAGAGGAGTGTCAGAGGGGGGACAGAGAAAGGAGACAGAGAGAGGAGGACGTGGAGTGTTGAGAGTGGGGTGGAGCAGAGGTGGGGACAGAGAGGGTGGACAGAGTGGAAGGTACAGAGGGGGGACAAAGCGAGGGGGGTAGAGAGATGGATGACAGAGAGAGAGAGGACAGAGGGGAAAAGAGGGGAAAAGAGATGGGGTGACAAAGAGAGGGGGACAGAGAGAGGGGGACAGAGGGAGGGGCGGGACAGAGTGGGGGGTGCAGAGAGAGGGGGAGAGAGAGTGGGGATAGAGAGGATTGGGACAGAGAGAAGGGGGACAGAGGGGTGACAGAGGGAGAGGGACACAGAGAGGGGAGACAGAGAGGGAGGACGGAGAGAAGGGGATGGAGGGAGAGGGGGTACATAGAGAGAGGGGGGACAGAGAGAGGGGGACAGAGAGAGAGGGGGACAGACAGAGGGGGACAGAGAGAGGGGGACAGAGAGAGAGGGAACAGAGAGAGGGACAGAGAGAGGATGGTTAGAGCGAGGGGGCAAAGAGAGGGGAACAGAGAGAGGGGACAGAGAGTGAGGGGACAGAGAGAGGGGGGCAGAGAGCGCAGGGAGATAGAAGGGGTCAGAGAGTGGGGGACAGAGAGAGGTTGAGAGAGAGAGGGAGGACAGAGAGTGTGGACAGAATAGGGGACAGAGAGGGGGAACAGAGCGAGTGGGGGACAGAGAGAGGAGGCGACAGTGGGAGAGGGGCAGAGAGAGGGGGACACAGGGAGGGGGAGTACAGAGCGATGCGGGACAGAAAGAGGGAGTCGGGGGCAGAGAGAGGGGGACAGAGAGAGGGGGGTACAAAGAGAGGGGAGACAGAGAGGGGGGACAGAGAGAGGGGGACGGGGGCAGAGAAGTGAGGATAGAGAGAGCGGGGCAGAGCGAGGTGGGCAAAGTGAGGTTAACAAAGAGAGGGGAACAGAGAGAGGGGACAGAGAGTGGGAGGGCAGAGAGCGTGGGGAGATAGAAGGGGTCAGAGAGTAGGGGGACAGAGAGGTAGAGAGAGAGAGAAAGAGGACAGAGAGAGTGGACAGAGTAGGGAACAGAGAGAGGGGGACAGAAAGAGTGAGTCGGAGGGCAGAGAGAGGGGGGACATAGTGATGGGGAAAGAGAGAGAGGGGCGACAGAGGGGGGACAGAGAGGGGGGCAGAGATGGCGTATTAAAAGAGAAGGGGGAGAGAGAGGGGGTACAGAGAGAGGTGGGCAGAAGGGCATCAGAGAGAGAGGAGGCAGAAAGAGGGGGGCAGAGATAGAGGGGGTAGAGAGAGGGGGACAGAGTGAGGGGTGCCAGAGAGGGTCAGAGAGAGGGAAAGAGAGGGAGGAAAAGAGAGAGGGATGACAGAGAGAAGGGGGCAGAGGGTGCCGTCAGAGAGAGGGGGTCAGAGAGAGTGAGGGACAGAGAGATGGAGAATAGAGAGAGGGGGGACAGAGAAATGGGGGACAGAGAGAGGGAGGAGAAAGAGAGGGAGAACAAAGAGAGGGAGGACAGAGAGAGGGTAATAGAGAGACGGGGACAGAGAGTGGTGGCAGAAAGAGGGAGAGATGGGATAGAGAGAGTGGGGGGAGAGAGAGAACGGACAGAGAGAGGGGGATGGAAAGAGGGGGAAGAGAGAGGGGTACAGAGAAAGGGGAACAGAGAGACGGAACAGAGAGAGTGGTCAGAGAGAGGGAGGACAAAGAGGTGGGGGACAGAGAGACGGGGACAGAGAGAGGGGTACAGAGAGATAGGTACAGAGAAAGGGGAGCAGAAAGAGGGATACAGAGAAAGGGGTACAGAGAGACGGGGACAGAGAGAGGGAGGACAGACAGAGAGGGGACAGAGAGGGAGGAGACAGAGAGAGAGGGGACAGAGAGAGGCGGACCGAGAGGCGGGTCAGTGAGAGGGGATACAGAGATAAATGGGGTAGGGAGAGGGGGACAGCGCGAGGGGTGTCAGAGGGGGACAGAGAGAGGGAAAGAGAGGGGAAAGAGAGGGGGCACAGAAAGAAATGGGGACAGAGGTCGCGGACAGAGAGAGTGAGGGACAGAGAGGGGGCCAGGGGGAACAGAGAGAGAGGGACAGAGAGAGGGAGGATAGAGAGAGGGAGGACAGAGAGTGGGAGGACAGAGAGAGGGGGACAGAGAGTGGGGGCAGAGAGAGCGAGAGAAGAGATAGAGAGATGGGGGGTGAGAGAGAGAACGGACAGAGAGGGTGGGGACAGAGAGAGGGGGAGATAGAGATGGAGACAGAGAGAGGGAACAGAGATGGGGGACAGAGAGACAGGGATAGAGAGATGGGAACAGAAAGAGGGGGACAGAAAAACGGGGGCAGAGAGAGGGATACAGAGAAAGGGGAACAGAGACAGGGGACAGAGAGAGGGAGGACAGAGAGAGGGAGGACAGAGAGAGGGGGACAGAGAGAGGGGGGACAGAGAGAGGGGGACAGAGGGAGAGGGATACACAGAGATGCGGGACAAAGAGAGGGGCGACGAGGGGCAGAGAGGGGGGAACAGAGAGCCGGGGGACAGAGGGAGTGGGGCAGAGAGAGAGGGGGGATAGAGCGAGGGATACAGAGAGTAGGGACAGAGGGGGGACAGAAAGAGTGGGGGACAGAGAGGGTGGACAGAGAGATGGGGCCCAGCAGAGCAGGGACAGAGAGTGGCGTACAGAGAGATGAGGTTCAGAGAGGGGGACAGAGAGAGGGAGACAGACAAAGGGGGGACAGAGAGAAGGGCAGAGCAGAGGAGGGACAGAGTGGGGGACAGAGAGAGGATGTTCAGAGGGGACAAGAGAGAGAGAGGGTACAGAGAGAGAGGGCAGGACAGAGAGAGGGAGGATGGGGGTGCAGAGAGATCGAGAGAGGGTATAGAGGGGGGACAGAGAGAGAGGGGGACAGAGAGCGAGAGGGGACAGAGAGTGAGAGAGGGACAGAAAGCGAGGGGACAGAGAGAGGGAGGACAGAGAGAGGGAGGACAGAGAGAGTGGGACAGAGAGAGGCCGTACAAAGAGAGGGGGACAGAGAGAGGGGGACGGGGGCAGAGAAATGGCGACAGAGACAGGGGGGCTGAGAGAAGGGGGCAAAGAGAGGTTAACAAAGAGAGGGGAACAGAGAGAGGGGACAGAGTGGGGATAGAGAGCGCGGGGAGATAGCAGGGGTCAGAGAGTGGGGGCACAGAGTGAGGTGGAGAGAGAGAGAGAGGGGACAGAGAGTGTGGACAGAGTAGGGGACAAAAGGGGGGAACGAAAGAGGGGGAGAGAGAGGGGGCGACAGAGAGGGACAAAAAGGAGGGGTCGGATGGCAGAGAGAGGGGGACATAGTGATTGGGGTACAGAGAAAGTGGCGACAGAGTGGAGACAGAGAGAGGAGGCAGAGGTGGGGTGTAAAGAGAGGAGGGGGAGAGAGGGGGGGACAGAGAGAGGCGGACAGAGAGAGGGGGACAGAGAGAGGGGGTAGAGAGAGGGGGTAGAGAGAGGGGGACAGAACGAGGGGTGCCAGAGAGGGGGGAACAGAGGGAGGAAAAGAGAGGGGCAAAAAGAGAGAGGGAAGACAGAGAGAAGGAGGGCAGAGGGCGCGGACAGAGAGAGGGGGACAGAGAGAGTGAGGGACAGAGAGGGGGGGAACAGAGAGGGGGGACAGAGAGGGGGGACAGAGAGAGGTAGGGCAGAGAGAGAGGGACAGAGAGAGGGGAATAGAGAGACGTGGACAGAGATTGGGGGTGCAGAAAGAGCGAAAGATGGGATTGAGAGAGTGGGGGGAGAGTGAGAACGGACAGAGAGAGGGGGACGGAAAGCGGGGGCAGAGAGAGGGAGGACAGAGAGAGGGGTACAGAGAGATAGGTACAGAGAAAGGGGTACAGAGAGATGGGGACAGAGAGAGGGGGACAGAGAGAGGGAGACCGAGAGGGGACAGTGAGAGGGGATACAGAGATAGAGGGTGTAGAGAGAGGGGGACACCGTGAGGGGTGTCAGAGGGGGGACAGAGAGGGGGAACAGAGAGAGGGAAAGAGAGGGGGAAAGAGGGAGTGAAGACAGAGAGAAAGGGGGACAGAGAGAGGGGGGACAGAGAGGGGGAGGACAGAGTGAGGGAGGACAGAGAGAGGGAGGATAGAGAGAGGGGGACAGAGAGAGGGGGACAGAGAAGGGGGACAGAGAGATGGGGAGAGAGAGACGGGGACAGACAGTGGGGGCAGAGATAGCGAGAGAGTGGGGAGGTGAGAGAGAGAACGGACAGAGAGGGAGGGGACTGAGAGGGGGGAGGTAGAGAGGGAATAGAGAGGGGGGTCAGAGAGACGAGGATAGAGAGATGGGAACAGAGAGAGGGGGACGGAAAGCGTGGGCAGAGAGAGGGATACAGAGAAAGGGGAACAGAGAGCGGGGGACAGAGAGAGGGAGGACAGAGAGTGGGAGGACAGAGAGAGGGGAGGACAGAGAGAGGGGGACAGAGAGCGAGAGGGGGCAGAGAGAGAGAGAGAGAGGGACAGAAAGCGAGGGGACAGAGAGAGGGGGACAGAGAGAGAGAGAGAGTGGGACAGAGAGAGGCCGTACAAAGAGAGGGGGACAGAGAGAGGGGGACGGGGGCAGAGAAATGGCGACAGAGACAGGGGGGCTGAGAGAAGGGGGCAAAGAGAGGTTAACAAAGAGAGGGGAACAGAGAGACGGGAATGGAGAGAGGGGATAGAGAGTGGGGATAGAGAGCGCGGGGAGATAGAAGGGGTCAGAGAGTGTGGGCACAGAGAGAGGTGGAGAGAGAGAGAGGGGACAGAGAGAGTGGACAGAGTAGGGGACAGAGGGGAGGAAAGAGAGAGGGGAAGAGATAGAGGGGGCGATAGAGAGGGAAAGAAAGGGGGTGTCGGAGGGCAGAGAGAGGGGGACATCGTGACGGGGGACAGAGAGAGGGGCGACAGAGTGGGGACAGAAAGTGGAGGCAGAGATGGGGTGTAAAGAGAGGAGGGGGAGAGAGGGGGGTACAGAGAGAGAGGGACAGTGAGAGGAGGATGGGGGGGCAGAGATAGAGGGGGTAGAGAGAGGAGACAGAGCGAGGGGTGCCAGAGAGGTGACAGAGAGGGGGGTCAGAGAGAGGGAAAGAGGGGCGAAAAGAGAGAGGGAAGACAGAGAGAAGGGGGGCAGACGGCGGGAAAAGAGAGAGGGGGACAGAGAGAGTGAGGGACAGAGAGAGGGAGGACAGAGAGAGGGGTGACAGAGGGAGGGAGGACAGAGAGGGACACAGAGAGGGGAATAGAGAGACGGGGACAGAGAGTGGGGGCAGAGAGAGCGAGAGATGGGATAGAGAGAGTGGAGGGAGAGAGAGAATGGACAGAGAGGGAGGCGGGGACAGAGAGAGTGGGAGAAAAAGAGGGAGACAGAGAGAGGGAAGGGACAGAGGGGGGACAGAGAGACGGGGACAGAGAGAGGGGGTCAGAGAGTAGGGGACAGAGAGAGGGAGGACAGAGAAGGGGACGGAAAGAACATAGAACATAGAGGAATACAGCGCAGTACAGGCCCTTCGGCCCTCGATGTTGCGCAGATCCAAGCCCACCTAACCTACACTACCCCACTATCCTCCATATGCCTATCCAATGCCCGCTTAAATGCCCATAAAGAGGGAGAGTCCACCACTGCTACTGGCAGGGCATTCCATGAACTCACGACTCGCTGAGTGAAGAACCTACCCCTAACATCTGTCCTATACCTACCCCCCCTTAATTTAAAGCTATGCCCCCTTGTAATAGCTGACTCCATACGTGGAAAAAGGTTCTCACTGTCGACCCTATCTAAACCCCTAATCATCTTGTACACCTCTATCAAGTCACCCCTAAACCTTCTTTTCTCCAATGAAAACAGCCCCAAGTGCCTCAGCCTTTCCTCATACGATCTTCCTACCATACCAGGCAACATCCTGGTAAACGTCCTCTGCACCCGTTCCAGTGCCCCCACATCCTTCCTACAGTATGGCGACCAAAACTGCACACAATACTCCAGATGCAGCCGCACCAGAGTCTTATACAACTGCAACATGACGTCAGGGCTCCGGAACTCAATTCCTCTACCAATAAAAGCCAGTACGTCATATGCCTTCTTCACCGCACTATTTACCTGGGTGGTAATTTCAGAGATCTGTGTACATGGACACAAAGATCCCTCTGCTCATCCACACTACCAAATATCCGACCATTAGCCCAGTACCCCATCTTTTTGATACTCTTACCAAAGTGAATCACCTCACACTTAGCTACATTGAACTCCATCTGCCACCTTTCTGCCCAGTTCTGCAGCTTATGTATATCCCGCTGTAACCTGCCACATCCTCCTTCACTGTCTACAACTCCTCCGACTTTCGTATCATCCGCAAACTTGCTCACCCAACCTTCTAACCCCTCCTCCAGGTCATTTATAAAAATGACAAACAGCAATGGTCCCAAAACAGATCTTTGCAGAACACCGCTAGTGACGGCACTCCAAGATGAACCTTTACATCAACCACTACCCTCTGTCTTCTTCCATCCAGCCAACTCCTAATCCAAACCTCCAACTCACCCTCAATGCCATACCTCCGTATTTTTTGCAGTAGTCTACCATGGGGAACCATATCAAACGCCTTACTAAAATCCATATACACCACATCTACTGCTTTCCCCTCGTCCACCTCCTTAGTCCCCTTCTCAAAGAATTCAATAAGGTTTGTGAGGCACGACCTGTCCTTCACAAAACCATGCTGACTATCCTTGAACACATTATTCCTTTCCAGATGTTCATAAATCCTATCCCTTACAATTCTCTCTAAGACTTTGCCCACAACAGAAGTGAGACTCACCGGCCTATAGTTACTAGGGTTATCCCTACTCCCCTTTTTGAACAAGGGAACCACATTTGCTATCCTCCAGTCTTCTGGGACTACTCCTGTAGACAAAGAGGACATAAAAATCAAGGCCAATGGCTCTGCAATCTCCTCCCTTGCTTCCCAGAGAATCCTAGGATAAATGCCATCAGGCCCAGGGGACTTATCTATTTTCACTCTTTCCAGAATTTCCAGCACCTCTTCTCTACATACCTCAAAGCTATCCATCCTACTTAATTGTGACTCAGTACTCACATTGACAACAATGTCCTGTTCCTGATTGAATACTGATGAAAAGTATTCATTCAGTGTCTCCCCAATCTCTTCAGCCTCCACACGCAACTTCCCACTACTATCCTTGACTGGACCTATTCCTACCCTAGGCATTCTTTTATTCCTGACATACCTATAGAAAGCCTTAGGGTTTTCTCTAATCCTACCAACTAAGGACCTTTCATGTCCCCTCCTTGCTGCTCTTAGCTCTCTCTTCAGATCCTTCCTGGCTACCTTATAACTCTCAATCGCCCCAGTTGAACCTTCACGCCTCATCTTTACATAGGCTGCCCTCTTCCATTTAACAAGGGATTCCAATTCCTTATTAAACCTCGGCTACCTCACACGACCCCTCCCTGGCTGACGGGAACATACTTGTCAAGGACACTCAATAGTTGCTCCTTGAACAAGCTCCACATATCAATTACACCCTTGCCTTGAAGCTTACTTTTCCAAACCACACATCCTAAGTCATGTCTCACCGCGTCATAATTTCTCTGCCCCCAGTTATCCCTCTCCATCACGAGAGTAAAAGTCACTGAATTGTGGTCAATGTCCCCAAAGTGCTCACCTACCTCTAATTCTACAATCTGGCCTGGTTCATTACCCAGAACCAAATCCAGTATGGATTCACCTCTTGTTGGCCTATCTGCATATTGTGTCAGGAAACCCTCCTGCACACATTGGACAAACACTGACCCATCTAATGAACTTGAGTTATAGCTTTCCCAATCAATATCAGGAAAGTTAAAGTTCCCCATAACAACCACCCTATTACTTTCACTCTTCTCCTGAATCATCCTCGCAATCCTTTCTTCTACGTCTCTAGGACTATTAGGAGGCCTGTAAAAAGCTCCTAACAGGGTGACCTCACCTTTCCTATTCCTAACCTCAGCCCAAACTACCTCAGATGGCGAGTCTTCATCCATCGTCCTTTCCACAGGTGTAATACTATCTTTGACAAGCAATGCCACACCTCCCCCTCTTTTACCCCCACCTCTGACCCTACTAAAACATTTAAACCCTGGGACATGCAAGAGCCAATCCTGTCCCTGTTCTACCCATGTCTCCGTAATAGCCACAACATCGAAGTCCCAGGTACCAACCCACGCTTCAAGTTCACCTACCTTATTTTGTATACTTCTTGCATTGAAGTATACACACTTCAAGCCACTTTACTGTTTCCAGACACCCCCCTTTGAAATTGATGCCATGTTCCTAACCTCCCTACACTCCAGGTCCTGCACCTTAAAGCTACAGTCTGGGTTCCCATGCCCCTGCAGAGTTAGTTTAACCCCCCCCCCCCCCCCCCGCCCCCCCCAAGAGCAGTAGTAAACCTCCCACCAAGGATACTGGTGCCCCTCAGGTTCAGGTGCAGACCATCCTGTTTATAGAGGTCCCACCTTCCCCAGAAAGAACCCCAGTTATCCAAATACCGGATTCCCTCCCTCCTGCACCATTCCTGTATCCACGCAGATAGAGGGGGCAGATAGAGGGGTACAGAAAATGGGGACAAAGAGTGGGGGACAGAGAGTGGGGGACAGAGAGAGGGGGGACAGAGAGACAGGGACAGGGAGAGGGAGTAGAGAGAGGGGGGTGAAAATGTGTTGCTGGAAAAGCGCAGCTGGTCAGGCAGCATCCAGGGAACAGGAGAAACGACGTTTCAGGCATAGGCCGTCCTTCAGGAATGAGGAAAGTGTGTCCAGCAGGCTAAAATAAAAGGTAGGGAGGAGGGACTTGGGGGAGGGGCGTCGGAAATGTGATTGGAGGAGCGAGGTCAAGGTGAGGGTGAGAGGTCAGACTGGGGTGGGGGCGGAGAGGTCAGGAAGAAACCAGGACAACCAGTACCTACAACAAAACCCAAGCAGGACAACCAGTACCTACATCAAAAATCCAACTAGGACAACCAGTACCTACAACAAACTTTCTCCTCGTAGAGAGAGGGGGACAAAGTGAGGGGGACAGAGAGAGGGGACAGAGAGCGGGGGACAGACAGTTCAGAGAGATAGAAGGGATCAGAGAGTCTGGGGACAGAGAGCGGGGGACATAGTGGGGGGACAGAGAGAAGGGGTCGGAGAGAGGGGGTAAAGAGTGGGGAACAGAGGGAAGATCGGTGCAGAGGGAGGGACAGAGAGAGGGGGAGAGAGATAGGGAGTACAGAGAGGAGGGACAGAGGGGACAGGACAGAGAGAGAGGGGACAGAGAGAGGAGTGACAGAGAGATTGGGGACAGAGAGGGGGACAGAGAGAGAGAGGGGGCAGAGAGTTGGGGACCGAGAAAGAGGGTGACAGAGAAATGGGTGCACAGGGAGAGGGGGCAGAAAGCGGGGCAATGAGAGGGGGACAGAGAGGGGGTGGACAGAGAAAGGGGGGACAGAGAGGTGGGACAGAGAGATGGTGACAGAGAGATGGAGACAGAGAGATGGAGACAGAGAGAGTGGGGACAGAAAGAGTGGGGACAGAGAGGGAGAACAGAGAGTGGGACAGAGAGAGGGGGTAGAGAGAGGGGGAACAAAGGGAGGGGGACAGAGAGAGGGGGACAGAGAGAGCAGGGAGATAGAAGGGGTCAGAGAGTCGGGGACAGAGAGTGGGGGACATAGTGGGGGGATAGAAAGAGTGGGTCGAGAGGGGGGACAGGGTGGGGAACAGAGGGAAGATCGGTGCAGAGGGAGGGACAGAGAGAGGGGCGCAGAGAGAGAAGGGAGGACAGTGAGAGGGAGATGGGGCAGAGAGAGCGAGAGAGTGGATAGAGGGGGGACAGAGAGAGAGAGAGTGGGGATAGAGAGCGAGAGGGGTCAGAGAGAGAGGGACAGAGAGCGGGGGAACAGAGAGAGTGGTACTTAGAGAGAAGGGGTACAGAGAGAGGGGGACAGAGAGAGGAGGTGGAAGAGGGCGGGAGAGTGGGGGTAGAGAGAGGGGGACAGAGAGTGGTAGAGAGATGGGGAGAGAGAGGTGGAGAGAGCGGGAGACGGGAGGTGAAGACGGGAGGGGGACAGTGAGGGTGAGAGAGAGAGCTGGAGAGACTAGTGCAGAGAGAGGGCGGAGACAGAAGGGGAGAGTGAGAGGTCGAGTGAGGGAGTGAAAGAGGGACCGGCTGAGAGAGAGAGAGAGAGAGAGAGAGAGAGAGAGAGGGGACAGCTTTCGGTGGCAGAGTTTGGGGAGGCAGTTAGTGAAGAGAGAGAGAGGGGAGAGAGAGAGAGGAGGTAGAGAGAGGCGTGGAGAGAGAGGAGGTAGAGGGAGGGAGAGAGAGTGGGGGTAGAGAGAAAAGGGAAAGAGAGATGGGGTAGAGAGAGAGGGAGTGGGGGGAGGGGGAGAGGGAGTGAGGGGGAGGGGGAGAGGGAGCATGAGAGAGGGGACAGAGAGAGAGGCACGGAGAGAGGGGGGAAGAGAGAGAGGCACGGAGAGAGGGGGGAAGAGAGAGAGAGTGGGAGAGTGAAGGAGGGGAGGGGGAGAGCGCGGTGAGAGACGGGGGGACGGAAAGAGGGGGCAGATAGAGGGGTACAGAAAATGGGGACAGAGAGCGGGGGACAGAGAGCGGGGGACAGAGAGAGGGAGGACAGAGAGAGGAGGACAGAGAGATGGGGACAGAGAGAGGGGGGACAGAATGGGGAATAAAGCGAGGGGGACAGAGAGAGGGGACAGAGAGGGCAGGGAGATAGAAAGTGCAGGGAGATAGAAGGGGTCAGAGAGTCTTTGGACAGAGAGTGGGGGACATAGTGGGGGACAGAGAGAAGGGGTCGGAGAGAGGGGGTACATAGTGGGGAACAGAGGGAAGATCGGTGCAGAGGGAGGGACAGAGAGAGGGGGACAGAGATAGGGGGTACAGAGAGGAGGGACAGAGGGGACAGGACAGAGAGAGAGGGGACAGAGAGAGGGGTGATGAGAGATTGGGGACAGAGAGGGGGACAGAGAGATGGGGACAGTGAAAGGGGGTGACAGAGAAATGGGTGCACAGGGAGAGGGGGCAGAAAGCGGGGCAATGAGAGGGGGACAGAGAGAGGGTGGAGAGAGAAAGGGGGACAGAGAGAGGGAGCACAGAGAGAAGGGGTCAGAGAGAGTGGGGACAGAGAGAGTGGGGACAGAGAGAGTGGGGACAGAGAGGTGGGACAGAGAGATGGAGACAGAGAGATGGGGACAAAGAGATGGGGACAGAGAGAGTGGGGACAGAGAGGGAGAACAGAGAGTGGGACAGAGAGAGGGGTTAGAGAGAGGGGGACAAAGGGAGGGGGACAGAGAGAGGGGGACAGAGAATGCAGTGAGATAGAAGGGGTCATAGAGTCGGGGGTCAGAGAGTGGGGGTCATAGTGCGGGGAAAGAAAGAGGGGTTCGAGAGGGGGGACAGGGTGGGGAACAGAGGGAAGATTGGTGCAGAGGGAGGGACAGAGAGAGACGGTACAGAGAGAGAGGGGAGGACAGAGAGAGGGGGGATGGGGCAGAGAGAGCGAGAGAGTGGATAGAGGGGGGGCAGAGAGAGAGAGTGGGGACAGAAAGCGAGAGGGGTCAGAGAGAGACGGGGACAGAGAGCGGGGGAACAGAGAGAGTGGTACTTAGAGAGAAGGGGTACAGAGAGAGGGGGACAGAGAGAGGAGGTGGAAGAGGGCGGGAGAGTGGGGGTAGAGAGAGGGGGACAGAGAGTGGTAGAGAGATGGGGAGAGAGAGGTGGAGAGAGCGGGAGACGGGAGGTGAAGACGGGAGGGGGACAGTGAGGGTGAGAGAGAGAGCTGGAGAGACTGGTGGAGAGAGAGGGCGGAGACAGAAGGGGAGAGTGAGAGGTCGAGTGAGGGAGTGAAGGAGGGACCGGCTGAGAGAGGGAGAGAGAGGGGACAGCATTCGGTGACAGAGTTTGGGGAGACTGTTAGTGAAGAGAGAGAGAGAGGGGGGAGAGAGAGAGGAGGTAGAGAGAGGCGTGGAGAGAGAGGAGGTAGAGGGAGGGAGAGTGGGGTAGAGAGAAAGGGGAAGAGAGATGGAGTAGAGAGACGGGGGTGAGGGGGAGGGGGAGAGTGAGCATGAGAGAGGGGACAGAGAGAGAGGCATGGAGAGAGAGAGTGGGAGGGGAGGGGGAGAGCGCGGGGAGAGAGTGGGGGACAGAGAGAGGGAGGACAGAGGGGGTAGAGAGAGGGGGCAGAGAGAGGAGTCCAGAGAAAGGGGAACAGAGAGAGGGGGACAGAAATATGGGGACAGAGAGAGATGGGGACAGAGAGAGGGGGACAGAAAGAGGGGGGACAGAGAAAGGGGAACAGATACAAGACAGAGAGAGCGGGGACAGAGAGAGAGGGTACAGAGGGGGGGACAGAGACAGGGGGATAAAGAGACAGAGTGGGCTGAGATAGAGGGGGTGAGAGAGAGGGGGTGAGAGAAAAGGGTGTGTGAGGGAGGAGGAGAAGAGTAGAGAGGGGGAAAGAGAGGGGGGAGAAAGAGCGTGGAGAGAGGGGGAGGAGACAGAGGGCGAGAGAGAGAGAGTGGATGGGGGTGTGAGAGAGAGGGTAGGATGTGAGGGTGAGAGAGATAAGGGGGTGAGAGAGAGAGAGGGTGAAAAAGGGAGAGGGGGTTAGAAAGGGAGAGAGGGGTGAGAAAGAGTAGGGGGAAGAACGAGAGGGGGTCAGAGAAAGAGTGGAGGTGAGGGGGTGAGAGAGAGGGAATGGGAGAGAGGGGGTTGGAGAGAGAGAGGGGGCGAGAGAGGGAATGAGAGAGAGAGAAGAGTGAGAGGGTGAGAGAGAGGGAGGATGAGAAAGATCGGGGTGGGGGAGAGGGCAGGTGCAAAAGAGAAAGGGGATGAGTGAGAGTGGAGGAGAAAGAGAGGGTGAGAGAGAGAGGCGTGAGAGAGAAGGTGTGTGAGAGAGATCAGGGTGGGAGAGACTGGGGAGAGAGAGGGGGCTGATAGAGAGAGGGCTGATGGAGGTGTGAGAGAGACGGGTGAGAGAGACGGGTGAGAGAGAGAGAGACAGAGAGGTGGGTAAGAGAGAGAGGGTGTGAATGGGGGAGATAGAGTGAAGGGGTGAGAGAGAGAGGGTGAGAGAGAGGGTGTAAAGGGAGAGAGGGTGAAGGGTGACAGAGAGAGAGGTGAGAGAGAGAGCAAGGTGGAAAGAGAAGAGGTGTGAGAGAGCGAGGGGGAGAGAGATAACAAAGTGAGAGAGAAAGGGGATGTGAGAGAAAGGGGCTGAGAGAGAGAGGGCTGAGAGAGAGGGGTTGAGAGAGAGAGGCAGTGAGAGAGAGAGGGGCAAGAGAGATAGTGAGTGGTGAGAGAGAGAGGGAGTGAGAAAGAGAGTGGGTGAGAGAGAGAGGGGTGAGAAAGAGAGGGGTGAGAGAGAGAGGTGGAGAGGTGGTGGACAGAGGGAGGGGGTGAAAGGGTGATAAAGTTAGTAGGGTGTGAGAGAGTTTGTGTAATAGAAAGGGGGAGAGAGAGTGGAATGAGAGAGGGGGCAGTGAGGGAGAGGGTCTGAGAGAGACAGGGAGTGCAAGAGAGGGTGGGTGAGAGCGGGAGGGGCTGAGAGAGAGATGGGCTGAGAGAGAGGGGCTGAGATAGGGAGAGTGTGATAGAGGAGGGATGAGAGTGGGAGGGGGAAAGAGGGACGGGATGAGAGAGGGAGATGAGAGAGACGCGTGTGAGAGAGAGAGGTGAGAAAGAGGGGTTAGAAAGGGGGAGAGAGGGGGAGAGAGGGAGGGTGTGAGAGTGGGAGGGTGTGAGAGAGGGACGGGATGAGAGAGGGAGGGCGTGAGAGAGGGGTGTGTGAGAGAGAGATAGGAGAGAGAGAGGGTGAGAGAGAGGAGTGAGAGAGGGGAGACAGAGAGGGGAGAGAGAGGGGAGAGAAAGTAAGAGAGTTAGAGTGGTGAGAAAAAGAGAGGGGTGACAGAGAGAGGGGTTTGAGAGAGAGAGAGGGTGTAAGAGGGGGGTGAGAGAGGGGAATGAGAGGGGTAGGTGGGTGAGGGTGTGTGGGGGGGATTGGGGTTGGAGAGGGGTTGGGAAGGGGGGTGAGGGAGGTGGGAGGGAGATAGAGGGGGTGGGAGGGAGGTGGGAGAGAGAGAGGTGTGTGAGAGGGGTTGAGGGGGGCTGAGAGAGAGAGGTGGGTGAGAGAGTGAGAGGGGAGGTGATAGAGAGGTTGATGAGAGATGGGGAATGAGAGAGAGGGGAGGGTGAGAGAGAGGTGGGTTGAGAGAGAGAGATGGGAGTGAGAGAGAGAGGGTGGGAGAGAGAGGGGAAGAGAGAGAGAGGGTGAGAATGAGGGGGGTGAGAAAGAGGGGTGAGAGAGAGGGAGTGAGAAGGAGAGAGAGGGGATGAGAAAGAGATAGAGAGAGGTTGGGAGAGAGGGGGGAGAGAGGGGGTGAGAGAGAGACGGGTGTGAGACAGACGGGTGTGAGAGAGGGAAGGGGGGGGAGAGAGAGGGATTGAGAAAGAGAGAGAGGTGTGTGAGAGAGGTGGGAAAGAGAGAGAGGGGTATTAGAGAGAGGAGCTTTGAGGGAGAGAGGGGTGAGAAAGAGCACGGGTGAGGGGGTAAGAGAGAAAGGGGTTGAGAGACAGTGGGGTGAGAGAGAAGGGGGATAAAGAGTGAGGGGCGAACATGGAGTGAGAAGGGTGAGAGAGAGAGAGCAAGGGGTGAGAGAGAGGGGGTTTAGAGAGAGAGGGATTGAGAGAGCGAGAGAGAGCGGGTGAGAGAGAGGAGGATGAGGAGGGTGAGAGAGACGGGTTGAGAGAGAGGGTGAGAGAGAAAGGGGTGAGAGAGAGAGGGGTGAGAAAGGGAGAGTGGGCTGAGAAAGGGAGAGTGGGGAGAAAGAGAGAGGGGAGAGAGAGAGGGCTGAGAATGAGAGAGAGCAGAGAGAAAGAGAGGGGGTCAGAGAAAGAGTGAATGTGTGGGGGGTGAGAGAGAAGAGGTGGGAGAGAGAGTGGGAGAGAGAAGGGGTGAGAGAGAGGGATTGAGAGAAAGGGGGAGAGATAGAGAAGGAGTGAGAGAGAAAGGGGGACAGTGAGAGAAAGAGGGATGAGAGAATTGGGGCGCGAGAGAAAGAGAGCGAAAGGGGTGAGAGAGGGGGTGAGATAGACAGTGAATGATGGGTTGAAAGAGAGAGACAGAGAGAGAGAGAGAGAACGAGTGAATGGATGAGAGAGTTAGAGGGGTGTGAGGGAGATGGGGTGAGATGGTGGGTGCTAGAGAGAGACAGAACGAGAGCAAGGAGGAGGGAGAAAGAAAGGGGTCAAAAGAGAGAGAGAAATGGGGCGAACGAGAGAAAGAGGGCGCGAGAGAGGGGGAGGGGTGTGAGACAGAGCGCGAGAGTGAAGGAGAATGAGAGAGAGAAAAGGGAGTGATAGACAGAAGGCAATAGAGCGAGAGAGAGGGGGGATGAGAGAGAGGTCTGGGGAGAGAGAGGGTGGGGGAGAGAGAGAAGTGTGAGAGAGAAAGAGAGACAGAGAAGTGGGTAAGAGAGAGATAGGGTGTGAGCGGGGAGATAGAGTGAAGGGGTGAGAGAGAGAGAGGAGTGAGAGGGAGGGCGGGAGAGAGAGGGCGGGGAGAGAGAGAAGTGTGAGAGAGAGAGACAGGCGGGTAAGAGAGAGAGGGTGTGAGCGGGGGAGAGATGGGGAGGGGGGACTGAGAGGGGGAGAGAGGGAGAGTGTGAAAGTGGGAGGGTGTGAGAGAGGGACGGGATGAGAGAGGGAGGGCGTGAGAGAGAGGGGTGTATGTGAGAGAGAGAGGGTGAGAGAGAGGGTGAGAGAGAGGAGTGAGAGAGGGGGAGAGAGACGGGGAGAGAAGGTAAGAGAGTTAGAGTGGTGACAGAAAGAGAGGGGTGACAGAGAGAGGGGTTTGAGTGAGAGAGGGGGTGTAAGAGGGGGGTGAGAGAGGGGGTTGAGAGGGGTAGGTGGGTGAGGGGGTGTGTGGGAAATGGGAGTAGGAGAGGGTGTGGAGATAGAGGGAGTGTGAGGGGGGTGGGAGAGAGAGAGGTGTGTGAGAGAGAGAAGGGGATGAGAGAGAGGTTGGTGAGAGAAGGGGAATGAGAGAGAGGAGAGGGTGAGAGAGAGGGGGGTTGTGAAAGATAGAGAGACGAGAGTGAGAGAGAGAGAGTGGGAGAGAGATGGGAAGAGAGAGAGAGGGTGAGAATGAGGGGTGAGAGAGAGGGAGTGAGAGAGAGGGAGTGAGGAGAGAGAGGGTGAGAAAGAGGGAGGGGGTTAGGGGGGTGAGAGTGAGGGGTGAGAGAGAGGGAGTGAGAGAGAGGGAGTGAGAAGGAGAGAGAGGGGATGACAAAGAGATAGAGAGAGGGTGGGAAAGAGGGAGGGGGTGAGAGAGAGAGAGGAGTGTGAGAGAGAGATGTGCGAGAGGGGTATAAGAAAGAGGAGATTTCAGAGAGACAGACGGGTGAGAAAGAGCACGGGTGAGGGGGTAAGAGAGAAAGGGGGTGAGAGAGAAGGGGGATTAAGAGTAAGGGGCTAACATAGAGAGAGAAGGGTGAGAGAGAGATCAAGGGTTTAGAGAGAGAGGGATTGAGAGAGCGAGAGAGAGCGGGTGAGAGAGAGGAGGATGAGGGGGTGAGAGAGAGAGGGTGAGAGAGAGGGTAAGAGAGAAAGGGGTGAGAGAAAGAGGGGTGAAAAAGGGAGAGAGGGCTGAGAATCAGAGAGAGGAGAGAGAAAGAGGGGGGGTCAGAGAAAGAGTGAATGTGTGGGGGGGTGAGAGAGAGGAGGTGGGAGAGAGAGTGGGAGAGAGAGGGGGTGAGAGAGAGGAATTGAGAGAAAGGGGGAGAGATAGAGAAGGGGTGAGAGAGAAAGGGGGGCAGCGAGCGAAAGAGGGATGAGAGAGATGGGACGCGAGAGAGAGAGCGAAAGGGGTGAGAGAGGGGCTGAGATAGACAGTGAATGAGGGGTTCAGAGAGAACGAGTGAACGGATGAGAGAGTTAGAGGGGTGTGAAGGAGATGGGGTGAGAGAGTGGGCGCTAGAGAGAGACAGAACGAGAGCAAGGAGGAGGGAGGAAGAAAGGGGTCAAAAGAGAGAGTGAAATGGGGCGAACGAGAGAAAGAGGGCACGAGAGAGGGGGTGGGGTGTGAGACAGTGCGCCAGAGTGAAGGGAATGAGAGAGAGATAAAGGTAGTGATAGACAGAATGCAATAGAGCGAGAGAGAGGGGGCATGAGTGAGAGGGCGGGGGAGAGAGGTGTGAGAGAGAGACAGAGAGGTGGGTAAGAGAGAGAGGGTGTGAGCGGGGGAGATAGGGTGAAGGGATGAGAGAGAGAGAGGGGTGAGAGAGGGTGTAAAGGGGAGAGAGGGTGAAGGGTGACAGAGAGAGAGGGGTGAGAGTGAGATCTGAGAGAGCAGGGTGGAGAGAGAGGAGGTGAGAGAGGGGTTGAGAGAGAGTGTGGTGAGAGAGATAACAAGGTGAGAGAGAAAGGGGGTGTGAGAGAGAGGGGCTGAGAGAGAAAGGCGCTGAGAGAGAGAGGGGCTGAGAGAGAAGGGGCTGAGAGAGAGAGACGGTGAGAGAGAGGGGGATGAGAGAGATCGTAAGTGGTGAGAGAGAGAGGGAGTGAGAAAGAGAGTGTGTGAGAGAGGGGTGAGAGAGACAGGGGAGAGAGGAGGAGAGGTGGTGGAGAGAGGGAGGGGGTGAAGGGGTGAGAGAGTTAGAAGGGTGTGAGAGAGGGAGAGGGTGTAATAGAGAGGGGGAGAGAGAGTGGGATGAGGGAGAGTGGGTGAGAGAGAGGGGGGCTGAGAGAGACAGGGGTTGAAAGAGAGGGTGGGTGAGAGCGGTAGGGGCTGAGATAGAGAGGGGCTGAGAGAGAAATGGGCTGAGAGAGAGGGTGAGATAGGGAGAGTGTGAGAGAAGAGTGATGAGAGTGGGGGGGGGGGAAGAGGGACGGGATGAGAGAGGAACTGTGAGAGAGGGGGGGGTTGAGAGAGAGGGGTGAGTGAGAGGGGTGAGAGAGGCGGGAGAGAGAGGGGGAGAGAGAGGGGGAGAGAAGGTATGAGGGTTAGAGTGGTGAGAGAGAGGGTGACAGAAAGGGAGGTTGAGAGAGGGGGTGAGAGGGGGAGGTGGCTGAGGGTGTGTGTGGGAGATGTCAGTGGGAGAAGGGTTGGGAGGGGGCTGAGGGAGGTGGGGGGAGAGAGTGGAGGTGTGAGGGGATGGGAGAGAGGGAGAGGTGTGTGAGAGAGAGCTGGGTGAGAGGGGGGTGAGGGGGCTGAGAGAGAGAGGTGGGAGAGAGAGAGAGTAGGGGTGAGAGAGAGAGGTGAGAGAGAAATGGGGTAAGAGAGAGGGAGTGAGAAGGAGAGAGAGGGGATGAGACAGAGACTGAGAGAGGGTGGGAGAGAGGGAGGGAGTGAGGGAGATAAGGGTAAGAGAGAGAGGAGGTGTGAGAGCGCGCAGGTGAGGGGGTGAGAGAGATAGGGTAAGAGAGAGAGGGGGAGTGAGAAGGAGAGAGAGGGGATGAGAAAGAGACAGAGAGAGGGAGGGATTGAGAGAGGGGTTGAGAGAGGGGGGTGAGAGCGAGGGCTGTGAGGGGGGCGTGAGAGCGAGGGGTGAGAGAGCGAGGGTTCGAGAAAGGAAGGAGAGAGAGAGATGGGGATGGGAGAGAGAGAGAGGGGTGAGAGAGAGAGAAGGGTTGAGAGAGAGACGGTAAGAGTGAGATGGGGTAAGAGAGAGAGGGAGTGAGAAGGAGAGAGAGGGGATGAGAAAGAGACAGAGAGAGGGTGAGAGGGAGGGAGGGAGGGAGGGAGAGAAATAGAAGGGTAAGAGAGAGAGGGGGATGAGAGAGAGAGGAGGTGAGATAGGGGGAGTGGGGGTTTGAGAGAGGGGCAGTGAGAGAGTGGGTGAAGAGAGGGACTGAGAAAGAGAGGGGTTGAGAGAGAGGGGTGAGAGAGGGATGAGAGAGAGAGTGTGAGAGAGAGTGGGGGTGAGAGAGAGAGGTGTCAGAGAAAGGGGAGTGAGGGGCGGGTGAGGGAGAGGGGCGGTGAGAGAGCGGGGTGAGAGAGAGGGGGTGAGAGAGGGAGAGTGAGAGAGAAAGGGGAGTGAGAGAGGGGGTTGAGAGAGAGGGGTTGTGAGAGGGGGAGTGAGAGAGCGGCGGTGAGAGAGCGGGTGAGAGAGAGAGGTGTGTGAGAGAGTGAGAGGGAGTGGGGGTGAGAAAGAGGGGGTGTGAGAGAGGGGGGAGTGAGAGAGGGGTGTGAGAGAGAGTGAGAGAGAGTGAGGCTTAGAGAGAGGGGATGAGACACAGAGAGGGTGGTGAGAGAAAGGGGAGGGAGAGAGGGCGGTGAGAGAGGGGGCAGTGAGAGAGTGGGGGTGAGAGAGGTGAGAGAGAGGGGTGAGAGAGAGAGAAGCAATGTGAGAGAGAAGTGCTGAGAGAGAGAGAGGTGTGAGAAGAAAGAGGGGTAAGAGAGAGGGGTGAGAGAGAGGGGGGTGAGAGAGAGAGAAGCGGTGTGAGAGAGAAGCGCTGAGAGAGAGAGAGGTGTCAGAAGAGAGAGGGGTAAGAGAGAGAGGTGAGAAAAAGAGGGGTGAGAGTGAGAGTGGGGTGAGAGAGAGAGAAGCGGTGTGAGAGCGAAGCGCTGACAGAGAGAGGTGTCAGAAGAGAGAGGGGTAAGAGAGAGAGGGGTGGGGGGGTGTGAGAGAGAAGGGGTAAGAGAGAGAGGGTGAGAGAGAGAAGGGTCAGAGAGAGGGGTGAGAGTAAGAGAGGGCTGAGAGAGAGAAGCAGTGTGAGAGAGAAGCGCTGAGGGAGAGAGAGAGGGGTGAGATAGAGAGAGGAGTGATAGATAGAGGACCACATCGGCTGTGTCCCTAACTGCACTCACCTTGATATATCTCGGGATACCGGTGGTTAGGATTGCAGGCTGCAACAGATGGGTACGATCATGGTGAATAATACATGGACACACCCTCAGGGGCTGGAAGGTAGATGGAACTCCCCGGGTGATCACCTCAGTTTCATTCATTTGCAGCGTTTGAGTGTTCCTGGCTGGGCCCAGTATTGATTGCCTGTCCGTAGCTGCACGGGAGCTGGTTTTGGTGGTGAGCTGCCTCCTTGAACTGTTGCAGGTGGTGGACCCACAAGGTCCTCAGGGAGGGAATTCCAGGAGTTTGAGCCAGCAGGTCTCATTCCCTTGCATTTATTCTGCTCACTGGATGTTGGCTATGCATCACAATTCTGTATGGATTATCAGAACGGAATATGTTTTGTCGAAACAGTTACAAGTGCCACAGACGCTCAGTGGTTAGCACTGTTACCTCACAGCACCAGAGACCTGGGTTTGATTCCACTCCTGAGCGACTGTCTGTGTGGAGTTTGTACATTCTCCCTGCATCTGCATGGGTTTTCTCCCACTGTTCAATGGTGCACATTTTTGACAGATTGCCCATAGTGCCGAGGGATATTCAGGTTAGCTGGAATAGCCATGGGAAATGCAGGGTTTCAGGGATATCATCAGGGGATGGATCTGAGTTGCATTCTCTTCAGAGGGTCATTGTGGACTCGATGGGCTGAAGGGCCTGTTTCTGCTCTGTAGGGATTCTATGATATCACTTATCAGCCCTATGACAATCGGTTTGACCAATGTACAAAATGGCTTTCGCTCAAACAGCAGGCTACTCTGACAACAAACATAACCAGCTTTTAAAATTAGGTTTGTAATTCATTGTATAAGCTTCTTTCCAGTCAAAAGACTGGGTGGGGGAGGGGGAATGGGTGAAATGTCGCGGCCTCCTTGCTAAAACACAGATAGACAGCCAAGAGATGCTGGGTATATTGGACAAGTTATACTCCCAAATCACAAAAGCCAGACAGCAGCCAGATGGTTATCCCATCAGCATAAGGCAACAGTTCCCCTGGGCAGGCATATCCCTAACAACGTCTCCACCAAACAAAGGAGGGCCCAGATAGGAAGGCACCAGGTCCTGCTACACAAAGAAACTAACAGGAACAAGCCATCCAAATGATTAGCAACACTTCAAACTATTAACTGATTCTCCGAATTGGCCAGAAGTATAGAAAGTTCTGGGAAACCATCAAGAAATGAACAAAACCAGGGTTCACCTGCAAACTGATCTCTTGAATTTTCTGGAGGCTTTCTGAGGTGACCAACATGGCAAGGGACAGAGACCAGCTCACCACCCAGAGAGATGGAGAGAGAGAGGGAGCGAGACAAGCCGAAGCAAACCTCAGGAGCATGGGAGAGAGGGAATGTGAAAACCCATTGAGAGAGAGGGAGCTGGAACCAACTGGAATACTGAGTGTCCCCCTTCAGTCTGTCCATGCTTCAACGCCTGTTTCTCTCAGTCTAACTTCCCCTTCTCTCTTTGTCCTTCTCTCTCCCTGTCTGTCTCTTTCTCTCAATCTGCCTTTCTCTCACACCCTCCCTCTCACTGTCTGTCTCTGCCCCATCTTTCTCTCAACCCCCTTCTCCATCCCCACTCTCTCGACCTCTCTCTCTTTTTCTCACACTCCTTTTCTCTTTTTCTTTGTTTCAGACCTGAAAGTGCTCACCTAATTTTGAATCCCCTAAAAATATTTTGCCCCGCATTTTCACTCTCCTCCCAAATTTATTCCCTTCCCCAATACCTTCCCTCCAAAATACCTACCTCACCAACTGTGCCCCCCTCAAATATTTTGCTGCCCCCCCAACATTGCTGTGAGACCCATTCCCTGGGGCAGAGGGAGTTGAGTGGAAAAGTGTGGAGCTGGAAAAGCCCAGCAGGTCAGGCCTGAACCATTGACTCTCCTGGCTGACCTGCTGTGCTTCTCCAGCTCCACACTTTGTAAATCTGACTCTCCAGCATCTGCAGTCCTCGCTTTCTCACACCGGTAAATGTGTCTGGGTTGACTGACTGGTCTGTGACTGTTTTAGTGTACAGCAAGATCCCAGCCCGAGAATTACAGAAGGTTTGCATCACAGATGGAGTCATTTCTGCCCATCATCCCCCTGCCCCATTAAATGATCCTGGTTTGGTTCAGGATCCTCAGGATTGGCCCCTGAATGGCCTCATTGACTATCCTTCGTGTGGAGACCTCTTCTCCACCCTGTCTCAGACTTTGCATCACATGCTATCCCTCCCTCCATCTCTCTATGACCACAGTCCCTCCTTTCTCCACCAACCCCAAAACCCCATCAAACCCTCCCCCTGTCTCTGGCTGTCCCATTCTCTCCGTGTCTCCCACTCCCCCTTCCCATGCAGACTTACAGCCCCTGGGCTGGAGGACATAGTGCAGCGTCTAACTCGCCTTTTGACACTGACTGCTGTAATGCACAGCAAGATCCCACTCTAAAACCATCGCCAAGTACACACACTGTCCTTCTCCCTCCATATATGTCCTTCTCACTCTCTCTCTCTCCCTGTCTCTCACTCTGTCCTTTTCTCACTCCACCTCCCTGACTCTTACTGCCCATTTCTCTCTCTCCACTTTCTCCATCTCCACTCTCTCCATGTCTCTCTCTCTTTTTGTCACTCTCCCTTTCTCGTTCTCTTTCTCTCTTTTTCAGACGCACTCAGAAAAGTACTTCATGTTCCTTCCATTCACCCCCTCCCCACAGTCGGGATAAATCCTGGGAGAGACCAGGCACTGAGGCAAACTCTTCCCAATGCCCCTTCCCCAGTCACTGGGACAGAGCAGAGGGGTCCAGGGAGAAAGAGGGAGAGAAACTACAGGAGAGAAAGAGAGATGGACGGGCAGACAGCATGAGGGAGGGAGAGAACAAGACAAAGACAGGCGGGGGGGAAGGGGAGAGGAAGTGAGAAGAACTGAGAGAGAGCAGGACAGAGACAGAGAGAGAGTGAAACTCCAGGAAGAGAAATACAATGTCAGACAGATACAAAGTGAAAATGGGGAGAGAAAAAGAGGGAGAGAAGTTCAGGCAGACAGCAAGACGGAAATCCCAGGGAGAGATATAGGACAGAGAGAGAGAGTTGAGCTGCAGCAGCAGAGACATAGAGCTGAGAGAGTGGGGTGGTGGTGGGGGCTGTGATGTGGCTACAATGATGTACAGGCAGGAATAGCAAGATCCCACAGAGCTGAGAAACAGATGCAGAGAGAGATGAGCAAGGTGTTAGTTTTGTGAAAGACTGAATGATTAAGCATTACTGAAAAACCTGGTGAGGTGATAAAGGAGGAAGGGAATCTACTGGGAAATAGAAACAGGACAGATATGTGAAGGATGTTGAGAGATAGGGATTGAAGGAAAGATGTGGGAGAGAGAACTGGGAACACAAAAATAGACATGAGAGCCGCAGAGAGAGAGGGAAGCAGTGAAATCTGTGGGATCAGATCCCTCTCTAGCATTTTGCTCCTTTGTCTCTCCCCGTTCCCACACACGGCCTGAATCCCACTGTGTGTGTTTGTGTGTGTGTGTGTGTATGTGCCTGTGTGTGTTTGTGCCTGTGTGTGTTTGTGTGTGTGTGTGTGTATGCGTGTGTGTGTGCCTGTATGTGTCTGTGTGTGTGTGTATGTGTCTATGTGTGTCTGCCTGTGTGTGTGTGTCTGTGTGTGTGTGTGTGCCTGTATGTGTCTGTGTGTGGATGTGTCTGTGTGTGTGTGTGCGTGTCTGTGTGTGTGTGTGCGTGTGTCCGTGTGCGTGTGTGCTTTCATCTGATGATTCCTCATGGCAGAATAATTTGATTCTCTGTCTCTGTATTGTCCTAGTTTCAGCTCCCAAATTGAATGTTGAAGCATCCACGATCCTATTGAATACCAGAGCAGGCTCGAGGGGCTGGATGGTCTCCTGTTCCTATTTCAGATGGTCTTATGTTGTTAACACTACCTCCCTGCTCTTGGCCCCCACACTGGAGGTTAGGACGACACAAGGGCCTGATCTGTAGAGTGCTGCACTCTTCCGTGAGTCTCGGAGGGAACCAGCCTGATTTGGATTGGAGTTGCAGCCTCTCAGTGAGAAGTGAAATCTCCTTGCGGTTCCCCTCAGTCTCTCACTGTAAGGTGGAGCAGGGCAGTCTCAGGGAAGTAAACAGCAGGCCAGATGTGCTCTGTCCCTCCAGCTCCATTTCAGACGGCCAGATGGGAGGGGCTTGTTTCATCCATCAGCGTCCCGTGCTCTCCCTTCTGGGTTAGGGTGGGGCTGAATGGCCTTGCTCCTGGCTCCTCTTGAGGTGCAGGCTGGCTATGAGTGGGTTATACAGGGCATGCCCCTGGAGTGAAGTCAGTTAGCTCAGTTGGCTGGACAGTTGGTTTATAATGCAGAGTAAAACCAATAGCGTGTGTTCAATTCCCACACCAGCTGGGGTTACACTGAAGGACTCTCCTTCCCAACCTCTCTCTTCAGCCGGGCCATGGTGACCCTCTGATTAAATCCCCATCAGACACCGCTCTCTAATGAGGAGCTGTCCCATGCTCTGGTAAGACATTACATTGGTTTGTACCTGGGGCACTGTGTGCAGGACTAGTCACTGCATTGCCAGAGGGATGTTAGTGTGTGGGGAAGGTTTACCGGATAAATCCCCACGGGAATGAACAGCACTCTCTTTCCCCCAGTTCATTCACTCTTGCAGCTTTTGTGTCTTTGGAGACACGAGGACCATTTCACTTGAAGCAGCAGCTGGATTTTATATTCATGAGCACCCAATAAGATTGGCTAGTTTACACACATACACACACACATACACTCCCTCAAACACACACAGACACACTCTCACACACACATACACAAAGGACCCCGCCACACACAGGCTCTCTCACACACACAGACACACGCTCCCTCAAACACAAACACAGACACACTCTCACACACAAGCACACACTATATCTCTCACACACATACACACACAGACATACGCTCCCTCAAATACACATACGGGCACACTCTCTCACACATACACGCAGACACACTCTCTCTCACACAGACACACTCTCTCACACACACAGACACTCTCACGCAGACACACTCTCTCACACACACAAATACACACACTCTCTCATTTACAAACACACACTCTCATTCTCTCACACACCCACTCACTCTCTCACACAGACACTCTCACGCAGATACACTCTCTCACACACACAAATACACACACTCTCTCTCATTTACACACACACACTCTCATTCTCTCACACACCCACTCACTCTCTCACACAGACACTCTCACGCAAATACACTCTCTCTCACACACAAATACACACACTCTCTCTCATTTACACACACACACTCTCATTCTCTCACACACCCACTCACTCTCACGCACATAGACACTCTCTCTCACACACACTCTCTGTCTCTCACACACACAGACATTCTCTCTCACACATACACACAGACAGACACACAAACACACGATCCCTCAAGCACACACAGACACATTCTCTCACATACACACATAAACGCACAGTTACTCTCTCTCTCATACACACATACACTCGCAGACACACGCTCCCTCAAACACACACAGACACACTCTCTCACATACACACATAAACGCACACTCTCTCACACACACACATACACGCGCAGACACACGCTCCCTCAAACACATATAGACACACTCTCCCTCACACACACACATGGACACACACTCTCACACACACACACAAACTGACACACACTCTCACACACACAGACGCTCTCTCTCACACACACACAAACACACAGTTACACTCTCTCTCACACACACATACACACACAGACAGACGCTCCCTCAAATATGCATACACACACTCTCTCTCACACACACACTGACATACACACTCTCTCACACACACATACACACTATTTCTCACATAAGACACACTGTCATACAGACACACAGACATATACCCACATAGACACACAGACACATACACAATAGACACACAGACACATTCTCTCACACACACAGACACACAGATACACTCTCTCTCTCACACACACACTCTCTCACGCACACCCTCACTCACACACATGCACACAGAGACACACACACCCTCAAACACACATGGCCACACACTCTCACATGAACATGCAATTTCTTTCTCACGCACACATATACAGACACACAGAGATACACATGCATCCACTCTTTCACACACACAAACACTGGCAGTCTCTCTCTCTCTCACACACACACACACACACACAGCTGTAAAGGCATTGTCGGGGTGTTGATGGAGAAATGATATCTCCGAGGACTGAGCCATGATCTCACATGATGACTGCTCCAGGGGGACAGACAACAGCTACAGAGACTTGTTGGATCTTCCTGTGCACCACCTCTTGCATCAATAGCATTAGTCTGTTTGGGTGCTGCTTTTCTAAAGCGTCTCTAAGCAACAAGTAACAATAGATTGATGAAAGTTTTCCCACAAACCATGTTTCAGACACATGCTGCTGTGATTTTTCACTGATTGTTTAAAATGATCTGGATCTGCTGAAATGGGGAGTGGCTTCCATTTCAAATTATGACACCAGAGTGCCCCGGGAACCCTGAGGAAATGATCAGGGAATTGCATCTGTTCCTTTCTATTCTCTGCACTCTGTCCCACCAGATAGTGCTCCCTCAATACCTCAGATAGTTCACCCTGAAGACCTCAGATAGTGCTCCCTCAGTACCTCAGATAGTGCTCCCTGAATACCTCAGATAGTGCTCCCTGAATACCTCAGATAGTGCTATCTCAATACCTCAGAAAGTGTCCCCTCAATACCTCAGGAAGTGCTCCCTCAGTACCTCAGATAGTGCTCCCTCAATAACTCAGAAAGTGCTTCCTCAATACCTCAGAAGGTGCTCCCTCACTACCTCAGATAGTTCTCCCTCAGTACCTCAGATAGTGCTCCCTCAATAACTCAGAGTGTGCTCCCTCAGTACCTCAGATACTTCTCCCTCAATACCTCAGAAAGTGCTCCCTCAGTACCTCAGATAGTTCTCCCTCAGGACCTAAGATAGTACTCCCTCAGTACCTCATAAAGTGCTCCCTCAATACTTCAGAAAGTAGTCACTCAGTACCTCAGATAGTTCTCCCTCAGTACCTCAGATAGTTCTCCCTCAGTACCTCAGGTAGTGCTTCCTCAGTACCTCAGAAGGTGATCCCTCCATACCTCTGATAGTTCTCCCTCAATACCGATGAAAGTGCTCCCTTAATAACTCAGAAAGTGTCACCTCAGTACCTCATAAAGTGATCCCACAATACCTCAGAAAGTGCTCCATCAATACCTCAGATAGTTCTCCCTCAGTACCTCAAATAGTGCTTCCTCAGTACGTCAGATAGTGCTCCCTCAATACATCAGAAAGTGCTCCATCAATACCTCAGACAGTGCTCGCTCAATACCTCTGAAAGTCCTCCCTACATACCTAAGATAGTTCTCCCACAATACGTCAGATAGTTCTGCCTCAAAACCTCTGAAAGTGCTCCCTCAATACCTCAGATAGTTTCTGCCTCAGTACCTCAGATAGTGCTCCCTCAATACCTCAGATAGTGCTCCCTGAATACCTCAGAGAGTTCTCCAACAATACCTCTGAAAGTGCTCCCTCAATACCTCTGAAAGTGCTCCCTCAATGCCTCAGATAGTGCTCCCTTAATACCTCAGAAAGTGCTCACTCAGTAGCTCAGATAGTTCTCCCTCAGTACCTCAGATAGTTCTCCCTCAGTACCTCAGAAAGTGCTTCCGCAACACCTCAGAAAGTGCACCCTCAGTACCTCAGATAGTGCACCCTCAATACCTCAGAAAGTGCTCCCTCAGTACCTCATAAAGTGCTTCTTCAATACATCAGATTGTGTTCCCTCAATACCTCAGAAAGTGCTCCCTCAGTACCTCAGATAGTGCTCCCTCAGTACCTCAGAAAGTGCTTCCTCAATACCTCAGAAAGTGCTTCCTCAGTACCTCAGAAAGTGCTTCCTCAATACCTCAGAAAGTGCTCCCTCAATACCTCAGAAAGTGTTCCCTCAATACCTCAGAAAGTGCTCCCTCAATACCTCAGAAAGTGCTCCCGCAGTACCTCAGATAGTGCTCCCTCAATACCTCAGAAAGTGCTCCCTCAGTACCTCAGATAGTGGTCCCTCAATACCTCAGAAAGTGCTCCCTCAATACTTCAGAAACTAGTCCCTCAGTACCTCAGATAGTTCTCCCTCAGTACCTCAGAAGGTGCTTCCTCAATACCTCAGATAGTGCTTCCTCAGAACCTCAGAAAGTGCTCCCTCCATACCTCAGGTAGTTCTCCCTCAATACCTCGAAAGTGGTCCCTCAATACCACAGAGATTGTTCCATCAGTACCTCAGAAAGTGCGCCCACAATACCTCAGAAAGTGCTCCCTCAATACCTCAGAAAGTGCTCCATCAATACCTGAGATAGTTCTCCATCAGTAGCTCTGATAGTGCTTCCACAATACGTCAGATAGTGCTCCCTCAATACCTCAGAATGTGTCCCCTCAGTACCTCAGAAAGTGCGACCTCAATACCTCAGAAAGTGCTCCATCAATACCTTAGAGAGGGCTCCCTCAATACCTCAGATAGTTCTCCCTCAATACCTCAGATAGTTCTCCCTCAATACCTCAGATAGTGCTCCCTCACAACCTCAGATAGTTCTCCCTCAATACCTCTGAAATTGCTCACTCAATACCTCAGATAGTTCTCCCTCAATGCCTCAGATAGTGCTCCCACAATACCTCAGATAGTTCTCCCTCAATACCTCAGATAGTGCTCCCGCAGTACCTCAGAAAGTGCTCCCTCAATACCTCAGAAAGTGATCCCTCAGTACCACAGATAGTACTCACTCAGAACCTCAGCTAGTGCTTCCTCAGTACGTCAGATAGTGCTCCCTCAGTACCTCAGATAGTTCTCACTCAGTACCTCAGAAAGTGCTCCCTACATACCTCAGAAAGTGCTCCCTCAGTACCTCAGGTATTGCTCCCTCATTGCCTCAGATAGTGCTCCCTTAATACCTCAGAATGTGCTCCCGAAGGACCTCAGATAGTTCTCCCTCAGTCCCTCAGATAGTTCTCTCTCAGTACCTCAGAGAGTGCTTCCTCAATACCTCAGAACTTGTTCCCTCAGTACCTCAGATAGTGCGCCCTCAATACCTCAGAAAGTGCTCCCTCAGTACCTCACAAAGTGCTTCCTCAATAGATCAGAAAATGCTCCATCAATACCACAGATAGTTCTCCCTCAGTCCCTCAGATAGTTCTCCCTCAGTACCTCAGAAAGTGCTCCCTCAATACCTCAGAAAGTGCTTCCTCAATACCTCAGAAAGTGCTTCCTCAATACCTCAGAAAGTGCTCCCTCGGTACCTCAGATAGTGCTCCCTCAATACCTCAGAAAGTGCTCCCTCAATACCTCAGAACGTGCTTCCTCAGTACCTCAGATAGTGCTCCCTCAATATCTCAGAAAGTTCTCCCTCAATACTTCAAAACGTTGTCCCTCAGTACCTCAGGTAGTTCTCCCTCAGTACCTCAGAAAGTGCTCCCTCAGTACCTCAGATAGTGCTTCCTCAGCTCCTCAGAAGGTGCTCCCTCAATACCTCAGATAGTGCTTCCTCAGTGCCTCAGAAAGTGCTCCCTCAACTCCTCAGGTAGTTCTCCCTCAATACCTCGAAGGTGCTCGCTCAATACCTCAGAGAGTGTTCCATCAATACCCCAGAAAGTGCTCCATCAATACCTCAGATAGTTCTCCATTAGTACCTCCGATAGTGCTCCCTCAGTACGTCAGATAGTGCTCCCTCAATACCTCAGAAAGTGTCCCCTCAGTACCCCAGAAAGTGCTACCTCAATACCTCAGAAAGTGCTCCATCAATACCTCAGAGAGTGCTCCCTCAATACCTAAGATAGTTCTCCTTCAATACCTCAGAGAGTTCTCCCTCAATACCTCAGATAGTGCTCCTCAAAACCTCAGATAGTTCACCCTCCGTACCTCAGATAGTGCTCCCTCCATACGTCAGACTGTTCTCCCTCAATACCTCTGAAAGTGCTCCCTCAATACCTCAGATAGTTCTCCCTCAATGCCTCAGATAGTGTTCCCACAATACCTCAGATAGTTCTCCCTCAATACCTCAGATAGTTCTCCCTCAGTACCTCAGAAAGTGCTCCCTCAATACCTCAGAAAGTGCTCCCTCAGTACCTCAGATAGTACTCATTCAGAACCTCAGGTAGTGCTTCCTCAGTACGTCAGAAAGTGCTCCCTCAATACCTCAGAAACTGCTCCCTCAGCACCCCAGAGAGTTCTCCCTCAGTACCTCAGATAGTTCTCACTCAGTACCTCAGAAACTGCTCCCTAAATACCTCAGAAAGTGCTCCCTCAGTACATCAGTTATTGCTCCCTCAATGCCTCAGATAGTGCTCCCTTAATACCTCAGAAAATTCTCGCTCAGTACCTCAGATAGATCTCCCTCAGTACCGGAGATAGTTCTCCATCAGTACCTCAGAGAGTGCTTCCTCAATAGCTCAGAACTTGTTCTCTCAGTACTTCAGATAGTGCTCCCTCAATACCTCAGAAAGTGCTCCCTCAGTACCTCAGAAAGTGATTAGATTAGATTAGATTAGATTACTTACAGTGTGGAAACAGGCCCTTCGGCCCAACAAGTCCACACCGACCCGCCGAAGCGCAACCCACCCATATCCCTACATTTACCCCTTTAACCTAACACTACAGGCAATTTAGCATGGCCAAATCACCTGACCCGCACATCTTTGTGACTGTGGGAGGAAACCGGAGCACCCGGAGGAAACCCATGCAGACACGGGGAGAACGTGCAAACTCCACACAGTCAGTCGCCTCAGTCGGGAATTGAACCCGGGTCTCTGGCGCTGTGAGGCAGCAGTGCTAACCACTGTGCCACCGTGCCGCCCACCAATGCTTCCTCAATACCTCAGAAAGTGCTCCATCAATACCACAGATAGTTCTGCCTCAGTACCTCAGACAGTGCTCCCTCAATATCTCAGAAAGTGCTCCCTCAATACCTCATAAAGTGCTTCCTCAATACATCAGATTGTGTTCCCTCAATACCTCAGAAAGTGCTTCCTCAATACCTCAGAAAGTGCTCACTCAGTACCTCAGATAGTGCTCCCTCAATACCTCAGAAAGTGCTCCATCAAAACCTCAGATAATACTCCCTCAGTACCTCAGAGTGTGCTTCCTCAATACCTCAGAACTTGCTCCCTCAGTACCTCAGATAGTCCTCCCTCAGTACCTATGAAAGTGCTTCCTCAATTCCTCAGAAAGTGCTTCCTCAATACCTCAGATAGTGCTCCCTCAATACCTCAGAAAGTGCTTCCTCAATACCTCAGAAAGTGCTTTCTCAATACCTCAGAAAGTGCTCCCTCAGTAACTCAGATAGTGCTCTCTCAATACGTCAGAAAGTGCTCACTCAATACCTCAGAAAGTGCTTCCTCAATACCTCAGATAGTGGTCCCTCAATATCTCAGAAAGTGCTCCCTCAATACTTCAGAAAGTGCTCCCTCAGTACCTCAGATAGTTCTCCCTCAGTACCTCAGAAAGTGCTCCCTCAGTACGTCAGGTAGTGCCTCCTCAGTACTTCAGAAGGTGCTCCCTCAATACCTCAGGTAGTTCTCCCTCAATGCCTCGAAAGTGCTCCCTCAATACCTCAGTGAGTGTTCCATCAATACCTCAGAAAGTGCTCCCTCAGTACCTCAGAAAGTGTTTCCTCAATACCTCAGCAAGTGCTCCTTCAATACCAGAGATAGTTCTGCTTCAGTACCTCAGCAGTGCTCCCTCAATACCTCAGATATTGCTCCCTCAATACCTCTTAAAGTGCTTCCGCAATACATCAGATTGTGTTCCTTCAATACATCAGAAAGTGCTTCCTCAATACCTCAGAAAGTGCTCACTCAGTACCTCAGAAAGTGCTCCCTCAGCACCTCATATAGTGCTCCCTCAATACCTCAGAAAGTGCTTCCTCAATACCTCAGAAAGTGCTCACTCAGTACCTCAGATAGTGCTCCCTCAATACCTCAGAAAGTGCTCCCTCAATACCTCAGAAAGTGCTTCCTCAATATCTCAGATAGTGGTCCCTCAATACCTCAGAAAGTGCTCCCTCAATACTTCAGAAAGTGCTCCCTCAGTACCTCAGATAGTGCTTCTTCAGTACCTCAGAAGGTGCTCCCTCAATACCTCAGATTGTGCTTCCTCAGTACCACAGAAAGTGCTCCCTCAACTCCTCAGTAGTTCTCCCTCAATACCTCGAAAGTGCTCCCTCAATTCCTCAGAGAGTGTTCCATCAAAACCTCAGAAAGTCCTCCCTCAATACCTCAGAAAGTGCTCCATCAATACCTCAGATAGTTCTCCATCAGTACATCTGATAGTGCTTCCTCTGTACGTCAGATAGTGCTCCCTCAATACCTCAGAAAGTGTCCCCTCAGTACCTCAGAAAGTGCTACCTCAATACATCAGAAAGTGATCCATCAATACCTCAGAGAGTGCTCCCTCAAAACCTAAGATAGTTCTCCTAAAATACCTCAGATAGTTCTCCCTCAAAACCTCTGAAAGTGCTCGCTCAATACCTCAGATAGTTCTCCCTCAATACCTCAGATAGTGCTCCTCAATATCTCAGATAGTTCTCCCTCAATACCTCAGATAGTGCTCCCTTAATACCTCAGATCCTTCTCCCTCAATACATCTGAAAGTGCTCCTCAATATCTCAGATAGTTCTCCCTCAATACCTCAGAAATTGCTCCCTCAGTACCTCAGAAAGTGCTACCTCAATACCTCCGATAGTGCTCCCTCAATACCTCAGAAAGTGTTTCCACAATATCTTACATAGTGGTCCCTCAATACCTCAGAAAGTGCTCCCTCAATACTTCAGAAACTGGTCCCACAGTACCTCAGATAGTTCTCCCTCAGTACCTCATAAAGCACTCCCTCAGTATCTCAGATAGTGCTTCCTCAGTACCTCAGAAAGTGCTCCCTCAACACCTCAGGTAGTTCTCCCTCAATACCTCGAAAGTGCTCCCTCAATACCTCAGAGAATGTTCCATCAGTACCTCAGAAAGTGCTCCCTCAATACCTCAGAAAGTGCTCCATCAATACCTCAGATATTTCTCCATCAGTAGCTCTGATAGTGCTTCCTCAGTACCTCAGATAGTTCTCCCTCAGTACCTCAAAAAGCACTCCCTCAGTATCTCAGATAGTGCTTCCTCAGTACCTCAGAAGGTGCTCCCTCAATGCCTCAGATAGTGCTTCCTCAGTACCTCAGAATGTGCTCCCTCAACACCTCAGATATTTCTCCAACAGTCGCTCTGATAGTGCTTCCTCAGTACGTCAGATAGTGCTCCCTCAATACCTCAGAATGTGTCCCCTCAGTACCTCAGAAAGTGCTCCTCAATACCTCAGAGAGGGCTCCCTTAATACCTCAGATAGTGCTCCTCCAATACCTCAGATAGTTCTCCCTCAATACCTCTGACAGTGCTCCCTCAATACCTCAGATAGTTTTCCCTCAATGCCTCAGATAGTGCTCCCACAATACCTCAGATAGTTCTCCGTCAATACCTCAGATAGTTCCCCCTTAATACCTCAGATAGTGCTCCTCAATACATCAGATAGTTCCCCCTCAATACCTCAGATAGTGCTCCTCAATACATCAGATAGTTCTCCCTCAATACCTCAGATAGTGCTCCTCAATACATCAGATAGTTCCCCCTCAATACCTCAGATAGTGCTCCTCAATACATCAGATAGTTCTCCCTCAATACCTCAGATAGGGCTCCCTCAATAGCTCAGATAGTTCTCCCTCAATGCCTCAGGTAGTGCTCCCACAATACCTCAGATAGGTCTCACTCAATACCTCAGATAGTGCTCCCGCAGTACCTCAGAAAGTGCTCCCTCAATACCTCAGAAAGTTTCTCCCTCAATACCTCAGAAAGGGATCCCTCAGTACCTCAGATAGTACTCACTCAGAACCTCAGCTAGTGCTTCCTCAGTACGTCAGAATGTGCTCCCTCAATACCTCAGAAACTGCTCCCTCAGCACCTCAGATCGTTCTCCCTCAGTACCTCAGATAGTTCTCACTCAGTACTTCAGAAAGTGCTCCCTAAATACCTCAGAAAGTGCTCCCTCAGTACCTCAGATATTGCTCCCTCATTGACTCAGATAGTGCTCCCTTAATACCTCAGAAAGTGCTCCCTCAGTACCTCAGATAGTTCTCCCTCAGTACCACAGATAGTTCTCCCTCAGTACATCCGAGATTGCTTCCTCAATACCTCAGAAGTTGTTCCCTCAGTACCTCAGATTGTGATCCCTCAATACCTCAGAAAGCGCTCCCTCAGTACCTCACAAAGTGCTTCCTCAATACCTCAGAAAGTGCTCCATCAATACCACAGATAGTTCTCCCTCAGTACCTCAGATAGTGCTCCCTCAATACCTCAGAAAGTGCTCCCTCAATACCTCATAATGTGCTTCCTCAATACATCAGATTGTGTTCCCTCAATACCTCAGAAAGTGCTTCCTCAATACCTCAGAAAGTGCTCACTCAGTACCTCAGATAGTGCTCCCTCAATACCTCAGAAAGTGCTCCATCAATACCTCAGATAGCTCTCCCTCAGTACTTCAGAGTGTGCTTCCTCAACACCTCAGAACATGTTCTTTCAGTACCTCAGATAGTGCTCCCTCAATACCTCAGAAAGTGCTCCCTCAGTACCTCAGAAAGTGCTTCCTCAATACCTCAGAAAGTGCTTCCCCAATACCTCAGATAGTGCTCCCTCAATACCTCAGAAAGTGTTTCCTCAATACCTCAGAAAGTGCTTCCTCAATACCTCAGAATGTGCTCCCTCAGTACCTCAGATAGTGCTTCCTCAATACCTCAGAAAGTGCTCCCTCAATACCTCAGAAAGTGCCCCCTCAATACTTCAGAAAGTTGTCCCTCAATACCTCAGATAGTTCTCCCTCAGTACCTCAGAAAGTGCTCACTCAGTAACTCAGAAAGTGCTCCCTCAATTCCTCAGGTAGTTTTCCCTCAATACTTCGAAAGTGCTCCCTCAATACCTCAGAGAGTGTTCCATCAATACCTCAGAAAGTGCTCCATCAATACCACAGATAGTTCTCCATCAGTACATCTGATAGTGCTTCCTCAGTACGTCAGATAGTGCTCCCCCAATACCTCAGAAAGTGTCCCTTCAGTACCTCAGAAAGTGCTACCGCAATACCTCAGGAAGTGATCCATCAATACCTCAGAGAGTGCTCCCTCAAAACCTAAGATTGTTCTCCTTAAATACCTCAGATAGTTTTCCTTCAAAACCTCTGAAAGTGCTCGCTCAATACCTCAGATATTTCTCCCTCAATACCTCAGATAGTTCTCCTCAATATCTCAGATAGTTCTCCCTCAATACCTCAGATAGTGGTCCCTCAATACCTCAGATCGTTCTCCCTCAATACATCTGAAATTGCTCCCTCAATACCTCAGAAAGTGCTCCCTCAGTACCTCAGAAAGTGCTTCTTCAATACCTCAGATAGTGCTTCCTCAATACCTCAGACAGTGCTTCTCAATATCTCAGAAAGTGCTTCCACAATACCTCAGAAAGTGCTTCCTCAATACCACAGAAAGTGCTCCCTCAGTACCTCAGATAGTGCTCCCTCAATACCTCAGAAAGTGTTCCCTCAATACCTCAGAAAGTGCTTCCTCAATACCTGAGATAGTGGTCCCTCAATACCTCAGAAAGTGCTCCCTCAATACTTCAGATTCTGGTCCCTCAATGCCTCAGATAGTGCTTCCTCAGTACCTCAGAATGTGCTCCCTCAACACCTCAGGTAGTTCTCCCTCAATACCTCGAAAGTGCTCCCCAATACCTCAGAAAGTGCTCCATCAATACCTCAGATATTTCTCCATCAGTAGCTCTGATAGTGCTCCCTCAGTACGTCAGATAGTGCTCCCTCAATACCTCAGAATGTGTCCCCTCAGTACCTCAGAAAGTGCTACCTCAACACCTCCGAAAGTGCTCCATCAATACCTCAGAGAGGGCTCCCTCAATACCTCAGATAGTTCCCCCTCAATACCTCTGACAGTGCTCCCTCAATACCTCAGATAGTTCTCCCTCAATACCTCAGATAGTGCTCCTCAATACCTCAGATAGTTCTCCCTCAATACCCTACATAGTGCTCCCTCAATACCTCAGATAGTTCTCCCTCAACACCTCAGCTAGTGCTCCCTCAATACCTCAGAAATTTCTCCCTCAATGTCTCAGATAGTGCTACCACAATACCTCAGATAGGTCTCCCTCAATACGTCAGATAGTACTCCCGCAGTTCCTCAGAAAGTGCTCCCTCAATATCTCAGAAAGTTTCTCCCTCAATACCTCAGAAAGTGATCCCTCAGTACCTCAGATAGTACTCACTCAGAACCTCAGCTAGTGCTTCCTCAGTACGTCAGAAAGTGCTCCATCAATACCTCAGAAACTGCTCCCTCAGCACCTCAGATAGTTCTCCCTCAGTACCTCAGATAGTTCTCACTCAGTACCTCAGAAAGTGCTCCCGAAATACCTCAGAAAGTGCTCCCTCAGTACCTCAGATATTGCACCCTCATTGCCTCAGATAGTGCTCCCTTAATGCCTCAGAATGTGCTCACTCAGTACCTCAGATAGATCTCCCTCAGTACATCAGAGAGTGCTTCCTCAATACCTCAGAACTTGTTCCCTCAGTACCTCAGATAGTGCTCCCTCAGTACCTCAGAAAGCGCTACCTCAGTACCTCACAAAGTGCTTCCGCAATACCTCAGAAAGTGCTCCATCAGTACCACAGATAGTTCTCCCTCAGTACCTCAGATAGTGCTCCCTCAATACCCCAGAAAGTGCTCCCTCAATACCTCATAAGGTGCTACCTCAATACATCAGATTGTGTTCCCTCAATACGTCAGAAAGTGTTACTCAGCACCTCAGATAGTGCTCCCTCAATACCTCAGAAAGTGCTCCATCAATACCTCAGATAGCTCTCCCTCAGTACTTCAGAGTGTGCTTCCTCAATACCACAGAACTTGCTCCCTCAGTACCTCAGATAGTGCTCCCTCAATACCTCAGAAAGTGCTCCATCAGTACCTCAGAAAGTGCTTCCTCAGTACCTCAGAAAGTGCTTCCCCAATACCTCAGATAGTGCTCCCTCAATACCTCAGAAAGTGCTTCCTCAATACCTCAGAAAGTGCTTCCTCAATACTCAGAAAGTGCTCCCTCAATACCTTAGAACGTGGTTCCTCAATACCTCAGATAGTGGTCCCTCAATACCTTAGAACGTGGTTCCTCAATACCTCAGATAGTGGTCCCGCAATACCTCAGAAAGTGCTCCCTCAATACTTCAGAAAGTTGTCCTTCAGTGCTTCAGATAGTTCTCCCTCAGTACCTCAGAAAGTGCTCCCTCAGTACCTCAGATATTGCTTCCTCAGCACCTCAGAAGGTGCTCCCTCAATACCTTATATAGTGCTTCCTCAGTACCTCGAAAGTGCTCGCTCAATACCTCAGAGAGTGTTCCATCAGTACCTCAGAAAGTGCTCCCTCAATAACTCAGAAAGTGCTCCATCAATACCTCAGATAGTTCTCCATTAGTCCCTCTGAAAGTGCTTCCTCAGTATGTCAGATAGTGCTCCCTCAATACCTCAGAAAGTGTCCCCTCAGTAACTCAGAAAGTGTTACCTCAATACCTCAGAAGGTGGTCCTCAATAACTCAGACAGTGCTCCCTCAATACCTAAGATAGTTCTCCGACAATATCTCAGATAATTCTCCCTCAACACCTCAGATAGTGCTCGTCAAAACCTCAGATAGTTCTCCCTCCGTACCTCAGATAGTGCTCCCTCAATACCTCAGATAGTTCTCCCTCAATACCTCTGACAGTGCTCCCTCAATACCTCAGATAGTTCTCCCTCAATACATCAGATTGTGTTCCCTCAATACCTCAGAAAGTGCTTCCTCAATACCTCAGAAAGTGCTCACTCAGTACCTCAGATAGTGCTCCCTCCATACCTCAGAAAGTGCTCCTTCAGTACCTCAGAAAGTGCTTCCTCAATACCTCAGAAAGTGCTGCCTCAATACCTCAGAAAGTGCTTCCTCAATACCTCAGAAAGTGCACCCTCAGTACCTCAGATAGTGCTCCCTCAATACCTCAGAAAGTGCTCCCTCAATACCTCAGAACGTGCTTCCTCAATACCTCAGATAGTGGTCCCTCAATACCTCAGAAAGTTCTCCCTCAATACTTCAAAAAGTTGTCCCTCATTATCTCAGATAGTTCTCCCTCAGTACCACAGAAAGTGCTCCCTCAGTACCTCAGATAGTGCTTCCTCAGCACCTCAGAAGGTGCTCCCTCAATACCTCAGATAGTGCTTCCTCAGTACCTCAGAAATTGCTCCCTCAATTCCTCAGTTAGTTCTCCCTCAATACCTCGAAAGTGCTCGCTCAATACCTCAGAGAGTGTTCCATCAATACCTCAGATAGTGCTCCATCAATACCTCAGATACTTCTCCATTAGTACCTCTGATATTGCTTCCTCAGTACGTCAGATAGTGCTCCCTCAATACCTCAGAAGGTGCCCCCTCAGTACCATAGAATGTGCTACCACAATACCTCAGAAACTGCTCCATCAATATCTCAGAGAGTGCTCCCTCAATACCTAAGATAGTTCTCCTTCAATACCTCAGAGAGTTCTCCCTCAATAACTCAGATAGTGCTCCTCAAAACCTCAGATAGTTCTCCCTCCATACCTCAGATAGTTCTCCCTCAATACCTCTGAAAGTGCTCCCTCAATACCTCAGATAGTTCTTCCTCAATGCCTCAGATAGTGCTCCCACAATACCTTAGATAGTTCTCCCTCAATACCTCAGATAGTTCTCCCTCAGTATCTCAGAAAGTGCTCCCTCAATACCTCAGAAAGTGCTTCCTCAATACCTCAGATAGTGCTCCCTCAATACCTCAGAAAGTGCTTCCTCAATACGTCAGAAAGTGCTCCCTCAATACCTCATAAAGTGCTTCCTCAATACCTCAGATCGTGGTCCCTCAATACCTCCGAAAGTGCTCCCTCAATACTCAGAAAGTGCTCCCTCAGTACCTCAGATAGTGCTCCCTCAATACCTCAGAAAGTGCTCCCTCAATACCTTAGAACGTGGTTCCTCAATACCTCAGATAGTGGTCCCGCAATACCTCAGAAAGTGCTCCCTCAATACTTCAGAAAGTTGTCCTTCAGTGCTTCAGATAGTTCTCCCTCAGTACCTCAGAAAGTGCTCCCTCAGTACCTCAGATATTGCTTCCTCAGCACCTCAGAAGGTGCTCCCTCAATACCTTATATAGTGCTTCCTCAGTACCTCGAAAGTGCTCGCTCAATACCTCAGAGAGTGTTCCATCAGTACCTCAGAAAGTGCTCCCTCAATAACTCAGAAAGTGCTCCATCAATACCTCAGATAGTTCTCCATTAGTCCCTCTGAAAGTGCTTCCTCAGTATGTCAGATAGTGCTCCCTCAATACCTCAGAAAGTGTCCCCTCAGTAACTCAGAAAGTGTTACCTCAATACCTCAGAAGGTGGTCCTCAATAACTCAGACAGTGCTCCCTCAATACCTAAGATAGTTCTCCGACAATATCTCAGATAATTCTCCCTCAACACCTCAGATAGTGCTCGTCAAAACCTCAGATAGTTCTCCCTCCGTACCTCAGATAGTGCTCCCTCAATACCTCAGATAGTTCTCCCTCAATACCTCTGACAGTGCTCCCTCAATACCTCAGATAGTTCTCCCTCAATGCCTCAGATCGTGCTCCCGCAATACCTCAGATAGTTCTCCCTCAATCCTCAGATAGTTCTCCCTCAGTACCGCAGAAAGTGCTCCCTCAATACCTCAGAAAGTGCTCCCTCAGTACCTCAGATAGCACACACTCAGAAACTCAGCTAGTGCTTCCTCAGTACGTCAGAAAGTGCTCCCTCAATACCTCAGAAACAGCTCCCTCAGCACCTCAGAGAGTTCTCCCTCAGTACCTCGGATAGTTCTCACTCAGTACCTCAGAAAGTGCTCCCTAAATACCTCAGAAAGTGCTCCCTCAGTACCTCAGATATTGCTCCCTCAATGCCTCAGATAGTGCTCCCTTAATACCGCAGAAAGTGATCCCTCAGTACCTCAGATAGATCTCCCTCAGTACCTGAGATAGTTCTCCCTCAATACCTCTAAAAGTGCTCACTCAATACCTCAGATAGTGCTCCTCAATACCTCAGGTAGTTATCCCTCAATACCTCAGATAGTGCTCCCTCAATACCTCAGATAGTTCTCCCTCAATACCTCTGAAATTGCTCCCTCAATACCTCAGATAGTTCTCCCTCAATGCCTCAAATAGTGGTCCCGCAATACCTCAGATAGTTCTCCCTCAATACCTCAGATCGTGTTCCCGCTGTACCTCAGAAAGTACTCCCTCAATACCTCAGAAAGTGATCCCTTAGTACCTCAGATAGTACTCACTCAGAACCTCAGCTAATGCTTCCTCAGTACGTCAGAAAGTGCTCCCCTAATAAATCAGAAACTACTCCCTCAGTACCTCAGATAGTACTCCCTCAGTACCTCAGATAATTCTCCCTCAGTACCTCAGATAGTTCTCACTCAGTACCTCAGAAAGTGCTCCCTAAATACCTCAGAAAGTGCTCCCTCAGTACCTCAGGTATTGCTCCCTCATTGCCTCAGATAGTGCTCCCTTAATTCCTCAGAAAGTGCTCCCTCAGTACCTCAGATAGTTCTCCCTCAGTACCTCAGATAGTTCTCTCTCAGTACCTCAGAGAGTGCTTCCTGAATACCTCAGAAAGTGCTCCCTCAATACCTCAGATAGTTCTCCCTCAATACCTCTAAAAGTGCTCCCTCAATACCTCAGATAGTGCTCCTCAATACCTCAGGTAGTTATCCCTCAATACCTCAGATAGTGCTCCCTCAATACCTCAGATAGTTCTCCCTCAATACCTCTGACATTGCTCCCTCAATACCTCAGATAGTTCTCCCTCAATGCCTCAAATAGTGGTCCCGCAATACCTCAGATAGGTCTCCCTCAATACCTCAGATCGTGATCCCGCTGTACCTCAGAAAGTACTCCCTCAATACCTCAGAAAGTGATCCCTTAGTACCTCAGATAGTACTCACTCAGAACCTCAGCTAATGCTTCCTCAGTACGTCAGAAAGTGCTCCCCTAATAAATCAGAAACTACTCCCTCAGTACCTCAGATAGTACTCCCTCAGTACCTCAGATAATTCTCCCTCAGTACCTCAGATAGTTCTCACTCAGTACCTCAGAAAGTGTTCCCTAAATACCTCAGAAAGTGCTCCCTCAGTACCTCAGGTATTGCTCCCTCATTGCCTCAGATAGTGCTCCCTTAATTCCTCAGAAAGAGCTCCCTCAGTACCTCAGATAGTTCTCCCTCAGTACCTCAGATAGTTCTCTCTCAGTACCTCAGAGAGTGCTTCCTCAATACCTCAGAAAGTGCTCCCTCAATACCTCAGATAGTGCACCCTCAATACCTCAGAAAGTGCTCCATCAATACCACAGATAGTTCTCCCTCAGTACCTCAGATAGTGCTCCCTCAATACCTCAGATAGTGCTCCCTCAATACCTCATAAAGTGCTACCTCAATACATCAGATTGTGTTCCCTCAATACCTCAGAAAGTGCTTCCTCAATACCTCAGAAAGTGCTCACTCAGTACCTCAGATAGTGCTCCCTCCATACCTCAGAAAGTGCTCCTTCAGTACCTCAGAAAGTGCTTCCTCAATACCTCAGAAAGTGCTGCCTCAATACCTCAGAAAGTGCTTCCTCAATACCTCAGAAAGTGCACCCTCAGTACCTCAGATAGTGCTCCCTCAATACCTCAGAAAGTGCTCCCTCAATACCTCAGAACGTGCTTCCTCAATACCTCAGATAGTGGTCCCTCAATACCTCAGAGAGTTCTCCCTCAATACTTCAAAAAGTTGTCCCTCATTATCTCAGATAGTTCTCCCTCAGTACCACAGAAAGTGCTCCCTCAGTACCTCAGATAGTGCTTCCTCAGCACCTCAGAAGGTGCTCCCTCAATACCTCAGATAGTGCTTCCTCAGTACCTCAGAAATTGCTCCCTCAATTCCTCAGTTAGTTCTCCCTCAATACCTCGAAAGTGCTCGCTCAATACCTCAGAGAGTGTTCCATCAATACCTCAGATAGTGCTCCATCAATACCTCAGATACTTCTCCATTAGTACCTCTGATATTGCTTCCTCAGTACGTCAGATAGTGCTCCCTCAATACCTCAGAAGGTGCCCCCTCAGTACCATAGAATGTGCTACCACAATACCTCAGAAACTGCTCCATCAATATCTCAGAGAGTGCTCCCTCAATACCTAAGATAGTTCTCCTTCAATACCTCAGAGAGTTCTCCCTCAATAACTCAGATAGTGCTCCTCAAAACCTCAGATAGTTCTCCCTCCATACCTCAGATAGTTCTCCCTCAATACCTCTGAAAGTGCTCCCTCAATACCTCAGATAGTTCTTCCTCAATGCCTCAGATAGTGCTCCCACAATACCTTAGATAGTTCTCCCTCAATACCTCAGATAGTTCTCCCTCAGTATCTCAGAAAGTGCTCCCTCAATACCTCAGAAAGTGCTCCCTCAGTACCTCAGATATTGCTCCCTCAATGCCTCAGAAAGTGCTCCCTTAATACCTCAGAAAGTGCTCCCTCAGTACCTCAGATAGATTTCCCTCAGTACCTCAGATAGTTCTCCATCAGTACCTCAGAGAGTGCATCCTCAATACCTCAGAACTTGTTCCCTCAGTACCTCAGATAGTGCTTCCTCAATACCTCAGAAAGTGCTCCATCAATACCACAGATAGTTCTGACTCAGTACCTCAGTTAGTGCTCCCTGAATATCTCAGAAAGTGCTCCCTCAATACCTCATAAGGTGCTTCCTCAATACATCAGATTGTGTTCCCTCAATACCTCAGATAATTCTCCCTCAGTACCTTAGAGTGTGCTTCGTCAATACCTCAGAACTTGCTCCCTCAGTACCTCAGATAGTGCTCCCCCAATTTCTCAGAAAGTGCTTCCTCAATACCTCAGATAGTGCTCCCTCAATACCTCAGAAAGTGCTTCCTCAATACCTCAGAAAGTGCTCCCTCAATACCTCATAAAGTGCTTCCTCAATACCTCAGATCGTGGTCCCTCAATACCTCCGAAAGTGCTCCCTCAATACTTCAGAAAGTGCTCACTCAGTACCTCAGATAGTTCTCCCTCAGTACCTCAGAAAGTGCTCCCTCAGTACGTCAGATAGTGCTCCCTCAATACCTCAGAAAGTGTCCCCTCAGTACCACAGAAAGTGCTACCTCAATACCTCAGAGAGTGCTCCCTCAATACCTAAGATAGTTCTCCCTCAATACCTCAAAAGTGCTCCCTCAATACCTCAGAAAGTGCTTCCTCAATACCTCAGATAGTGCTCCCTCATTACCTCAGAAAGTGCTTCCTCAATATGTCAGATAGTGCACAATCAATACCTCAGAAAGAGTCCCCTCAGTACCACAGAAAGTGCTACCTCAATACCTCAGAGAGTGCTCCCTCAATACCTAAGATGGTTCTCCCTCAATACCTCAAAAGTGCTCCCTCAATACCTCAGATAGTGCTCCCTCATTACCTCAGAAAGTGCTTCCTCAATATGTCAGATAGTGCACAATCAATACCTCAGAAAGAGTCCCCTCAGTACCTCAGATAGTGCTCCCTCAGCACCTCAGAAAGTGCTCCCTCAATACCTCAGAAAGTGCTCCCTCAGTACCTCAGATATTGCTCCCTCAATGCCTCAGAGAGTGCTCCCTTAATACCTCAGAAAGTGCTCCCTCAGTATCTCAGATAGATCTCCATCAGTACCTCAGAGAGTGCTTCCTCAATACCTCAGAACTTGTTCCCTCAGTACCTCAGATAGTGCTCCCACAATACCGCAGAAAGTGCTCCATCAATACCACAGATAGTTCTGCCTCAGTACCTCAGTTAGTGCTCCCTCAATATCTCAGAAAGTGCTCCCTCAATACCTCATAAGGTGCTTCCTCAATACATCAGGTTGTGTTCCCTCAATACCTCAGAAAGTGCTTCCTCAATACCTCAGAAAATGCTCACTCAGTACGTCAGTAGTGCTCCCTCAATACCTCAGAAAGTGCTCCCTCAATACCTCATAAGGTGCTTCCTCAATACATCAGGTTGTGTTCCCTCAATACCTCAGAAAGTGCTTCCTCAATACCTCAGAAAATGCTCACTCAGTACCTCAGTTAGTGCTCCCTCAATATCTCAGAAAGTGCTCCCTCAATACCTCATAAGGTGCTTCCTCAATACATCAGGTTGTGTTCCCTCAATACCTCAGAAAGTGCTTCCTCAATACCTCAGAAAATGCTCACTCAGTACGTCAGATAGTGCACCCTCAATACCTCAGAAAGTGCTCCATCAAAACCTCAAATAATTCTCCCTCAGTACCTTAGAGTGTGCTTCCTCAATACCTCAGAACTTGCTCCCTCAGTACCTCAGATAGTGTTCCCTCAATATCTCAGAAAGTGCTTCCTCAATACCTCAGATAGTGGTCCCTCAATACCTCCGAAAGTGCTCCCTCAATACTTCAGAAAGTGCTCACTCAGTCCCTCAGATAGTTCTCCCTCAGTACCTCAGAAAGTGCTCCCTCAGTACGTCAGATAGTGCTTCCTCAGCACCTCAGAAGGTGCTCCCTCAATACCTCAGATTGTGCTTACTCTTTACCTCAGAAAGTGCTCCCTCAATATCTCAGGTAGTTCTCCCTCAATACCTCGAAAGTGCTCCCTCAATACCTCAGAATTTGCTTCCTCAATACCTCAGATAGTGCTCCCTCATTACCTCAGAAAGTGCTTCCTCAATACCTCAGAAAGTGCTCACTCAGTACCTCAGATAGTGCCCCCTCAATACCTCAGAAAGTGCTCACTCAGTACCTCAGATAGTGCTCCCTCAAAACCTCAGAAAGTGCTTCCCCAATACCTCAGAAAGTGTTCCCTCAGTATCTCAGAATGTGCTTCCTCCGTACCTCAGAAAGTGCTTTCTCAATACCTCAGAAAGTGTTCCCTCAATACCTCAGATAGTTCTCCCTCAGTACCTCAGAAAGTGCTCCCTCAGTACGTCAGATTGTGCTTCCTCTTTACCTCAGAAAGTGCTCCCTCAATATCTCAGGTAGTTCTCCCTCAATACCTCGAAAGTGCTCCCTCAATACCTCAGAAAGTGCTTCCTCAATACCTCAGATAGTGCTCCCTCATTACCTCAGAAAGTGCTTCCTCAATATGTCAGATAGCGCACCCTCAATACCTCAGAAAGTGCTTCCTCAATACCTGAGAAAGTGCTCACTCAGTACCTCAGATAGTGCCCCCTCAATACCTCAGAAAGTGTCCCCTCAGTACCACAGAATGTGCTACCACAATACCTCAGAATCTGCTCCATCAATACCTCAGAGAGTGCTCCCTCAATACCTAAGATAGTTCGCCTTCAATACCTCAGAGAGTTCTCCGTCAATACCTCAGATAGTGCTCCTCAAAACCTCAGATAGTTCTCCCTCCGTACCTCAGATAGTGCTCCCTCCATACCTCAGATAGTTCTCCCTCAATACCTCTGAAAGTGCTCCCTCAATACCTCAGATAGTTCTCCCTCAATGCCTCAGATAGTGCTCCCACAATACCTCAGATAGTTCTCCCTCAATACCTCAGATAGTTCTCCCTCAGTGTCTCAGAAAGTGCTCCCTCAATACCTCAGAAAGTGCTCCCTCAGTACCTCAGATAGTACTCACTCAGAACCTCAGGTCGTGCTTCCTCAGTCCGTCAGAAAGTGCTCCCTCAATACCTCAGAAACTGCTCCCTCAGCATCCCAGAGAGTTCTCACTCAGTACCTCAGATAGTTCACACTCAGTAATTCAGAAAGTGCTCCCTAAATACCTCAGAAAATGCTCCCTCAGTACCTCAGATATTGCTCCCTCAATGCCTCAGATAGTGCTTCCTCAATATCTCAGAACTTGTTCCCTCAGTACCTCAGATAGTTCTCCCTCAGTACCTCAGAAAGTGTTCACTCAGTACCACAGAAGGTGCTTGCTCAAAACCTCAGATAGGGCTTCCTCAGTACCTCAGAAAGTGCTCCCTCAATTCCTCATGTAGTTCTCCCTCAATACCTCGAAAGTGCTCGCTCAATACCTCAGAGAGTGTTTCAATCTATACCTCAGAAAGTGCTCCATCAATACCTCAGATAGTTCTCATTAGTACCTCTGATAGTGCTTCCTCAGTACGTCAGATAGTGCTCCCTCAATACCTCAGAAAGTGTCCCCTCAGTACCACAGAAAGTGCTACCTCAATACCTCAGAGTGTGCTCCCTCAATACCTAAGATAGTTCTCCTTCAATACCTCAGAGAGTTCTCCCTCAATACCTCAGATAGTGCTCCTCAAAACCTCAGATAGTTCTCCCTCCGTACCTCAGATTGTGCTCCCTCCATACCTCAGATAGTGCTCCCTCAATACCTCTGAAAGTGCTCCCTCAATGCCTCAGATAGTTCTCCCTCAATGCCTCAGATAGTGATCCCACAATACCTCAGATAGTTCTCCCTCAATATCTCAGATAATTCTCCCTCAGCACCGTAGAAAGCGCTCCCTCAATACCTCAGAAAGTGCTCCCTCAGTACCTCAGATAGTACTCACTCAGAACCTCAGGTAGTGCTTCCTCAGTACGTCAGAAAGTGCTCCCTCAATACCTCAGAAACTGCTCCCTCAGCACCCCAGAGAGTTCCCCCTCAGTACCTCAGATAGTTCTCACTCAGTAGCTCAGAAAGTGCTCCCTAAATACCTCAGAAAGTGCTCCCTCAGTACCTCAGATATTGCTCCCTCAATGCCTCAGATAGTGCTCCCTTAATACCTCAGAAAGTGGTCCCTCAGTACCTCAGATAGTTCTCCATCAGTACCTCAGAGAGTGCTTCCTCAATACCTCAGAACTTGTTCCCTCAGTACCTCAGATAGTGCTTCCTCAGTACCTCAGATAGTTCTCCATCAGTACCTCAGAGAGTGCTTCCTCAATACCTCAGAACTTGTTCCCTCAGTACCTCAGTTAGTGCTCCCTGAATATCTCAGAAAGTGCTCCCTCAGTACCTCAGATAGTGCTCCCTCAATACCTCAGAAAGTGCTCACTCAGTACCTCAGATAGTGCTCCCTCAATACCTCAGAAAGTGCTCCATCAAAACCTCAGATAATTCTCCCTCAGTACCTTAGAGTGTGCTTCGTCAATACCTCAGAACTTGCTCCCTCAGTACCTCAGATAGTGTTCCCTCAATACCTCAGAAAGTGCTTCCTCAATACCTCAGATAGTGCTCCCTCAATACCTCAGAAAGTGCTTCCTCAATACGTCAGAGAGTGCTTCCTCAATACCTCAGATAGTGGTCCCTCAATACCTCCGAAAGTGCTCCCTCAATACTTCAGAAAGTGCTCACTCAGTACCTCAGATAGTTCTCCCTCAGTACCTCAGAAACTGCTCCCTGAGTACGTCAGATAGTGCTCCCTCAATACCTCAGAAAGTGTCCCCTCAGTACCACAGAAAGTGCTACCTCAATACCTCAGAGAGTGCTCCCTCAATACCTAAGATAGTTCTCCCTCAATACCTCAAAAGTGCTCCCTCAATACCTCAGAAAGTGCTTCCTCAATACCTCAGATAGTGCTCCCTCATTACCTCAGAAAGTGCTTCCTCAATACGTCAGACAGTGCACCCTCAATACCTCAGAAAGTGCTTCCTCAATACCTCAGAAAGTGCTCACTCAGTACCTCAAATAGTGCTCCCTCAATACCTCAGAAAGTGCTCCATCAATACCTCAGATAGTTCTCCCTCAGTACCTCAGAGTGTGCTTCCTCAAATCCTCAGAACCTGCTCCCTTAGTACCTCAGAAAGTGCTCCCTAAATACCTCAGAAAGTGCTCCCTCAGTACCTCAGATATTGCTCCCTCAATGCCTCAGATAGTGCTCCCTTAATACCTCAGAAAGTGCTCCCTCAGTACCTCAGATAGATCTCCCTCAGTACCTCAGATAGTTCTCCATAAGTACCTCAGAGAGTGCTTCCTCAATACCTCAGAACTTGTTCCCTCAGTACCTCAGATATTGCTTCCTCAATACCTCAGAAAGTGCTCCATCAATACCACAGATAGTTCTGCCTCAGTACCTCAGTTAGTGCTCCCTCAATATCTCAGAAAGTGCTCCCTCAATACCTCATAAGGTGCTTCCTCAATACATCAGGTTGTGTTCCCTCAATACCTCAGAAAGTGCTTCCTCAATACCTCAGAAAATGCTCACTCAGTAAGTCAGATAGTGCACCCTCAATACCGCAGAAAGTGCTCCATCAAAACCTCAGATAATTCTCCCTCAGTACCTTAGAGTGTGCTTCCTCAATACCTCAGAACTTGCTCCCTCAGTACCTCAGATAGTGTTCCCTCAATACCTCAGAAAGTGCTTCCTCAATACCTCAGATAGTGCTCCCTCAATACCTCAGAAAGTGCTTCCACAATACGTCAGAATGTGCTCCCTCAATACCTCAGAAAGTGCTTCCTCAATACCTCAGATAGTGGTCCCTCAATACCTCCGAAAGTGCTCCCTCAATACTTCAGAAAGTGCTCACTCAGTACCTCAGATAGTTCTCCCTCAGTATCTCAGAAAGTGCTCCATCAGTACGTCAGATAGTGCTTCCTCAGCAGCTCAGAAGGTGCTCCCTCAATACCTCAGATTGTGCTTACTCTTTACCTCAGAAAGTGCTCCCTCAATATCTCAGGTAGTTCTCCCTCAATACCTCGAAAGTGCTCCCTCAATACCTCAGAAAGTGCTTCCTCAATACCTCAGATAGTGCTCCCTCATTACCTCAGAAAGTGCTTCCTCAATACCTCAGAAAGTGCTCACTCAGTACCTCAGATAGTGCCCCCTCAATACCTCAGAAAGTGCTCACTCAGTACCTCAGATAGTGCTCCCTCAATACCTCAGTAAGTGCTTCCCCAATACCTCAGAAAGTGTTCCCTCAGTACCTCAGACTGTGCTTCCTCCGTACCTAAGAAAGTGCTTTCTCAATACCTCAGAAAGTGCTCCCTCAGTACCTCAGATAGTGCTCCCTCAATACCTCAGAAAGTGTTCCCTCAATACCTCAGAAAGTGCTCACTCAGTACCTCAGAAAGTGCTCCATCAAAACCTCAGATAATTCTCCCTCAGTACCTTAGAGTGTGCTTCCTCAATACCTCAGAACTTGCTCCCTCAGTACCTCAGATAGTGTTCCATCAATACCTCAGAAAGTGCTTCCTCAATACGTCAGAATGTGCTCCCTCAATACCTCAGAGAGTGCTCCCTCAATATCTCAGGTAGTTCTCCCTCAATACCTCGAAACTGCTTCCTCAATACCTCAGAAAGTGCTTCCTCAATACCTCAGATAGTGCTCCCTCATTACCTCAGAAAGTGCTTCCTCAATACGTCAGATAGCGCACCCTCAATACCTCAGAAAGTGCTTCCTCAATACCTCAGAAAGTGCTCACTCAGTACCTCAGATAGTGCTCCCTCAATACCTCAGAAAGTGCTCACTCAGTAACTCAGATAGTGCTCCCTCAATACCTCAGAAAGTGCACCATCAATACCTCAGATAGTTCTCCCTCAGTACCTCAGAGTGTGCTTCCTCAAATCCTCAGAACTTGCTCCCTCAGTACCTCAGAAAGTGCTCCTAAATTCCTCAGAAAGTGCTCCCTCAGTACCTCAGATATTGCTCCCTCAATGCCTCAGATAGTGCTCCCTTAATACCTCAGAAAGAGCTCCCTCAGTATCTCAGATAGATCTCCCTCAGTACCTCAGATAGTTCTCCATCAGTATCTCAGAGAGTGCTTCCTCAATACCTCAGATTGTGTTCCCTCAATACCTCAGATAGTGCTTCCTCAATACCTCAGAAAGTGCTCCATCAATACCACAGATAGTTCTGCCTCAGTACCTCAGTTAGTGCTCCCTCAATATCTCAGAAAGTGCTCCCTCAATACCTCATAAGGTGCTTCCTCAATACATCAGATTGTGTTCCCTCAATACCTCAGAAAGTGCTTGCTCAATACCTCAGAAAGTGCTCCCTCAATACCTCAGAAAGTGCTCACTCAGTACCTCAGATAGTGCTCCCTCAATACCTCAGAAAGTGCTCCATCAAAACCTCAGATAATTCTCCCTCAGTACCTTAGAGTGTGCTTCCTCAATACCTCAGAACTTGCTCCCTCAATACCTCAGATAGTGCTCCCTCAATACCTCAGAAAGTGCTTCCTCAATACGTCAGAATGTCATCCCTCAATACCTCAGAAAGTGCTTCCTCAATACCTCAGATAGTGGTCCCTCAGTACCTCCGAAAGTGCTCCCTCAATACTTCAGAAAGTGCTCACTCAGTACTTCAGATAGTTCTCCCTCAGTACCTCAGAAAGTGCTCCCTCAGTACGTCAGATAGTGCTCCCTCAATACCTCAGAAAGTGCTTCCTCAATACCTCAGAAAGTGCTCCCTCAATACCTCAGAGAGTGCTCCCTCAATATCTCAGGTAGTTCTCCCTCAATACCTCGAAACTGCTTCCTCAATACCTCAGAAAGTGCTTCCTCAATACCTCAGATAGTGCTCCCTCATTACCTCAGAAAGTGCTTCCTCAATACGTCAGATAGCGCACCCTCAATACCTCAGAAAGTGCTTCCTCAATACCTCAGAAAGTGCTCACTCAGTACCTCAGATAGTGCTCCCTCAATACCTCAGAAAGTGCTCACTCAGTACCTCAGATAGTGCTCCCTCAATACCTCAGAAAGTGCTCCATCAATACCTCAGATAGTTCTCCCTCAGTACCTCAGAGTGTGCTTCCTCAAATCCTCAGAACTTGCTCCCTCAGTACCTCAGAAAGTGCTCCTAAATTCCTCAGAAAGTGCTCCCTCAGTACCTCAGATATTGCTCCCTCAATGCCTCAGATAGTGCTCCCTTAATACCTCAGAATGTGCTCCCTCAGTATCTCAGATAGATCTCCCTCAGTACCTCAGATAGTTCTCCATCAGTATCTCAGAGAGTGCTTCCTCAATACCTCAGATTGTGTTCCCTCAATACCTCAGATAGTGCTTCCTCAATACCTCAGAAAGTGCTCCATCAATACCACAGATAGTTCTGCCTCAGTACCTCAGTTTGTGCTCCCTCAATATCTCAGAAAGTGCTCCCTCAATACCTCATAAGGTGCTTCCTCAATACATCAGATTGTGTTCCCTCAATACCTCAGAAAGTGCTTGCTCAATACCTCAGAAAGTGCTTCCTCAATACCTCAGAAAGTGCTAACTCAGTACGTCAGATAGTGCACCCTCAATACCTCAGAAAGTGCTCCATCAAAACCTCAGATAATTCTCCCTCAGTACCTTAGAGTGTGCTTCCTCAATACCTCAGAACTTGCTCCCTCAATACCTCAGATAGTGCTCCCTCAATACCTCAGAAAGTGCTTCCTCAATACGTCAGAATGTGCTCCCTCAATACCTCAGAAAGTGCTTCCTCAATACCTCAGATAGTGGTCCCTCAATACCTCCGAAAGTGCTCCCTCAATACTTCAGAAATTGCTCACTCAGTACCTCAGAAACTGCTCCCTCAGTACCTCAGAAAGTGCTCCCTCAGTACGTCAGATAGTGCTTCCTCAGCACCTCAGAAGGTGCTCCCTCAATACCTCAGATTGTGCTTACTCTTTACCTCAGATAGTGCTCCCTCAATACCTCAGAATGTGCTTCCTCAATACGTCAGAATGTGCTCCCTCAATACCTCAGAAAGTGCTTCCTCAATACCTCAGATAGTGGTCCCTCAATACCTCCGAAAGTGCTCCCTCAATACTTCAGAAAGTGCTCACTCAGTACTTCAGTTAGTTCTCCCTCAGTACCTCAGAAAGTGCTCCCTCAGTACGTCAGATAGTGCTCCCTCAATACCTCAGAAAGTGCTTCCTCAATACCTCAGAAAGTGCTTCCTCAATACGTCAGAAAGTGCTTCCTCAATACCTCAGATAGTGGTCCCTCAATACCTCCGAAAGTGCTCCCTCAATACTTCAGAAAGTGCTCACTCAGTACCTCAGATAGTTCTCCCTCAGTACCTCAGAAAGTGCTCCCTCAGTACGTCAGATAGTGCTCCCTCAATACCTCAGAAAGTGTCCCCTCAGTACCACAGAAAGTGCTACCTCAATACCTCAGAAAGTGTTCCATCAATACCTCAGATAGTTCTCCCTCAGTACCTCAGAGTGTGCTTCCTCAAATCCTCAGAACTTGCTCCCTCAGTACCTCAGAAAGTGCTCCTAAATTCCTCAGAAAGTGCTCCCTCAGTACCTCAGATATTGCTCCCTCAATGCCTCAGAAAGTGCTTCCTCAATACGTCAGAAAGTGCTTCCTCAATACCTCAGATAGTGGTCCCTCAATACCTCCGAAAGTGCTCCCTCAATACTTCAGAAAGTGCTCACTCAGTACCTCAGATAGTTCTCCCTCAGTACGTCAGAAAGTGCTCCCTCAGTACGTCAGATAGTGCTCCCTCAATACCTCAGAAAGTGTCCCCTCAGTACCACAGAATGTGCTACCTCAATACCTCAGAGAGTGCTCCCTCAATACCTAAGATAGTTCTCCCTCAATACCTCAAAAGTGCTCCCTCAATACCTCAGAAAGTGCTTCCTCAATACCTCAGATAGTGCTCCCTCATTACCTCAGAAAGTGCTTCCTCAATACGTCAGATAGTGCACCCTCAATACCTCAGAAAGTGCTTCCTTAATACCTCAGATAGTGCTTACTCAGTACCTCAGATCGTGCTCCCTCAATACCTCAGAAAGTGCTCACTCAGTACCTCAAATAGTGCTCCCTCAATACCTCAGAAAGTGCTCCATCAATACCTCAGATAGTTCTCCCTCAGTACCTCAGAGTGTGCTTCCTCAAATCCTCAGAACTTGCTCCCTCAGTACCTCAGAAAGTGCTCCCTAAATACCTCAGAAAGTGCTCCCTCAGTACCTCAGATATTGCTCCCTCAATGCCTCAGATAGTGCTCCCTTAATACCTCAGAATGTGCTCCCTCAGTACCTCAGATAGATGTCCCACAGTACCTCAGATAGTTCTCCATAAGTACCTCAGAGAGTGCTTCCTCAATACCTCAGAAAGTGCTTCCACAATACGTCAGAATGTGCTCCCTCAATACCTCAGAAAGTGCTTCCTCAATACCTCAGAAAGTGCTCCCTCAGTACCTCAGAAAGTGCTTCCTCAATACCTCAGAAAGTGCTCCCTCAGTACCTCAGATAGTCCTCCCTCAATACCTCAGAAAGTGCTTCCTGAGTACGTCAGAAAGTGATCCCTCAATACCTCAGGTAGTTCTCCCTCAATACCTCGAATGTGCTCCCTCAGTACCTCAGAGAGTGTTCTATCAGTACCTCAGAGAGTGCTCCCACAATACCTCAGAAAATGCTCCCTCAATACCTCAGAAAGTGATTCCTCAATACCTCAGAAAGTGCTTCCACAATACCTCAGATAGTGCTCCATCAATACCTCAGAAAGTGCTTCCTCAATACCTCAGAAAGTGCTTCCTCAGTACCTCAGATAGTGCTCCCTCAGTACCTCAGAAAGGGTTCCCTCAATACCTCAGAAAGTGCTCCCTCAGTACCTCATAAAGTGCTTCCTCAATAAATCAGATTGTGTTCCCTCAATACCTCAGAAAGTGCTTCCACAATACCTCAGAAAGTGCTCCCTCAGTACCTCAGATAGTGCTCCCTCAATACCTCAGAAAGTGCTCCATGAATACCTCAGATAGTTCTCCCTCAGTACCTCAGATAGTTCTCCCTCAGTACCTCAGAAAGTGCACCCTCAGTACCTCAGCTCGTGCTTCCTCAGTACCTCCGAAGGTGCTCCCTCAATACCTCAGATAGTGCTTCCTCAATACCTCAGAAAGTGCTCCCTCAATACCTCAGGTAATTCTCCCTCAATACCACGAAAGTGCTCCCTCAATACCACAGAGAGTGTTCCATCAGTACCTCAGGGAGTGCTCCCTCAATACCTCAGAAAATGCTCCCTCAGTACATCAGATAGTCCTCCATCAATACCTCAGAACGTGCTCCCTCAATACCTCAGAAAGTGCTTCCTCAATACCTCAGAAAGTGCTCCCTCAATACCTCAGAAAGTGCTTCCTCAAGACCTCAGAAAGTGCGTCCTCAATACCTCAGATAGTGCTCCATCAATACCTCAGAAAGTGCTTCCTCAAAACCACAGAAAGTGCTCCGTCAGTACCTCAGATAGTGCTCCCTCAATACCTCAGAAAGTGCTCACTCAATACCACAGAAAGTGCTCCCTCAATACCTCATAAAGTGCTTCCTCAATACATCTGATTGTGTTCCCTCAATACCTCAGAAAGTGCTTCCACAATACCTCAGAAAGTGCTCCCTCAGTACCTCAGATAGTGCTCCCTCAATATCTCAGAAAGTGCTCCATCAATACCTCAGATAGTTCTCCCTTAGTACCGCAGATAGTTCTCCCTCAGTACCTCAGATAGTTCTCCCTCAGTACCTCAGAAAGTGCTTCATCAATACCTCAGAAATTGCTTCCTCAACACCTCAAAAAGTGCACCCTCAGTTCCTTAGATAGTGCTCCCTCAATACCTCATAAAGTGCTCCCTCAATACCTCATAAAGTGCTTCCTCAATACATCAGATTGTGTTCCCTCAATACCTCAGAAAGTGCTTCCTCAATACCTCAGAAGCTGCTCCCTCTGTACCTCAGATAGTGCTCCGTCAATACCTCAGAAAGAGCTCCTTCAATACCTCAGATATTTCTCCCTCAGTATCACAGATAGTGCTCCCTCAATACCTCAGAAAGTGCTCCCTCAATACCTCAGAAAGTGCTTCCTCGATACCTCAGAAAGTGCTCCCTCAATACCTCAGAAAGTGCTTCCTCAATACCTCAGAAAGTGCTCCCTCAGTACCTCAGATAGTCCTCCCTCAATACCTCAGAAAGTGCTCCCTCAATACCTCAAAAAGTGCTTCGTCAATACTCCAGAAAGTGGTCCCTCAGTACCTCAGATAGTTTTTTAGATTAGATTAGATTACTTTACAGTGTGGAAACAGGCCCTTCGGCCCAACAAGTCCACACCGAACCGCTGAAGCGCAAACCACCCATACCCCTACATTTACCCCTGACCTAACACTATGGACAATTTAACATGGCCAATTCACCTGACCTGCACATCTTTGGAACTGTGGGAGGAAACCGGAGCACCCGGAGGAAACCCACGCAGACACGGGGAGAATGTGCAAACTCCATACAGTCAGTCGCCTGAGGCATGAATTGAACCCGGGTCTCAGGCGCTGTGAGGCAGCAGTGCTAACCACTGTGCCACCGTGCCGCCCATCTCGCTCAATACCTCAGAAAGTGCTTCCTCAATACCTCAGAACTTGCTCCCTCAGTACCTCAGATAGTGCTCCCTCAATACCTCAGAAAATGCTCATTCAATACCTCAGAAAGTGCTTCCTCAATACCTCAGAAAGTGCTCCATCAGTACCTCAGATAGTCCTCCCTAAATACCTCAGATAGTGGTCCCTCAATAGCTCAGAAAGTGCTTCCCCAATATTTCAGAAAGTGGTCCCTCAGTACCTCAGATAGTTCTCCCTCAGTACCTCAGAAAGTGCTCCCTCAGTACCTCAGATCGTGCTTCCTCAGTACCTCCGAAGGTGCTCCCTCAATACCTCAGATAGTGCTTCCTCGGTACCTCAGAAAGTGCTCCCTCAATTCCTCAGGTAGTTCTAATTCAATACCTCGAAAGTGCTCCCTCATTACCTCAGAGAGTGCTCCCTCAATACCTCAGAAAATGCTCCCTCAGTACCTCAGATAGTCCTCCTTCAATACCTCAGAAAGTGCTCCCTCAATACCTCAGAAAGTGCTTCCTCAATACCTCAGAAAGTGCTCCCTCAGTACCTCAGATAGTGCTCCCGCAGTCCCTCAGAAAGTGCTCCCTCAATACCACAGAAAGTGCTCCCTCAGTACCTCATAAAGTGCTTCCTCAATAAATCAGATTGTGTTCCCTCAATACCTCAGATAGAGCTCCATGAATACTTCAGATAGTTCTCCCTCAGTACCTCAGATAGTTCTCCCTCAGTACCTCAGAACGTGCTTCATCAATACCTCAGAAATTGCTTCCGCAACACCTCAGAAAGTGCACCCTCAGTACCTTAGATGTGCTCCCTCAATGCCTCCGAAAGTGCTCCATCAATACCTCATAAAGTGCTTCCTCAATACATCAGATTGTGTTTCCTCAATACCTCAGAAAGTGCTTCCTCAATACCTCAGAAAGTGCTCCCTCAGTACCTCAGAAAGTGCTTCCTCGATACCTCAGAACTTGCTCCCTCAGTACCTCAGATAGTGCTCCCACAATACCTCAGAAAATGCTCCCTCTAAACCTCAGAAAGTGCTTCCTCAATACCTCAGAAAGTGCTCCCTCAATACCTCAGAAAGTGCTTCCTCAATACCTCAGAAAGTGCTCCCTCAGTACCTCAGATAGTCCTCCCTCAATACCTCAGAAAGTGCTTCCTCAGTACGTCAGAAAGTGATTCCTCAATACCTCAGGTAGTTCTCCCTCAATACCTCGAATGTGCTCCCTCAGTACCTCAGAGAGTGTTCTATCAGTACCTCAGAGAGTGCTCCCTCAATACCTCAGAAAATGCTCCCTCAATCCCTCAGAAAGTGATTCCTCAATACCTCAGAAAGTGCTTCCACAATACCTCAGATAGTGCTCCATCAATACCTCAGAAAGTGCTTCCTCAATACCTCAGAAAGTGCTTCCTCAGTACCTCAGATAGTGCTCCCTCAGTACCTCAGAAAGGGTTCCCTCAATACCTCAGAAAGTGCTCCCTCAGTACCTCATAAAGTGCTTCCTCAATAAATCAGATTGTGTTCCCTCAATACCTCAGAAAGTGCTTCCACAATACCTCAGAAAGTGCTCCCTCAGTACCTCAGATAGTGCTCCCTCAATACCTCAGAAAGTGCTCCATGAATACCTCAGATAGTTCTCCCTCAGTACCGCAGATAGTTCTCCCTCAGTACCTCAGATAGTTCTCCCTCATTACCTCAGATAGTGCTCCATCAATACCTCAGAAAGTGCTCCATCAATACCACAGATAGTTCTCCATCAGTACATCTGATAGTGCTTCCTCAGTACGTCAGATAGTGCTCCCCCAATACCTCAGAAAGTGTCCCCTCAGTACCTCAGAAAGTGCTACCGCAATACCTCAGGAAGTGATCCATCAATACCTCAGAGAGTGCTCCCTCAAAACCTAAGATTGTTCTCCTTAAATACCTCAGATAGTTCTCCCTCAAAACCTCTGAAAGTGCTCGCTCAATACCTCAGATATTTCTCCCTCAATACCCCAGATAGTTCTCCTCAATATCTCAGATAGTTCTCCCTCAATACCTCAGATAGTGCTCCCTCAATACCTCAGATCGTTCTCCCTCAATACATCTGAAATTGCTCCCTCAATACCTCAGAAAGTGCTCCCTCAGTACCTCAGAAAGTGCTTCCTGAATACCTCAGATAGTGCTTCCTCAATACCTCAGACAGTGCTTCTCAATATCTCAGAAAGTGCTTGCACAATACCTCAGAAAGTGCTTCCTCAATACCTCAGAAAGTGCTCACTCAGTACCTCAGATAGTGCTCCGTCAATACCTCAGAAAGTGCTCCCTCAATACCTCAGAATGTGCTCCCTCAGTACCTCAGAAATTGCTTCTTCAATACCTCAGATTTGCTCCATCAATACCACAGATAGTTCTACCACAGTACCTCAGAGAGTGCTTCCTCAATACCTCAGAAAGTGCTCCCTCAGTACCTCTGAAAGTGCGCACTCAGTACCTCAGAACGTGCTTCCTCAATACCTCAGAAAGTGCTCCCTCAGTACATCAGAAAGTGCTCCCTCAATACCTCAGAAGGTGCTCCCTCAATACCTCAGAAAGTGTTTCTTCAATACCTCAGAAAGTGCTTCCTCAATACCGAGAACGTGCTCCCTCAGTACCTCAGAAAGTGCTCCCTCAATACCTCAGAAAGTCCTTCCTCAATACCTCAGAAAGTGCTCCCTCAGTACCTCAGATAGTGTTCCCTCTATACCTCAGAAAGTGCACCCTTAATACCTCAGATAGTGCTCCCTCCGTACCTCAGATAGTGCTCCCTCAATACCTCAGAAAGTGCTCCCTCTGTACCTCAGAAAGTGCTCCCTCAGTACCTCAGATAGTGCTCGCTCAATACCTCAGAAACTGCTCCATCAAAACCTCAAATATTTCTCCCTCAGTACCTCAGATAGTTCTCACTCAGTACCTCAGAAAGTGCTCCCTGAGTACCTCAGAATTTACTCCCTCAATACCTCAGAGAGTGCTCCCTTAATACCTCAGAAAGTGCTCCCTCAGTACCTCAGAGACTGCTTCCTGAATACCTCAGATCTGTTCCCTCAGTTCCTCAGATAGTGCTCCCTCAATACCTCAGAATGTGCTCCCTCAGTACATCAGAAATTGCTTCTTCAATACCTCAGATTTGCTCCATCAATACAACAGATCGTTCTCCCTCAGTACTCAGAGAGTGCTTCCTCCATACGTCAGAAAGTTCTCCCTCAGTACCTCAGGAAGTGCTCGCTCAATACCTCAGAAAGTGCTTCCTCAATACCTCAGAAAGTGCTCCCTCAGTACATCAGAAAGTGCTCCCTCAATACCTCAGAAAGTGCTTCCTCAATACCTCAGAAATTGCTTCCTCAATACCTCAGAGAGTGCTCCCTCTGTACCTCAGAACGTGCTCCCTCAATACCTCAGAATGGGCTCCCTCAGTACATCAGAAATTGCTTCTTCAATACCTCAGATTTGCTCCGTCAATACCACAGATAGTTCTAGCTCAGTACCTCAGAGAGTGCTTCCTCAATACCTCAAAAAGTGCTCCCTCAGTACATCAGAAAGTGGGCCCTCAGTACCTCAGAAAGTGCTTCCTCAATACCTCAGAAAGTGCCTCTTCAATACCTCAGAAAGTGCTTCCTCAATACCTAGAAAGTGCTCCCTCAGTACCTCAGAAAGTGCTCCCTCAATACCTCAGAAAGTGCTTCCTCAATACCTCAGAGAGTGCTCCCTCTGTACCTCAGAACGTGCTCCCTCAATCCCTCAGAATGGGCTCCCTCAGTACATCAGAAATTGCTTCTTCAATACCTCAGATTTGCTCCGTCAATACCACAGATGGTTCTAGCTCAGTACCTCAGAGAGTGCTTCCTCAATACCTCAAAACGTGCTCCCTCAGTACATCAGAAAGTGCTACCTCTGTACCTCAGAAAGTGCTCCCTCTGTACCTCAGATACTGCTCCATCAAAACCTCAGATAGTTCTCCCTCAGTACCTCAGATAGTGCTCCCTCAATACCTCAGAACGTGCTCAATCAGTACCTCAGATAGTTCTCCCTCAATACCTCAGATAGTGCTCCCGCAGTACCTCAGAACGTGCTCCCTCAATACCTCAGAAAGTGCTCGCTCAGTACCTCAGATAGCACTCGCTCAGAACATCGGATAGTGATTCCTCAGTACATCAGAAAGTGCTCCCTCAATACCTCAGAAACTGCTCCCTTAGTACCTCAGATATTTTCTCCCTCAGTACCTCAGATAGTTCTCACTCAGTACCTCAGAAAGTGCTCCCTGAGTACCTCAGAATTTGCTCCCTCAATACCTCAGATAGTGCTCCCTTAATACCTCACAAAGTGCTCTCTCAGTACCTCAGAGAGTTCTCCCTCAGTACCTCAGATAGTTCTCCCTCAGTACCTCAGAGACTGCTTCCTGAATACCTCAGATCTGTTCCCTCAGTTACTCAGATAGTGCTCCCTCAATACCTCAGAATGTGCTCCCTCAGTACATCAGAAATTGCTTCTTCAATACCTCAGATTTGCTCCATCAACACCACAGATCGTTCTCCCTCAGTACCTCAGAGACTGCTTCCTCAATACCTCAGAAAGTGCTCCCTCTTTACCTCAGAAAGTGCTCGCTCAATACCTCAGAAAGTGCTTCCTCAATACATCAGAAAGTGCACCCTCAGTACATCAGAAAGTGCTCCCGCAATACCTCAGAAAGTGCTTCCTCAATACCTCAGAAAGTGCTTCCTCAATACCTCAGAGAGTGCTCCCTCTGTACCTCAGAAAGTGCTCCCTCAATACCTCAGAATGTGCTCCCTCAGTACATCAGAAATTGCTTCTTCAATAACTCAGATTTGCTCCATCAATACCACAGATAGTTCACCCTCAGTACCTCAGAGAGTGCTTCCTCAAAAACTCAAAAAGTGCTCCCTCAGTACCTCAGATAGTTCCCCCTCAGTACCTCAGAGACTGCTTCCTGAATACGTCAGATCTGTTCCCTCAGTTCCCCAGATAGTGCTCCCTCAATACCTCAGAATGTGCTCCCTCAGGACACCAGAAATTGCTTCTTCAATACCTCAGATTTGCTCCATCAAAACCACAGATCGTTCTCCCTCAGTACTCAGAGAGTGCTTCCTCAATACCTCAGAAAGTGCTCCCTCAGTACCTCAGGAAGTGCTCCCTCAATACCTCAGAATGTGCTCCCTCAGTACATCAGAAATTCCTTCTTCAATACCTCAGTTTTGCTCCATCAATGCCACAGATAGTTCACCCTCAGTACCTCAGAGAGTGCTTCCTCAATAACTCAAAAAGTGCTCCCTCAGTACATCAGAAAGTGGGCCCTCAGTACCTCAGATAGTGCTCCCTCAATAACTCAGAAAGTGCTCCCTCAATACCACATAAAGTGCTTCCTCAATTCATCAGATTGTGCTTCCTCAATTCATCAGATTGTGCTTCCTCAATACCTCAGAAATTGCTCCCTCATTACCTCAGATAGTGCTCCCACAATACCTCAGAAAGTGCTTCCACAATACCTCAGAAAGAGCTCCCTCATTATTACCTCAGATAGTGCTCCCACAATACCTCAGAAAGTGCTTCCACAATACCTCAGAAAGAGCTCCCTCATTACCTCAGAAAGTGCTTCCTCAATACCTCAGAAAGTGCTCCCTCTGTACCTCAGATAGTGCTCCCTCAATACCTCAGAAATTGCTCCATCAATACCTCAGATAGTACTCGCTCAGGTCCTCAGATCGTGCTTCCTCAGTCCCTCCGAAAGTTCTCCCTCAATACCTCAGATAGTTCTCCCCCAAAATGCCTCAGATAGTGCTCCCACAATACCTCAGATAGTTCTCCCTCAATACCTCAGATAGTTCTCCCTCAGTACCGCAGAAAGTGCTCCCTCAGTACCTCAGATAGTTCTCCCTCAGTACCTCAGAAAGTGCTTCCTCAATACCTCAGAAAGTTCTCCCTCAATACCTCAGATAGTTCTCCTTCAATACCTCTGAAAGTGCTCCCTCAATACCTCAGATAATTCTCCCTCTATGCCTCAGATAGTACTCCCACAATAGCTCAAATACTTCTCCCTCACTACCTCAGATAGTTCTCCCTCAGTACCTCAGAAAGTGCGCCCTCAATACCTCAGAAAGTGCTCCCTTAGTACCTCAGATAGTACTCACTCAGAACCTCAGCTAGTGCTTCCTCAGTACGTCAGAACGTGCTCCCTCAATACCTCAGAAACTGCTTCCTCAGTACCTCAGATAGTTCTCCCTCAGTACCTCAGATAGTTCTCACTCAGTTCCTCAGAAAGTGCTCCCTCAATACCTCAGAAAGTCCTCCCTCAGTACCTCAGATATTGCTCCCTCAATACCTCAGATAGTGCTCCCTTACTACCTCAGAAATTGCTCCCTCAGTACCTCAGATAGTTCTCCCTCAGTACCTCAGAGAGTGCTTCCTCAATACCTCAGAACTTGTTCCCTCAGTACCTCAGATAGTGCTCCCTCAATACCGCAGAAAATGCTCCCACATATCTCAGAAAGTGCTTCCTCAATACCTCAGAATGTGCTCCATCAATACCAAAGATAGTTCTCCCTCAGTACCTCAGATAGTGCTCCCTCAATACCTCAGAAAGTGCTCCCTCAATAACTCAGAAAGTGCTTCCTCAATACAACAGATTGTGTTCCCTCAATACTTCAGAAAATGCATCCTCAATACCTCAGAAAGTGATCCCTCAGTACCTCAGATAGTGCTCCCTCAATACCTCAGAAAGTGCTCCATGAATACCTCAGATAGTTCTCCCTCAGTACCGCAGATAGTTCTCCCTCAGTACCTCAGATAGTTCTCCCTCAGTACCTCAGAAAGTGCTCCATCAATACCACAGATAGTTCTCCATCAGTACATCTGATAGTGCTTCCTCAGTACGTCAGATAGTGCTCCCCCAATACCTCAGAAAGTGTCCCCTCAGTACCTCAGAAAGTGCTACCGCAATACCTCAGGAAGTGATCCATCAATACCTCAGAGAGTGCTCCCTCAAACCATAAGATTGTTCTCCTTAAATACCTCAGATAGTTCTCCCTCAAAACCTCTGAAAGTGCTCGCTCAATACCTCAGATATTTCTCCCTCAATACCTCAGATAGTTCTCCTCAATATCTCAGATAGTTCTCCCTCAATACCTCAGATAGTGCTCCCTCAATACCTCAGATCGTTCTCCCTCAATACATCTGAAATTGCTCCCTCAATACCTCAGAAAGTGCTCCCTCAGTACCTCAGAAAGTGCTTCCTGAATACCTCAGATAGTGCTTCCTCAATACCTCAGACAGTGCTTCTCAATATCTCAGAAAGTGCTTCCACAATACCTCAGAAAGTGCTTCCTCAATACCTCAGAATGTGCTCCCTCAGTACCTCAGACATTGCTTCTTCAATACCTCAGATTTGCTCCATCAATACCACAGATAGTTCTACCACAGTACCTCAGAGAGTGCTTCCTCAATACCTCAGAAAGTGCTCCCTCAGTACCTCAGAAAGTGCGCACTCAGTACCTCTGAAAGTGCGCACTCAGTACCTCAGAAAGTGCTTCTTCAATACCTCAGAAAGTGCTTCCTCAATACCGAGAACGTGCTCCCTCAGTACCTTAGAAAGTGCTCCCTCAATACCTCAGAAAGTCCTTCCTCAATACCTCAGAAAGTGCACCATTAATACCTCAGATAGTGCTCCCTCCGTACCTCAGATAGTGCTCCCTCAATACCTCAGAAAGTGCTACCTCTGTACCTCAGAAAGTGCTCCCTTAGTACCTCAGATAGTGCTCGCTCAATACCTCAGAAACTGCTCCATCAAAACCTCAGATATTTCTCCCTCAGTACCTCAGATAGTTCTCACTCAGTACCTCAGAAAGTGCTCCCTGAGTACCTCAGAATTTGCTCCCTCAATACCTCAGATAGTGCTCCCTTAATACCTCAGAAAGTGCTCCCTCAGTACCTCAGAGACTGCTTCCTGAATACCTCAGATCTGTTCCCTCAGTTCCTCAGATAGTGCTCCCTCAATACCTCAGAATGTGCTCCCTCAGTACATCAGAAATTGCTTCTTCAATACCTCAGATTTGCTCCATCAATACCACAGATCGTTCTCCCTCAGTACTCAGAGAGTGCTTCCTCCATACGTCAGAAAGTTCTCCCTCAGTACCTCAGGAAGTGCTCGCTCAATACCTCAGAAAGTGCTTCCTCAATACCTCAGAAAGTGCTCCCTCAGTACCTCAGAAAGTGCTTCCTCAATACCTCAGAAAGTGCTTCCTCAATACCTCAGAGAGTGCTCCCTCTGTACCTCAGAACGTGCTCCCTCAATACCTCAGAATGGGCTCCCTCAGTACATCAGAAATTGCTTCTTCAATACCTCAGATTTGCTCCGACAATACCACAGATAGTTCTAGCTCAGTACCTCAGAGAGTGCTTCCTCAATACCTCAAACAGTGCTCCCTCAGTACATCAGAAAGTGGGCCCTCAGTACCTCAGAAAGTGCTTCCTCAATACCTCAGAAAGTGCCTCTTCAATACCTCAGAAAGTGCTTCCTCAATACCTAGAAAGTGCTCCCTCAGTACCTCAGAAAGTGCTCCCTCAATACCTCAGAAAGTGCTTCCTCAATACCTCAGAAAATGCTTCCTCAATACCTCAGAGAGTGCTCCCTCTGTACCTCAGAACGTGCTCCCTCAATACCTCAGAATGGGCTCCCTCAGTACATCAGAAATTGCTTCTTCAATACCTCAGATTTGCTCCGTCAATACCACAGATAGTTCTAGCTCAGTACCTCAGAGAGTGCTTCCTCAATGCCTCAAAAAGTGCTCCCTCAGTACATCAGAAAGTGCTACCTCTGTACCTCAGAAAGTGCTCCCTCAGTACCTCAGATACTGCTCCATCAAAACCTCAGATAGTTCTCCCTCAGTACCTCAGATAGTGCTCCCTCAATACCTCAGAACGTGCTCAATCAGTACCTCAGATAGTTCTCCCTCAATACCTCAGATAGTGCTCCCACAGTACCTCAGAATGTGCTCCCTCAATACCTCAGAAAGTGCTCGCTCAGTACCTCAGATAGCACTCGCTCAGAACATCAGATAGTGATTCCTCAGTACATCAGAAAGTGCTCCCTCAATACCTCAGAAACTGCTCCCTTAGTACCTCAGATATTTTCTCCCTCAGTACCTCAGATAGTTCTCACTCAGTACGTCAGAAAGTGCTCCCTGAGTACCTCAGAATTTGCTCCCTCGATACCTCAGATAGTGCTCCCTTAATACCTCAGAAAGTGCTCTCTCAGTACCTCAGAGAGTTCTCCCTCAGTACCTCAGATAGTTCTCCCTCAGTACCTCAGAGACTGCTTCCTGAATACCTCAGATCTGTTCCCTCAGTTCCTCAGATAGTGCTCCCTCAATACCTCAGAATGTGCTCCCTCAGTACATCAGAAATTGCTTCTTCAATACCTCAGATTTGCTCCATCAACACCACAGATCGTTCTCCCTCAGTACCTCAGAGACTGCTTCCTCAATACCTCAGAAAGTGCTCCCTCATTACCTCAGAAAGTGCTCGCTCAATACCTCAGAAAGTGCTTCCTCAATACATCAGAAAGTGCACCCTCAGTACATCAGAAAGTGCTCCCGCAATACCTCAGAAAGTGCTTCCTCAATACCTCAGAAAGTGCTTCCTCAATACCTCAGAGAGTGCTCCCTCTGTACCTCAGAAAGTGCTCCCTCAATACCTCAGAATGTGCTCACTCAGTACATCAGAAATTGCTTCTTCAATAACTCAAATTTGCTCCATCAATACCACAGATAGTTCACCCTCAGTACCTCAGAGAGTGCTTCCTCAAAAACTCAAAAAGTGCTCCCTCAGTACCTCAGATAGTTCCCTCTCAGTACCTCAGAGACTGCTTCCTGAATACGTCAGATCTGTTCCCTCAGTTCCCCAGATAGTGCTCCCTCAATACCTCAGAATGTGCTCCCTCAGGACACCAGAAATTGCTTCTTCAATACCTCAGATTTGCTCCATCAATACCACAGATCGTTCTCCCTCAGTACTCAGAGAGTGCTTCCTCAATACCTCAGAAAGTGCTCCCTCAGTACCTCAGGAAGTGCTCCCTCAATACCTCAGAATGTGCTCCCTCAGTAGATCAGAAATTCCTTCTTCAATACCTCAGATTTGCTCCATCAATGCCACAGATAGTTCACCCTCAGTACCTCAGAGAGTGCTTCCTCAATAACTCAAAAAGTGCTCCCTCAGTACATCAGAAAGTGGGCCCTCAGTACCTCAGATAGTGCTCCCTCAATAACTCAGAAAGTGCTCCCTCAATACCACATAAAGTGCTTCCTCAATTCATCAGATTGTGCTTCCTCAATTCATCAGATTGTGCTTCCTCAATACCTCAGAAAGTGCTCCCTCATTACCTCAGATAGTGCTCCCACAATACCTCAGAAAGTGCTTCCACAATACCTCAGAAAGAGCTCCCTCATTATTACCTCAGATAGTGCTCCCACAATACCTCAGAAAGTGCTTCCACAATACCTCAGAAAGAGCTCCCTCATTACCTCAGAAAGTGCTTCCTCAATACCTCAGAAAGTGCTCCCTCTGTACCTCAGATAGTGCTCCCTCAATACCTCAGAAATTGCTCCATCAATACCTCAGATAGTACTCGCTCAGGTCCTCAGATCGTGCTTCCTCAGTCCCTCCGAAAGTTCTCCCTCAATACCTCAGATAGTTCTCCCTCAATGCCTCAGATAGTTCTCCCTCAATACCTCAGATAGTTCTCCCTCAGTACCGCAGAAAGTGCTCCCTCAGTACCTCAGATAGTTCTCCCTCAGTACCTCAGAAAGTGCTTCCTCAATACCTCAGAAAGTTCTCCCTCAATACCTCAGATAGTTCTCCTTCAATACCTCTGAAAGTGCTCCCTCAATACCTCAGATAATTCTCCCTCTATGCCTCAGATAGTACTCCCACAATAGCTCAAATACTTCTCCCTCACTACCTCAGATAGTTCTCCCTCAGTACCTCAGAAAGTGCTCCCTCAATACCTCAGAAAGTGCTCCCTTAGTACCTCAGATAGTACTCACTCAGAACCTCAGCTAGTGCTTCCTCAGTACGTCAGAACGTGCTCCCTCAATATCTCAGAAACTGCTCCCTCAGTACCTCAGATAGTTCTCCCTCAGTACCTCAGATAGTTCTCACTCAGTTCCTCAGAAAGTGCTCCCTCAATACCTCAGAAAGTCCTCCCTCAGTACCTCAGATATTGCTCCCTCAATACCTCAGATAGTGCTCCCTTACTACCTCAGAAATTGCTCCCTCAGTACCTCAGATAGTTCTCCCTCAGTACCTCAGAGAGTGCTTCCTCAATACCTCAGAACTTGTTCCCTCAGTACCTCAGATAGTGCTCCCTCAATACGGCAGAAAGTGCTCCCACAGTATCTCAGAAAGTGCTTCCTCAATACCTCAGAATGTGCTCCATCAATACCAAAGATAGTTCTCCCTCAGTACCTCAGATAGTGCTCCCTCAATACCTCAGAAAGTGCTCCCTCAATAACTCAGAAAGTGCTTCCTCAATACAACAGATTGTGTTCCCTCAATACTTCAGAAAATGCTTCCTCAATACCTCAGAAAGTGATCCCTCAGTACCTCAGATAGTTCTCCCTCAGTACCTCACAACTAGCTCCCTCAGTACCTCAGATAGTGCTCGCTCAATACCTCAGAAAGTGCTTCCTCAATACCTCAGAAAGAGCTTCCTCAATACCTCAGATAGTGCTCCCTCAATACTTCAGAAAGTGCTTCCTCAATATCTCAGAAAGTGCTTTCTCAATACCTCAGAAAGTGCTCCATCAGTACCTCAGATAGTGTTCCCTCAATACCTCACAAAGTGCTCCCTCAATACCTCAGAAAGTGGTTCCTCAAAACCTCAGATAATGGTCTCTCAATACCTCAGAAAGTGCTCCCTCAATACTTCAGAAAGTGTTCCCGCAGTACCTCAGATATTTCTCCCTCAGTACCTCAGAAAGTGCTCCCTCAGTATCTCAGATAGTGCTTCTTCAGTACCTCAGAAGGTGCTCCCTCAATACCTCAGATAGTGCTTCCTCAGTACCTCAGAAAGTGCTCCCTCAATACCTCAGGTAGTTCTCCCTCAATACCTCGAAAGTGCTCGCTCAATACCTCAGAAAGTGTTCCCTCAGTACCTCAGAAAGTGCTTCCTCAATACCTCAGAAAGTGCTTCCTCAATACCTCAGAAAGTGCTTTTTCAATACCTCAGAAAGTGCTCCTTCAGTACCTCAGGTAGTGCTCCCTCAATACCTCAGAAAGTGCTCCCTCAATACCTCAGAAAGTGCTTCCTCAATACCTCAGATAATGGTGTCATAATACCTCAGAAAGTGCTCCCTCAATACTTCAGAAAGTGGTCCCCCAGTACCTCAGATATTTCTCCCTCAGTACCTAAGAAAGTGTTCCCTCAGTACCTCAGATAGTGATTCCTCAGTACCTCAGAATGTGCTCCCTCAATACTTCAGATAGTGCTTCATCAGTACCTCAGAAAGTGCTCCCTCAATACCTCAGGTAGTACTCCCTCAATACCTCGAAAGTGCTCCCTCAATACCTCAGAGAGTGTTCCATCAGTACCTCAGAAAGTGCTCCCTCAATACCTCAGAAAGTGCCCCCTCAGTACCTCAGAAAGTGCTCCCTCAGTAACTCAGAAAGTGCTTCCTCAATACCTCAGAAAGTGCTCCCTCAATACCTCAGAAAGTGCTCCCTCAGTACCTCAGAAAGTGCTCACTCAGTACCTCAGAAAGTGCTCCCTCAATACCTCAGAAATTGCTTCCTGAATACCTCAGAAAGTGCTCCCTCAGTACCTCAGATAGTGCTCGCTCTATACCTCAGAAAGTGCTCCTTTAATACCTCAGAAAGTGCTTCCTCAATACCTCAGATAGTGCTCCCTCAATACCTCAGAACTTGCTCCCTCAGTACCTCAGATTGTTCTCCCTCAGTAACTCAGAAAGTGCTTCCTCAATACCTTAGAAAGTGCTCCCTCAATACTTCAGAAAGTGGTCCCTCAGTACCTCAGATAGTTCTCCCTCAGTACCTCAGATAGTACAAGCTCAGAACCTCAGATAGTGCTCCCTCTGTACCTCAGAAAGTGCTCCCTCAACACCTCAGAAACTGCTCCCTCAGTACCTCAGATAGTTCTCCCTCAGTTCCTCAGATAGTTCTCACTCAGTACCTCAGAAAGTGCTCCCTAAATACCTCAGAAAGTGCTCACTCAGTACCTCAGATAGTTCTCCCTCAGTACCTCAGATAGTTCTCCCTCAGTACCTCAGAGAGTGCTCCCTCAGTACCTCAGAAAGTGCTCCCTCAGTACGTCAGAAAGTGCTTCCTCAATACCTCAGAAAGTGCTCCCTCATTTCTTCAGATAGTGCACCGTCAATACCTCAGGAAGTGCTCCTTTAGTACCTCACAAAGTGCTCCCTCAGTACCTCAGAAAGTGCTCCCTCAATACCTCAGAAAGTTGCTCCTCAATACCTGAGAAAGTGCTTCCTCAATACCTCAGAAAGTGCTCCCTCAGTACCTCAGATAGTGCTCCCTCAGTACCTCAGATAGTGCTCCCTCAATACCTCAGAATGTGCTCCATCAATACCTCAGATAGTTCACCCTCAGTACCTCAGAGTGTGCTTCCTCAATACCTCTGAAAGTGCTTCCTCAATACCTCAGAAAGTGCTCCCTCAGTACTTCAGATAGTGCTCCCTCAATACCTCAGAAATTGCTACATCAACACCTCAGATAGTACTCGCTCAGGATCTTAGATAGTGCTTCCTCAGTACCTCCGAACGTTCTCCTTCAGTACCTCAGATAGTTCTCCATCAGTACCTCAGAAAGTGCTCCCTCAGTACCTCAGATAGTGCTCCCTCAATGCCTCAGATAGTGCTCCCTCAATACCGCAGATAGTGCTACCTCAATACCTCAGATAGTTTTCCCTCAGTACCTCAGAAAGTGCTCCATCAATACCTCAGATAGTTCTCCCTCAGTACCTCAGATAGTTCTCCCTCAATACCTCAGAAAGTGCTTCCTCAATACCTCAGAAAGTGTTCCCTCAATACCTCAGAAAGTGCTTCCTCAATACCGAAGAAAGTGCTCCCTCAATACCGAAGAAAGTGCTCCCTCAAAATCTCAGAAAGTGCTCCCTCAATACCGAAGAATTCATCACTTTGTTGTGTTTAACCCCCAAAGCCCCTTAGACAGTAGCTCCACAAAACATTCACATCCTCAACTCTTCAGGGCTCAGCACAGCTCCCCCCTCAGACTGTGTTCAAACCCCTTCAGACTGTAAGGACCCACACCCACCCCTGTCCAAGATTGGAGCCCAGGTCCCCAGAACATGACTTGTCTCTCTGGATGAATTTTAGAATTCCTACAGTGTAGAATCAAGCCATTCTGTCCATTGGCTCCACACTGACTGTCTGAACAGCATCGCACCCAGACTCACATCCTCTACTCTATCCCTGTAATGCTGCATTTCCCATGGCATCTTTGGGCGGTGGGAGGAAACTGGAGCACCCGGAGGGAACCCGCACAGATACAGAGAGAATGTGTAAACTCCACACAGACAGTCACCGGGAGTTAGAATCAAACCACTGAGGCACCGTGCTGTCCTCTCTCCTTGGATGCCATCTCCTCTAACCTTTTACTAAGCAGTCTCCCATGTGAAACCTTCTCATCTGTCTCCTTGGTCATCCCTTCAAAAGCTCTATCAAGTTGGACACATCATTTCCACAAACAAAGCCAAGCTGACCATCCCTAATCAATTCTTGCTTTTCCAAATACATGTAAGTTGTCTCTCAGAATGCCCACCAACAGCTTACCCACCACTGCCATCAGGCTCACAGCTCCATAGTTCAATGGCTGTTCCTTGCAGCCTTACTTCAATAATGGCCCATCATTAATCACCCTCCAATCTTCAGGCACCTCACCCGTTGTCACTGATCGGTCCATCTGACAAGGCCATCTCCATCCTTCTGTAACCTAAGGCTATCCTCCTCAGTATTTATCACCCCACCAATACCCATATCATTCATGAACCCAATGATTAACCATCCACCATTCAAATCTAAATCTTTTCTAACAACCACATCAGCAAGACCCCAACAGTGAGACATGAGCAGACAGAGATTTCTAACTGGGCCATCACTGTCTGCTTCCTGCCACTCAGCATTCTGCACCAAATTCCTTGGATCTTGAGTTTTTATGTTCACTATCAGTTTCCAGTATGGGTCCTGATAAAAGCCTGACTGACCTCCAAGCAGACGACAGGAAAGCATTGCCCTTATTTACACAGCTGGTCACCTCCTTAAAAAGTGCACTCCCATTGGTCAGACCTGACCTCCCCTTAACACAACCATTCTGACTGTTCATCATGAACTCCAGTCTCTGTAAATGCTGATTAATTCTATCTCCCAAAATTGCTTCCAACAGACGTCCCACCCACGATATTAGCCTGACTGGCCTGCAGCTGCCTGGTATATCCCATGTTCCTACTTGAATAACAGGACCACATGGTCAGTCCGACGGCACCTCTCCTGTGGCCAGAGGGGATTTGAAAATGTTTGCAAGTGTCCCTGCTACTTCCTCCATCACCTCATTCGGTAAACGGAGATACATTTCCACTGTCTTTGGAGATTTATTGGGCTGTAAGAAGGCCAGACCACTCAGAACCTCCTTTCTCCCTGTATATATGCTAATACATTTAATTGTATCGCAGAGCATCTCCACGATTTCATACCGTCCCTGTCCCAATGAGCATTGACACAATGCATCCATTCACTGTAGCCTCTGGGTCCATGCACAAATTCTCACTGTGTTCCACAACCGACTCTTTCTCTCATTATCAATTCACCCTTAATGTCACTGTAAAGTCCTGTCAGATTTTTATTTCCTCTCTTAGCACTCCTCGCTCCCAGACAAATAACCTGCAATACGATTTGGAGGAGTGTGGGATGTCATTCTGGATGTGGATTAGCATTGGGAAGCTCAGAAATAAGGAACACATGACTGTGCTGAGTGTGGGGCAGTGGGATTCATTTGGGATCAGCAGACGGAAGCTGAGGAATAAACCTCAGCCCTGTCGGCTGCAAAGGGACTTGGATATGATGCAGAGCTGGGCTGAGGAGTGGCAGATGGAGTTCGACCCTGCCAAGTGTGAGGTTGTCCATTTTGGAAAGACAAATAAGAATGCGGAATACAGCGTTAACGGTAGGGTTCTTAGTAAGGTGGAGGAGCAGAGGGATCTTGGGATCTATGTTCATAGATCTTTGAAAGTTTCCACTCAGGTGGATGGAGCTTGTAAGAAGGCCTATGGTGTATTAGCGTTTATTAGCAGAGGGATTGAATTCAAAAGTCGTGAAGTGATGTTACAGCTGTACAGGACTTTGGTTAGGCCACATTTGGAGTACTGTGGGCAGTTCTAGTCGCCTCACTTTAGGAAAGATGTGGAAGCTTTGGAGAGGGTGCAGAGAAGATTTACCAGGATGTTGCCTGGAATGGAGAATAGGTCGTACGAGGATAGGTTGAGAGTTCTCGGCCTTTTCTAGTTGGAACGGCGAAGGATGAGGGGTGACTTGATAGAGGTTTATAAGATGATCAGACGAATAGATAGAGTAGACAGTCAGAAACTTTTTCCCCCGGGTACAACAGAGCGTTACAAGGGGACATAAATTTAAGGTGAAGGGTGGAAGGTATAGGGGAGATGTCAGGGGTGGGTTCTTTACCCAGAGAGTGGTGGGGGCATGGAATGCGCTGCCTGTGGGAGTGGTAGAGTCAGAATCTTTGGTGACCTTTAAGCGGCTGTTGGATAGGTACATGGATGGGTGCTTAAGCTAGGACAAATGTTCGGCAAAACATGGTGGGCCTAAGGGCCTGTTCTGTGCTATATTGTTCTATGTTCTATATCCTCTGACAGTGCAGTGCTCCCTCAGTACTGACCCTCTGACAGTGCAGCTCTCCCTCAGCACTGCTCCTTTGACCCTGCAGCACACCCTCAGAAATGACGCTCTGACACAACAGCACTCCCTCAGTACTGACCCTCTGACTCTGCAGCACTCTCTTTGTACTGACATTTCCACAGTGCAGCATTCCCTCAGTACTGACACTCATACAGTGTGGCATCCCCTCAGTACTGACCCTCTGACAATGCTGCACTCCCTCCACACTGACCCTCTGACAATACTGCACTCCCTCAACACTGATCCTCTGACAATGCTGCACTCCCTCCACACTGATCCTCTGACAATGCTGCACTCCCTCCAAACTGACCCTCTGACAATGCTGCACTCCCTCCATACTGACCCTCTGACAATGCTGCACTCACTCCACACTGACCCTCTGACAATGCTGCACTCCCTCCATACTGACCCTCTGACAATACTGCACTCCCTCCACACTGATCCTCTGACAATGCTGCACTCCCTCCACACTGACCCTCTGACAATGCTGCACTCCCTCCACACTGACCCTCTGACAATGCTGCACTCCCTCCACACTGATACTCTTACAATGCTACACTCCCTCCACACTGACCCTCTGACAATGCTGCACTCCCTCCATACTGACCCTCTGACAATACTGCACCCCCTCCACACTGACCCTCTGACAATGCTGCACTCCCTCCACACTGATCCTCTGACAATGCTGCACGCCCTCCACACTGAGCCTCTGACAATGCTGCACCCCCTCCACACGGACCCTCTGACAATGCTGGACTCACTCCACACTGATACTCTGACAATGCTGCACTCCGTCCACACTGATCCTCTGACAATGCTGCACTCCCTCCACACTGACCCTCTGACAATGCTGCACGCCCTCCACACTGATCCTCTGACAATATTCCACTCCCTCCACACTGATCGTCTGACAATGCTGCACTCCCTCCACACTGACCCTCTGACAATGCTGCACTCCCTCCACACTGACCCTCTGACAATGCTGCACTACCTCCACACTGACCCTCTGACAATACTGCACTCCCTCCACACTGATCCTCTGACAATGCTGCACTCCCTTCACAATGACCCTCTGACAATGCTGCACTCCCTCCATACTGACCCCCTGACAATGCAGCACTCCCTCCACACTGACCCGCTGACAATGCTGCACTCCTTCGACACTGATCCTCTGACAATGCTGCACTCCCGCCACAATGACCCTCTGACAATGCAGCACTCCCTCCACACTGACCCTCTGACAATGCTGCACTCCCTCCATACTGACCCCCTGACAATGCAGTACTCCCTCCACACTGACCCTCTGACAATGCTGCACTCCCTCCACACTGATCCTCTGACAATGCTGCACTCCCTCCATACTGATCCTCTGACAATGCTGCACTCCCTCCACACTGACCCTCTGACAACGCTGCACTCCCTCCACACTGACCCTCTGACAATGCTGCACTCCCTCCACACTGATCCTCTGACAACGCTGCACTCCCTCCACACTGACCCTCTGACAATGCTGTACACCCTCCATACTGATCCTCTGACAATGCTGCACTCCCAACACACTGACCCTCTGACAATGCTGCACCACCTCCACACTGATCCTCTGACAATGCTGTACTCCCTCCACACTGACCCTCTGACAATGCTGCACTCCCTCCACAATGACCCTCTGACAATGCTGCACTCCCTTCACAATGACCCTCTGACAATGCTGCACTCCCTCCATACTGACCCCCTGACAATGCTGCACTCCCTCCACACTGATCCTCTGACAATGCTGCACTCACTCCACAATGACCCTCTGACAATGCAGCACTCCCTCAACACTGACCCTCTGACAATGCTGCACTCCCACCATACTGACCCCCTGACAATGCAGCACTCCCTACACACTGACCCTCTTGACAGTGCTGCACTCCCTCCATACTGACCACCTGACAATGCTGCACTCCCTCCACACTGATCCTCTGACAATGCTGTCCACCCTCCACACTGACCCTCTGACAATGCTGCACTCCCTCCACACTGACCCTCTGACAATGCTGCACTCCCTCCATACTGACACCCTGACAATGCAGCACTCCCTCCACACTGACCCTCTGACAATGCTGCACTCCCTCCACACTGATCCTCTGACAATGCTGCACTCCCTCCACACTGACCCTCTGACAATGCTGCACTCCCTCCACACTGACCCTCTGACAATGCTGCACTCCCTCCATACTGACCCTCTGACAATACTGCACCCCCTCCACACAGACCCTCTGACAATGCTGCACTCCCTCCACACTGATCCTCTGACAATGCTGCACGCCCTCCACACTGAGCCTCTGACAATGCTGCACCCCCTCCACACGGACCCTCTGACAATGCTGGACTCACTCCACACTGATACTCTGACAATGCTGCACTCCGTCCACACTGAACCTCTGACAATGCTGCACTCCCTCCACACTGACCCTCTGACAATGCTGCACGCCCTCCACACTGATCCTCTGACAATATTCCACTCCCTCCACACTGATCGTCTGACAATGCTGCACTCCCTCCACACTGACCCTCTGACAATGCTGCACTCCCTCCACACTGACCCTCTGACAATGCTGCACTACCTCCACACTGACCCTCTGACAATACTGCACTCCCTCCACACTGATCCTCTGACAATGCTGCACTCCCTTCACAATGACCCTCTGACAATGCTGCACTCCCTCCATACTGACCCCCTGACAATGCAGCACTCCCTCCACACTGACCCGCTGACAATGCTGCACTCCCTCGACACTGATCCTCTGACAATGCTGCACTCCCTTCACAATGACCCTCTGACAATGCTGCACTCCCTCCATACTGACCCCCTGACAATGCTGCACTCCCTCCACACTGATCCTCTGACAATGCTGCACTCACTCCACAATGACCCTCTGACAATGCAGCACTCCCTCAACACTGACCCTCTGACAATGCTGCACTCCCACCATACTGACCCCCTGACAATGCAGCACTCCCTACACACTGACCCTCTGACAGTGCTGCACTCCCTCCATACTGACCACCTGACAATGCTGCACTCCCTCCACACTGATCCTCTGACAATGCTGCACTCCCTCCACACTGACCCTCTGACAATGCTGCACTCCCTCCATACTGACACCCTGACAATGCAGCACTCCCTCCACACTGACCCTCTGACAATGCTGCACTCCCTCCACACTGATCCTCTGACAATGCTGCACACCCTCCACACTGACCCTCTGACAATGCTGCACTCCCTCCATACTGACCACCTGACAATGCTGCACTCCCTCCACACTGACCCTCTGACAATGCTGCACTCACTCCACACTGACTCTCTGACAATGCTACACTCCCTCCACACTGATCCTCTGACAATGCTGCACTCCCTCCACACTGACCCTCTGACAATGCTGCACTCCCTCCACACTGATCGGCTGACAATGCTGCACTCCCTCCACACTGACCCTCTGACAATGCTGCACTCCCTCCATACTGACCCCCTGACAATGCTGCACTCACTCCACACTGACCCTCTGACAATGCTGCACTCCCTCCACACTGACCCTTTGACAATGCTGCACTCCCTCCACACTGACCCTCTGACAATGCTGCCCTCCCTCCACACTGATCCTCTGACAATATTGCACTCCCTCCACACTGATCGGCTGACAATGCTGCACTCCCTCCACACTGACCCTCTGACAATGCTGCACTCCCTCCATACTGACCCCCTGACAATGCTGCACTCACTCCACACTGACCCTCTGACAATGCTGCACTCCCTCCACACTGACCCTTTGACAATGCTGCACTCCCTCCACACTGACCCTCTGACAATGCTGCCCTCCCTCCACACTGACACTCTGACAATATTGCACTCCCTCCACACTGACCGTCTGACAATGCTGCACTCCCTCCACACTGACCCTCTGACAATGCTGCACGCCCTCCACACTGACCCTCTGACACTGCTGCACTCCCTCCACACTGGTCCTCTGACAATGCTGTACTCCCTCCACACTGACCCTCTGACAACGCAACTCTCCCTCAGCACTGCTCCTTTGACCCTGCAGCACACCATCAGAAATGACGCTCTGACACAACAGCACTCCCTCAGTACTGACCCTCTGACTCTGCAGCACTCTCTTTGTACTGATATTTCCACAGTGCAGCATTCCCTCAATACTGACACTCATACAGTGTGGCATCCCCTCAGTACTGACCCTCTGACAATGCTGCACTCCCTCCACACTAACCCTCTGACAATACTGCACTCCCTCCACACTGATCCTCTGACAATGCTGCACTCCCTCCACAATGACCCTCTGACAATGCTGCACTCCCTCCACACTGACCCTCTGACAATGCTGCACTCCCTCCATACTGACCCTCTGACAATGCTGCACTCCCTCCATACTGACTCTCTGACAATACTGCACTCCCTCCACACTGATCCTCTGACAATGCTGCACTCCCTCCACACTGACCCTCTGACAATGCTGCACTCCCTCCACACTGACCCTCTGACAATGCTGCACTCCCTCCATACTGACCCTCTGACAATGCTGCACTCCCTCCATACTGGCCCTCTGACAATACTGCACTACCTCCACACTGATCCTCTGACAATGCTGCACTCCCTCCACACTGATCCTCTGAAAATGCTGCACTCCCTCCACACTGACCCTCTGACAATGCTGCACTCCCTCCATACTGACCCTCTGACAATACTGCACACCCTCCACACTGACACTCTTACAATGCTGCACTCCCTCCACACTGACCCTCTGACAATGCATCACTACCTCCACACTGAGCCTCTGACAATGCTGCACTCCCTCCACACTGACCCTCTGACAATGCTGCACTCCCTCCACACTGATCCTCTGACAATGCTGCACTCCCTCCACACTGACCCTCTGACAATGCTGCACTCCCTCCACACTGATCGTCTGACAATGCTGCACTCTCTCCACACTCACCCTCTGACAATGCTGTACTCCCTCCACACTGACCCTCTGACAATGCTGCACTCCCTCCACACTGATCCTCTGACAATGCTGCACTCCCTCCATACTGACCCTCTGACAATGCTGTACTCCCTCCGCACTGACCCTCTGACAATGCTGCACTCCCTCCACACTGATCCTCTGACAATGCTGCACTCCCTCCACACACTCCCTCTGACAATGCTGCACTCCCTCCACACTGACTCTCTGACAATGCTGTACTCCCTCCACACTGACCCTCTGACAATGCTGCACTCCCTCCACACTGACCCTCTGACAAAGCTGTACTCCCTCCACACTGACCCTCTGACAACGCAGCACTCCCTCCACACTGATCCTCTGATAGTAATGCGCTCCCTCAGTACTGTCTCTCTGGCAGAGTGGAGGTGTCCCTATACTGCCCCTCCGACATTGTGGACCAATCTCAGGACAAAACCTCCGACAGTAAAGCACTCCATCAAAACTGACACTCTGACAGTACAGCACTGCCTCAGTACTGACCCATTGACAGTGTATCAATCCCTCAGTACTGACCCTCTGCCTCGGTCCTGCAGCTCTGACAGTCCAGCAGTGCCTCAGTATTGTCTATCTGACAGTGTAGCATTCTATCTGTACTAACCCTCTGACAGTGCAGCACTCCCTCAGTACTGACCCTCTGACAGTGCAGCACTCCCTCAGTACTGACCCGCTGACAGTTCAGCACCCGCTCGGTACTGATCCTCTGGCAGTGCAGCACTCCCTCCACACTGACCCTCTGACAGTGCAGCACTCCCTCAGTACTGACCATCTGACAGTGCAGCACTCCCTCAGTACTGACCCTATGACAGTGCAGCACTCCCTCAGTACTGACCCTCTGACAGTGCAGCACTCCCTCAGTACTGACCCTCTGAGAGTGCAGCACTCCCTCAGTACTGACCCTCCGAGAGTGCAGCACTCCCTCAGTACTGACCCTCTGACAGTGCAGCACTCCCTCAGTACTGACCCTCTGACAGTGCAGCACTCCCTCAGTACTGACCCGCTGACAGTTCAGCACCCGCTCGGTACTGGCCCTCTGACAGTGCAGCACTCCCTCAGTCCTGACCATCTGACTGTGCGGAACGCCCTCAGTACTGACCCTCTGGCAGTGCAGCTCTTTGACTGAGCAGCGCACCTTTAGTTCTGAAATTCTAACAGTGCAGCGCTCCCTCAGTACTAACGCTTTGAGAGTGCAGCAACCCATCACTACTGACACTCTGACAGTGCAGCACTCTCCCAGTAATGACCCTCCGACAGTGCAGTACTCCCTCAGTACTGACCCTCTGACAGTGCAATACTTCTCAGTACTGACTCCCTGACAGTGTAACACTCCCTCAGTACTGACCCTCTGACAGTGTAACACTCCCTCAGTCCTGACCCTCTGACAGTGCAGCACTCCTTCAGTCCTGACCATCTGACAGTGCAGCACTCCCTCAGTCCTGACCATCTGACAGTGCAGCACTCCCTCAGTACTGACCCTCTGACAGTGCAGCACTCCCTCAGTACTGACCCTCTGACAGTGCAGCACTCCCTCAGTACTGACCCTCTGACAGTGCAGCACTCCCTCAGTAATGACCCTCCGACAGTGCAGCACTCCCTCATTACTGACCCTCTGACAGTGCAGCACTCCCTCAGTACTGACCCTCTGACCGTGCAGCACTCCCTCAGTACAGACCCTCTGACAATGCTGCACTCCCTCAGTACTGATCCTCTGACAGTGCAGCACTCCCTCAGTACTGACCATCTGACAATGCTGCACTCCCTCAGTACTGATCCTCTGACAGTGCAGCACTCCTTCAGTACTGACCATCTGACAGTGCAGCACTCCCTCAGTACTGACCCTCTGACAGTGCAGCACTCCCTCAGTACTGACCCTCTGACAGTGCAGCACTCCCTCAGTACTGACCCTCTGACAGTGCAGCACTCCCTCAGTACTGACCCTCTGACAGTGCAGCACTCCCTCAGTACTGACCCTTTGACAGTGCAACACTCCCTCAGTACTGACCCTCTGACAGTGCAGCACTCCCTCAGTACTGACCCTCTGACAATGCAGCACTCCCTCAGTACTGACCCTCTGACAGTGCAGCACTCCCTCAGTACTGACACTCTGACAGTGCAGCACTCCCTCAGTACTGACCCTCTGACAGTGCAGCACTCCCTCAGTACTGACCCTCTGACAGTGCAGCACTCCCTCAGTACTGACCCTCTGACAGTGCAGCACCTCCTCAGTACTGACCCTCTGACAGTGCAGCATTCCCTCAGTACTGACCCTCTGACAGTGCAGCACTCCCTCAGTACTGACCCTCTCACAGGGCAGCACTCCCTCAGTATTGACTCTCCTTTCTTCTATTTCATGGAGTCTTGTAGAAATTTGGAGACATTGGGTATGCAGATTCTGAGGAAGCCTGAGAAAGACACACAAACCAAAACCTGTCTGAAACTCTCTGTTATAGACTATTCAGAGGCACTGAGTCACAGAGATGCACAGCTTGGAACCAGCCCCTCCTGTCCATCTCGTCCATACCAACCAGATATTCTCATCTCATTTCATTCCATTAGCTAGCACTTGGCTGATATCCCTCTGAACCCTTCCTATTCACATACTCATCCTGATGCCTTTTAAATGTCACAATTATACCAGCCCCCATCACTTCCTCTGGCAGCTACCTGCATGCCCTTGAATAAGTGCTCAAACATTCTTACTGTCGATACATACTCTAATAAACACCAACCTACGAAATGCTATCATTGTCATTTTCAACCCACCCTGAGCTCCTTCATTACGCTGATTTCAACACAGGGAAAGAAACAGAGTTAGTGACCATCCACCGTGACCCTGTTATAAAACGTATTTTCACATGTGGCTTGTATGTGATTCCCACACCCTCTAATAGTTGCCTGGAAGGTGGGGGTGAGCTGTACTCTCCTGCTGCAGTCCTTGGGTGTCCCACAGTGATGTTAGGGAGGGAGCTCCAGGATTTTGACCTGAACCATGTAAAGAGCTCTCTTACTGGAGTGGCCTTTTAAAGTTGGGAAGTTAGTATAGACCAGGAGGACCCGAGAGCTGCTGTCTTGTCAGAGAGAGAGGCCTGGAGGGTCACACACCTCAGGTGAGGGGTGAGGTTGAGAAGCTGGGGCCTTCGTGGTAATTTCAGACATGATAGAGATTGAGCCAACAATGTTGGCATCACGAACCTGTTAGCTGTGGTAACTGACCCCCCTTTGTAGCAGAGGGATTCAATCCCTTTAATAGACCAAGCTTGAGAATTCAACCCTAAAACCAATCTGTACAGACGCGCTGGAGACCTGAACCATCAATACAGAGATTGCTGAAGAAATTTAGCATGTCCGGCAGCATCCCTGAAGGGAGAGGGAGAAAGGGACAGAGAGAGAGTTCACCTTTCAATCCAATGATTTCTGCGGGAACGTTCCTTCAGAACAGACCGTTTTGAGGAAGGGTCACTTGAAATGCGAATTGTTCCTCTCTCTCTTCACCGTTGCTACCTGCTGAATTCTGCTGAATTTCCCCACCATCTGTTTGCTTGAGAATTTGACCTGATCCAAGCGTCACTGAGTCATTCAGTCTGTGTTCAATGCCCTGAGGCTGCTTCTGCTGCAAGTTGACAAACAGGTTTAAGGCTTTGTCAGGTATTGTATTCGGAGGGCGGGGTACATGGGAGAACAGATACAGAACACAGGCACTTCACAAAGATCCTTCTCAATGTAACTTTGTGATGTTAATTCAGAAGGAACAGCTCAGACCTAACATTTCAGTTAATCAGCCAAGGGGAGGATATATGTCATGGCAAAGACTTCTTGTAAAGACTGAACAGAACAGAACTTTAGTGACTATGTTTGTACGTAAAGTATTTTTGTGAATAAAGTATCTTTTTGAAATTGATATAAATATTTTTTCGAGGGGGACCAAGCATCTTGAGGTTGTGGAGGCATTGCCCTTTTCCCTAATCTTTCTTAAATAAACGCTAGACAAGTTCGATACTCCCCGTGTATAGACATCAAACGGTCATCAAGGGGAGGAGATGGTGGGATGGTCACGGGGGCTCAGTGTTGCCTCACCCTACTGGGGTTCGATTCCAGCCTCGGGCGACTGTCTGTGTGGAGTTGGCACATTCTCCCCAAGTCAGCCTCCGGGTGCTCCAGTTCCCACCCACTGTCCAAAGATGTGCAGGCTGGGTGGGTTAGCCAGAGGAAATGAAGGGATCCAGGGATGGGGAGGGGATGGGATGCTCTGCCCAGGGTCAGTGTGAACCTGATAGGCCGAATGGCCTGCTTCCACATTCTATGATCAATCCAGAGACTCAAATAATGTTCTGGTCCCTGGACTCCAATCTTGGAGGTGGCTGTGGGCCATCACAGTGAGAACAGGTTCGGGGATGAACACGGTCCAAGGGGGCAACAGATTTGCTTTCTGAGGTGTTGAGGGCATGAATGTTCTGTCGAGGTGCTTTGGGGATAAACATACTGAGGGGATGGTTTCTAAGGTATTGAGGGAGCACCATCTGTCAGTACAGGGTGCAGATGGTCGAAAGGTCCAGATACACTGCATAGGACATCGAACAGTACAGCACAGAACAGGCCCTTCAGCCCACGATGTTGTGCTGACCATTGATCCTCATGTAAGTTAAACCTAATGTACGAACCCTCAAATGTCTGTGACCATATGCATGTCCAACAGTCTCTTAAATATCCCCAATGACCTTGCTTCCACAACTGCTGCTTGCAACGCATTTCATGCTCTCGCAACTCTCTGTGTAAAGAACCCGCCTCTGACATCCGCTCTATACTTTCCGCCAAACAACTTAAAACTATGATCCCTTATGTTAACAATTTCTGAGGAGAAAGTGAGGTCTGCAGATGCTGGAGATCAGAGCTGAAAATGTGTTGCTGGAAAAGCGCAGCAGGTCAGGCAGCATCCAGGGAACAAGAGAATCGACGTTTCTGGCATAAGCCATTCTTCAGGTTAACAATTTCTGCCCTGGGAAAAAAAGTCTCTGGCTATCAACTATATTTGCGCCTCTCATTATCTTGTACACCTCAATTAGGTCCCCTGTCTTCCTTCTTTTTTCCACTGAAAAGGGTCCGAGCTCAGTCAACCTCTCTTTGTTCGATAAGCCCTCCATTCCAGGCAGCATTCTGGTAAACCTCCTCTGAATCCTCTCCAAAGCATCCACATCTTTCCTATAATAGGGTGACCAGAACTGGACACAGTATTCCAAGTGCGTTCTCACCAAAGTTTTATAGAGCTGCATCAAGATCTCACGACTCTTGAACACAATCCTCCTGTTAATGAAAGCCAAAACACCATATGCTTTCTTAACAACCCTGTCCACTTGGGTAGCCATTTTAAGGGATCTTTGTACCTGCCTACCAAGATCCCTCTGTTCCTCCACACTGCCAAGAGTCCTGTCTTTAATCCTGTACTCAGTTTTCAAATTTGACCTTCCAAAATGCATCACCTCGCATTTATCCAGGTTGAACTCCATCTGCCACCTCTCAGCCCATCTCTGCATCCTGTCAATGTCCCGCTGCAGCATACAATAACCCTCTATACTGTCAACGACACTCCAACCTTTGTGTCGTCTGCAAACTTGCTGACCCCTCCTTCAATCCCCTCATCCAAGTCATTAATAAAAATTATAAACAGTAGAGGCCCAAGGACAGAGCCCTGTGGAACACCACTCACCACTGACTTCCAGACAGAATATTTTCCTTCTACTACCACTCGCTGTCTTCTGTAGGCCAGCCAATTCTGTATCCAGACAGCTACGTTTCCCTGTCTCCCATTCCTCCTGACCTTCTGAATGAACCTACCATGGGGAACCTTATCAAATGCCTTACTGAAGTCCACACACACAACATCCACAAATCGACCCTCATCAACTTGCCTAGTAACATCCTCAAAGCACTCAGTAAGGTTTGTAAGGCATGACCTGCCCCTCACAAAGCCGTGTTGATTGCATGAAATCAAGCCGTGCTCTTCCAGATGCTCATAAATCCTGTCCCTTAGAATCCTTTCTAACTCCTTACAGACAACAGACGTGAGAGTGTCTGGTCTGTAATTGCCGGGGATTTCCCTATTTCCTTTGCCTCCCTCCAGTCCTCAGGTACGACTCCAATGGAGAGCGAGGATGTAAGGATCTTCACAAGCAGCGAAGCAATCACATTTCTCACTTCCCAAAGCAGCCGAGGACAAATCTGGTTTGGCCCTGGCGACTTGTCAATCTTAATGTTTGCCAAAATGTTCAGCACATCAGCTTCCTCAATCCCTGTCTGTTCCAGCATGCTTACCTGCTCCTCAATGGTTTCATTCTGTCTTTACTAAAGAAAAGTCCTTTTCTTTAGTAAAGACAGAAACAAAAAACTCATTTAGAGCTTCCCCTACCTCCTCAGACTCTATACACAAGCTCCCTATGCTATCCCTGAGCGGCCCTACTCTTTCTTTGATCATTGTCTTACTCCTCACATCCGTGTAAAATATCTTTGGATTCTCCCTAATCCTTCCTGTCAAGCCTTTTTCCTGCCCCCTCCTGGCTCTCCTCAGGCCATTTTTGAGCTCCTTCCTCGCCTGCCTGTAATCCTCTCGAGCTGAGCAAGACCCTTCCTTCCTCCACATTACGTAAGCTGCCTTCTTTCTTTCGAAAAGAAGCTCCTCCGCTCTCGACATCCATGGTTCCTTTATCTTACCCCTTCTTGCCTGTCTCAGAGGAACACATTTGTGCATCACTCACAACAACTGTTCCTTAAACCGTCTCCACATGTCTGTCGTGGCCTTTCCATGGAATAATTGCTCCCAGTCCATGGTTCCCAACTCACGTCTGATAATATCATAGTTTCCTTTTTCCCCAATTAAATATCCTCCCATTGTGCCTGCATCTCTCCTTCTCCATGGCTATATAGAATGTGAGGCAGTTGTGGTCACTATCACCAAAATGCTCTCCCACCGCAAGATCTGACACCTGCCCTGGCTCATTGCCGAGCACCAAAATCAAAATGGCCTCTCCCCTCGTCGGCCGCTTCAAGGTGCTGAGTTAGGAAACCCTCATGAACACACCTTACAAAAACAGCTCCTTCCAAACCATCTGCTCGAAGGAGGTTCCAATCTATATTGGGAAAGTTAAAGTCACCCATTACAACAACCCTTTTACATTCACTCTTTACCAAAATCTGCTGACCTATGCTTTCTTCAATCTCCCTGCTGCTGTTGGGGGGCCTGTAATAAACCCCTAACAAGGTGACTGCTCCCTTACTGATCCTAATTTCCACCCATACTGACTCAGTAGGCAGACCCTCCTCGACAATGGTAACTTCTGTAGCTGTGATACCCTCTCTGATTTCCTTTCTGAATTCATTGCATGTGGTGTCCCTCAAGGGTTGGCTAGCACGGTGGCTCAATGGTGGGCACTGCTGCCTCACAGCATTAGGGACCCAGCTTCGATTCCAGACTCGGGCGATTGTGGAGTTTGCACATTCTCCCAGTGTCTGCGTGGGTTTCCTCCGGGTGCTCCGGTTTCTTCCCACAGTCCAAAGATATGCAGGTTCGGTGAAATGGCCATGCTAAAGTGCCTGTAGTGTTAGGTGCATCAATCAGTGGTAAACGTAGGGGAATGGGTCTGGATGGGTTCCTCTTCAGAGGGTTGGTGTGGACTTGTTAGGCCGAAGGGACTGTTTCCACACTGTAGGGAATCTAAGGGTCTATCCTTGGACCCTCCTTTTTCTCACCGACATACTGCCAGGAGGTGACATTGTCCAAAAGCACTGTGTTAGGTTTCACATGTAAACTGACACTGCCCAGCTCTCCCTCCCCATCATCTGTCTTCATTACTCCACTGTTACTCAGTTATCAAACTGCTTACCACGCTCCCACTACTCGGTTAGCTGCAGTTTTCTCCAGTGAAACATTGTAATGGTTAGAACCATTGCCTTCAGTTGCTATTACAAATTCCTTTCCCTTACTGCTGAGCCCCTCCCTCCCACTGGGAAATATCTGAGGTACAGTACATTCTTCACAATATTGCTGTTATATCTGACCCCAAGGTGACCTTCTGATCAGACATCCACACAATCCCAAACACCAGGAATTCCATTCTGTTAAACGTTCCTTGTCTCCCCCTCACACCAGCTCCATTGTTACAGAAACCCCTTACCCGTGTCGGTGTTGCCTTAAACTTGACGAATCTGAAGCCGAACCCGTGATTCGTGACTGACCCAGAATCTGCTGCTTTCTGTGTTTCCTGCACAATTACCCCCTGGTCCCTTTGTGGTGCAGCTTTCTACAGTTTCCATCATTTAAATAGCACTGTGTTCTTTTATTATCCCCTCCAAAATGACCAACTTCCCATTTTCCCAAATTATACTCCATCTGGCAACTTGTTGCCCCCTTCTCCTGTGCATCTCTCTCACTTCACAATCCTCTTAGACCTTTACAGTTATGCCTTTTCTGACAGATATCCCCACCCCCCAATTCTTCTATTTGTTTACTGGGAATCCTGGGCAGTGGGAAGCGTGCAGTGTTGCTCTGTTTTCCGTGAGACTCTATGGGATGACTAGGAGGAGCTTGCTGCCCATTGGTCAGAATGGAGACAACTTGCCCATCGAGCTGCATGAGCCTTTCACTCCCCATGTCTTATTGATGAGGCACAGCGACAGCATGGAAGGAAAGAAAAGGAAGGAAATCCTGCTCTCCACATCTCACTGACTCCTGGGTCATTCTGTCCCATCTATGAAAGATCTGCCCTGTTCAGTCACATGAAGTCCCAAGTTGGAAACTCCTAGAAACCCACATAGATTTCCCCCTGAACTAACTGCTGACCTCCACAAGGGGTAATGTGTCCAGTCATCCTGGGCCAGGAGGAGGGGATGGTGTGAGTTTCTAACCTGAACTGTCAGTGACGGATTTTATAAACTTGTATGACAGGATACTCCAGGTGGACATTCAGATGGTAATCTCAGTAACTGTAACGCCAAACTCTTACTCAATTCATCAGGACCTGGATATTCGCATTGTGCGTGAACATTGTGTTCCAGCTCAATCCCATTTACTGCATAAAAGTTCTCCTTTAAATCATCCCATTCTCTCAATAGTTCTCCCCATACCTTCAATGTGTCCTGTAATCCTTGTATAATGAGCTGATGGGTGTCAGGTTTATTATTATAACGGGTAACGTTTGTAAACCCCTCTGTCACAGCTCCCCACAATTTCCTTTGCTACAAGGAGAACAATCTCAGTTTCTCCAAACCCCTGATTCCCCAATGTCTGTTTGCTCTCTGTAAGGTACACATCAGACTTGTGTTGGAACAGTGTCCACTCACCTACATCAGTGCACCCCCCCCCCCCCCCCAGCAATGTTAAAGAACGTGAACATCCTCCAGGACAAAGCACTGTGCCTGAGTGGTGTCCCATCCACCACCCTCAGCATTCCCTCTCTCCACCCCCGCGGTACAGTGACATCACTGTGTAGAGGCAAAGTCAGTAATGTCCTACCAGACCATAGGGCTGCTCTCTCATTAGGGAGAGATGACTGGTGGTGGTTTAACCTGAAGGTTACCCCAGCCCAGGCAAGGGGAGAGGTTGGGAAGGAGAGTCCATCTATTGTAGATCGATATTATCTACCCAATGTATCAGCAACAACTATATCAGACCAATGAATAATGTAAAAGAATATCCAAAACATGCTGCTACAATCCCCCATTCCTTGAACCATCCTGGTAAATTCCCTGTGCCCCCTCTCAGGGACCCTGCCATCCTTCCCAATGTGTGGGCGATCTCTGGTTTGCACAGATCCAGCTGCTCTGTGTTCCTGTGGGTGATCTCATCATCGAGCAACAGTTACACTAAACCTCACTGTCTGTGAGGGTGGGAGACACAGAATTCCCATCAGAATTTAAGACACATTTCGGTGCACACTGTGATACCAAGACAGATGGTGCGAATGACAGTGTATTGGAAAATGGATCAGGATAGTTTGGTTATAGTTTTCTTTACTGGCACAGACTCAATGGCCCACAGAGCCTTTTTCTTTGCTGTAAACCTCGAGACACTTAATATAGGAATATGACCGGCCACCTTTGAAACCAGGTCAGAAAAAATGATAGTAGAATAGATGACACATGATTGGTCAATGTGTTTGGGAGGAAAGTAAGATGGAGCGGTTTAGGAGGAAATTCTGGAGCTCGATGCAGGAATCTGAAAGGGCCGTCATCAAGTGAGAAATAAAAATGGGATATCCTCAAGGCTGGAATCAAAGAAAGGCACATATAGCACAACTTTCAGAGACTGGAGGGGATAGGAGTTAGGGAGGTGTCTGAGGCTGGAGAGGAATTATTAGAGATAAGGAAGATGTTCGCCGAGCTGGAAATTTGTCTTGCAGACGTTTCGTCCCCTGTCTAGGTGACATCCTCAGGGCTTGGGAGCCTCCTGTGAAGCGCTTCTGTGATGTTTCCTCCGGCATTTATAGTGGCCTGTCTCTGCCGCTTCCGATTGTCAGTTCCTGAACCACTATAAATGTCGGAGGAAACATCACAGAAGCGCTTCACAGGAAGCTCCCAAGCCCTGAGGATGTCACCGAGACAGGGGACAAAACATCTGCAACACAAATTCCCAGCATGGCGAACAGAACCACAACAACGATCACCCGAGCTACAAATCTTCTCACAAACTTGGAAGATAAGGAAGAGTTGTGAGGCTGGGTGAGGTGACAGAGATAGGGAGAGATGTGAAGAGGGAGGAATGCAGAGATAGCAAGAATTAGAGTCGTAATGTTATGTAGCATGGAAACAGACCCTGTGATCCAATCAATCCATGTCAAACATAATTCCAAACTGAGGTAATCTCACCTGCCTCCCCTTGGTCCACATGGATCCAAACATTTCCTGTGAGGTACCTGTCCAAATGGGTTTCCCGTAGAGTCACTGTGGTGTGGAAACTGGCCATTTAGTGTCAGAGCCATTGAGATGTACAACATGGAAACAGACCCTTCCATCTAACCCATCCATGCTGACCAGATATCCTAAGCTGAAAATGTGTTGCTGGAAAAGCGCAGCAGGTCAGGCAGCATTCAGGGAACAGGAGAATCAACATTTCGGGCATAAGCCCTTCTTCGGGAAGCTTATGAGAAAGGTGGTAAGGAAAAGTAAGCAAACCATAGAGCGGTGAGCCTGTAGTCAGTAGAAGGCAAGTTATTGGAAGGGCTTATAAGGGGTAGGATGTACATGTAATTGGAAAGACAAGAATGATTAGGGATAGTCAGCATGTAATTGTGCACGGAAATCACTAACTTGGACTTCAGAAAGACGTTCAGCAAGGTTCCACATAACACACGGGTTAGCAAGTCCATCACCATAGAATACAAGGAGATGGGGAGACTTGGATACAAAATTGGCTGGAAGGTCATAGAGTCATAGAGATATACAGCACAGAAATAGACCCTTCGGGCCAACCCGTCCATGCTGACCAGGCATCCCAACCCATTCTAGTCCCACCTGCCAGCATCTGGCCCATATCCCTCTAAACCCTTCCAAAGCATGTTCCCACCGACAGAGGAACCTCAATTATGTGAACGAGTTGGGTGGGCACTAATTCATTCGGATAATCAATGATTCGGTGAATCGATTAAATGCCTTTCCTCTGGGGCTCGGAGTTTTCAAAGTCTGCTCCCCATTCAGGAGACTGCAGCAGCACACAGCACGATTGCCCACTCACACACGGCCCCCAGCCTGACCCTCACCGCCATCCTCACACCGCCCCCAGCCTGACCCTCACTGCCGCCCACATACCACCACCAGCCTGACCCTCATTGCTGTCCAATACCTCCCCCAGCTTGACCCACACTGCCGCCCACACACCGCCCCAGCTTGACCCTCACTGCCGCCCACACACTAATCCCAGCCTGATCCTCATCGTCATCCAACACCGCTCCCAGGCTGACACTCACTGCTAACCATATTCCGCCTCCAGCCTGACCCTTACTGCCACCCACACATTGCCCCACAGCCTGACACTCACCGCCATTCACTCACCATCCCCAGCCTGACCATCACTGCTGCTCACACAACACCCCCAGCCTGACCCTCAGCATTGTCGAACACCGCTCCCAGCCTGAACCTCAACGCTGCCCACACATTGTCCCACAGCCTGACACTCACCACCGTCTACACTTCGCCCTCAGCCTGACCCTCACCATCATCCAACACCGCTCCCAGCCTGACCCTCAATGCTGCCCACACATTGTGCCACACCCTGACACTCACCCGCCCCCGCCTAACCATCACCAGCATCCGCACACCACCCCAGTCTCACTCTCACCTGAATCCACATTGCCCCCAGCCTAACCCTCACAGCCATCTACACACCACCCTCAACCTGACCTTCTCCGCTGTCCACACATCGCCCCCAGCCTGACCTTCACTGGCATCCACACACCACCCCCAGCCTGACCCTCACTGCCATCCACACACCGATCCAGCCTGACCCTTACCACCGTCCACTGTCTGCATACCACCCCAGTCTGACTCTCACCAGAATCCACACTGCCCCCAGACTGACCCTCACTGCCATCCACACACTGCCCCCAACCTGACCTTCGCCGCCATCCACACATCGCCACAGCCTGACCTTCACCGGCATTCACACACCACCCCCAGCCTCACCCTCACTGCCATCCACACACCGATCCAGCCTGACCCTTACTGCCATCCACACACCGCCCCAGACTGATCTTCACTGCCGCCCATACAATGCCCCCAAGATTGACCCTCAGCGCCATCCATACACCGCCCCCAGCCTGACTCTCACCACCTTCCAAAGACCTCCCCCAGGCTGGCCCTCACTGATGCCCACACACCGCACTCAGCCTGACCCTTACTGCTACCCACAAACCACCCCATCCTGACCCTAAGCACCATCCACACACTGCCAACAACCTGACCCTCACCACCATCCACACACTGCCCTCAGCCTGACTCTCAGCGCCGTCCACACACCGCCCCAACCTGACACTCACCACCCTCCACACACTAGCCACAGCCTGACCCTCACCACCGTCCACACCCTGCCCCCAGCCTGACACTCACCACCGCTGACACTCCACCCCCAGTCTGAACCTCACTGCCGTCCACACACCACTGCAGCCTGTCCCTCACTGCCGTGCACACACCGCCCCCAGCCTGACCCTTACCACCGTCCACACACCGCCCCCTGCCCGACCCTCACCACCGTCCACACACCGCCCCCAGCCTGACCCTCACCACCAACCACACGCTACCCCCAGCCTGACCCTCACCGCCTTCGACTCACTCCCCCTAGCTGGACCCTCACAGCAACCAGCCTGACCTTACCGCCCCAAGCCTGACCTTACTGCCCCCAGCCTGTCCCTCACCGCCGTTCAACACCACCCCCAGCCTGACCCTCACCGCCGTTCCACACCACCCCCAGCCTGACTCTCACTGCCCTCCACACACCGCCCCCAGCCTGACCCTCACCGCAAATCACTCAACGCCCCTAGCCTGACCCTCAGCACCGTCCACACACAGCCCCCAACCATGCCCTCACTGACGCCCACACACTGCCCCCGTCCTGACTCTCACTGCTGTCCAACACTGCCCTCAGCCTGGCCCTCACTGCTGCCCACATACCACCCCCAGCCTGGCCCTCACTGCTGCCCTCATACCACCCCCAGACTGACCCTCAATGCCATTCACACACCGCTCCCAGCCTCACCCTCAGTACCATCCACACACTGCCCCCAGGCTGACCCTCACTGCCACCCACACACCACCCCCAGACTGACCCTGAATGTCATTCACACACCGCCCCCAGCCTGACCCTCACTGCCGCCCACACACCAATCCCTGCCTGACCCTCATCGTCGTCCAACACTGCTCCCAGGCTGACACTCACTGCTAACCACATTCCGCCTCCAGCCTGACCCTCACTGCCACCCACACATTGCCCCACAGCCTGACACTCACCGCCGTCCACTCACCACCCCCAGCCTGACCCTCACTGCTGCTCACACAACACCCCCAGCCTGACCCTCAGCATTGTCGAACACCGCTCCCAGCCTGAACCTCAACGCTGCCCACACATTGTCCCACAGCCTGACACTCACCACCGTCCACTCTTCGCCCTCAGCCTGACCCTCACCATCATCCAACACCGCTCCCAGCCTGACCCTCAATGCTGCCCACACATTGTGCCACACCCTGACACTCACCACCCCCCCGCCTAACCATCACCAGCATCCGCACACCACCCCAGTCTCACTCTCACCGGAATCCACATTGCCCCCAGCCTGACCCTCACTGCCATCCACACACCACCCTCAACCTGACCTTCTCCGCTGTCCACACATCGCCCCCAGCCTGACCTTCACCGGCATCCACACACCACCCCCAGCCTGACCCTCACTGCCATCCACACACCGACCCAGCCTGACCCTTACCACCGTCCACTGTCTGCATACCACCCCAGTCTGACTCTCACCAGAATCCACACTGCCCCCAGACTGACCCTCACTGCCGTCCACACACCGCCCCCAACCTGACCTTCGCCGCCATCCACACATCGCCCCAGCTTGACCTTCACCGGCATTCACACACCACCCCAGCCTCACCCTCACTGCCATGCACACACCGACCCAGACTGATCTTCACTGCCACCCATACAATGCCCCCAAGACTGAGCCTCAGCGCCATCAATACACCGCCCCCAGCCTGACTCTCACCACCTTCCAAAGACCGCCCCCAGGCTGGCCCTCACTGATGCCCACACACCGCACTCAGCCTGACCCTTACTGCTACCCACAAACCACCCCATCCTGACCCTAAGCACGATCCACACACTGCCAACAACCTGACCCTCACCACCATCCACACACTGCCCTCAGCCTGACTCTCAGCGCCGTCCACACACCGCCCCAACCTGACACTCACCACCCTCCACACACTAGCCACAGCCTGACCCTCACCACCGTCCACACCCTGCCCCCAGCCTGACACTCACCACCGCTGACACTCCACCCCCAGTCTGAACCTCACTGCCGTCCACACACCACTGCAGCCTGTCCCTCACTGCCGTGCACACACCGCCCCCAGCCTGACCCTTACCACCGTCCACACACCGCCCCCTGCCCGACCCTCACCACCGTCCACACACCGCCCCCAGCCTGACCCTCACCACCATCCACACGCTACCCCCAGCCTGACCCACACCGCCCTCGACTCACTGCCCCCAGCTGGACCCTCACCGCCCCCAGCCTGACCTTACCGCCCCAAGCCTGACCTTACTGCCCACAGCCTGTCCCTCACCGCCGTTCAACACCACCCCCAGCCTGACCCTCACTGCCGCCCACACATCGCCCCCAGCTTGACCCTCAGCGCCGTCCAACACCGCCCCCGCCTGACCCTCACTGCTGTCCACTCACCGCCCCTAGCCTGACCCTCAGCACCGTTCACACACAGCCCCCAACCATGCCATCACTGACGCCCACACACCGCCCCCGTCCTGACCCTCACTGCTGTCCAACACTGCCCTCAGCCTGGCCCTCACTGCTGCCCTCATACCACCCCCAGCCTGGCCCTCACTGCTGCCCTCATACCACCCTCAGCCTCACCCTCAGTACCATCCACACACCGCCCCCAGCCTGACCCTCACTGCCGCCCACACACCGCCCCCAAACTACCCTCACTATCGGCCACACACCGCCCCACAACCTGACCCTCACTGCTCTGCCACACCCCACCCCACAGCCTGACCCTCACCGCCCCGGACGCACTGCCCCCAGCCGGACCCTAACGCACCCAGCCTGACCTTACTGCCCCCAGCCTGACCCTCACCACTGTCCAACATTGCCACCAACCTGTCCCTCACCACCATTCAACACCACCAAAGCCTGACCCCCACTACCGCTCACACACCACCCCCAGCCCGACCCTCAGCGCCATCCACATACCGCCACCAGCCTGATCCTCACCACCATCCACACTCCGCCCCCAGCCTGGTCCTCACTGCCGCTCACACACCGCCCTCAACCTGACCCTCAGCGCTGTCTACACACAGCCCCTAGCTTGACCCTCCCCACAGTCTACACACTACCCCAAGCATTACCATCGCTGCCACCCACACACCACCCCTAGACTGACCCTCAGTGCCATCCACACACAGCCCCCAGTCTGACTCTCGCTGCCGCCCACACACGGTCCTCAGTCTGACCCTCACCACCACGCAAATACCGTCTCCAGTCTGATCCTTTCTGCCATCCACACATCACCCCCAGCCTGACCCTCACCACCGTCTACACTCCATGCCCAGCCTGACCCTCACAGGGTCCCTCACAGGGACAGCGGTCAGGGTCAGGCTGGGGGCCGTAAGGTCAGGCTGGGTGTGGTGAGGGTCCGGCTGGGGGCAGTGCGTCTGGGACGGTGAGGGTCAGGCTGGGGGCGGTAAGGTCAGGCTTGGGGCGGTAAGGTCAGGCTGGGTGCAGTGAGGGTCCGGCTGGGGGCAGTGCGTCCGGGGTGGTGAGGGTCAGGCTAGGGGGTGGGGTGTGGCGGAGCAGTGAGGGTCAGGCTGGGGATGGTGTGTGAATGGCATTGAGGGTCAGTCTGGGGGTGGTTTGTGGGTGGCAGTGAGGGTCAGCCTGGGGGCAGTGTACGGATGGCACTGAGGGTCAGGTTGGTTATGGCGAGTGGACGGCGGTGAGTGTCAGGCTGTGGGGCAATGTGTGGGCGACATTGAGGGTCAGGTTGGGAGCGATGTTGGATGACGTTGAAGGTCAGGCAAGGGGTGGTGTGTGGGTGGCAGTGAGGGTCAGGCTGAGGGTGGTGTTGGACGGCGGTGAGGGTCAGGCTGGGGGTGGTGTGTGGGTGGCAGTGAGGGTCAGGCTGGGGGTGGTGTTGGATGGCGGTGAGGGTCAGGCTGGGGGTGGTGTGTGGGCGGCGGTGAGAGTCAGGCTGTGGGGCAATGTGTGGGCGACATTGAGGGTCAGGTTGGGAGCGATGTTGGATGACGGTGAAGGTCAGGCTGGGGGTGGTGTGTGGGTGGCAGTGAGGGTCAGGCTGGGGGTGGTGTTGGACAGCGTTGTGGGTCAGGCTGGGGGTGGTGTGTGGGCGGCAGTGAGGGTCAAGCTGGGGGTGGTTTTGAATGGTGGTGAGGGTCAGGCTGGGGGTGGTGTGTGGGCGGCAGTGAGGGTCAGGTTGGGGGTGGTGTTGAACGGCGGTGAGGGTCAGGCTGGGGGCAATGTTGGACGGCGGTGAGGGTCAGGATGGGGGCGGTAAGGTCAGGCTGGGGGCGGTAAGGACAAGCTGGGGGCGGTGAGGGACAGGCTGGGGGCAGTGAGTCCGGGGCAGTGAGGGTCAGGCTGGGGGGTGGTGTGTGGACGGCAGTGAGGGTCTGGCTGGGGTCGCTGTTGGACATTGGTGAGGGTAAGGCTAAGGGCAGTGTGTGGACGGCAGTGAGGGCCAGCCAGGGGGCGGTCTTTGGAAGGTGGTGAGGGTCAGGCTGGTGTCGGTGTGTGGACGGTGGTGAGTGTCAGGCTGGGGGCACTATGTGGATGGTGGTGAGAGTCAGGCTGTTGGTTGTGAGTACAGGATGGGGTGATTTGTGGGTAGCAGTAAGGGTCAGGTTGAGGGCGGTGTGTGGGCATCAGTGAGGGCCAGCCTGGGGGCGGTCTTTGGAAGGTGGTGAGGGTCAGGCTGGGGGTGGTGTAGGGATGGCGCTGAGGATCAGTCTTGGGGGCATTGTATGGATGGCAGTTAAGATCAGTCTGGGTCATTGTGTGGATGGCAGTAAGGGTCAGGCTGGGTCGGTGTGTGGACAGCAGTGAGGGTCAAGCTGGGTCGGTGTGTGGATGGCAGTGAGGGTGAGGCTTGGGGTGGTGTGTGGATGCCAGTGAAGGTCAGGCTGGGGGCGATGTGTGGACAGCAGTGAGGGTCAGGCTGGGGGCAGTGTGTGGACGGTGTTGAGTGTCAGGCTGGGGGCAGTGTGTGGACGGCGCTGAGAGTCAGGCTGTGGGCGGTGTATGGATGGCGCTGAGGGTCAGTCTTGGGGGCATTGTATGGGCGGCAGTGAAGATCAGTCTGCGGCGGTGTGTGGATGGCGCTGAGGGTCAGTCTGGGGGCATTGTGTTGATGGCAGTAAGGGTCAGGCTGGGGGTGGTGTGTGGATGGCAGTGAGGTTCAGGCTGGGGGTGGTGTGTGGATGCCGGTGAAGGCCAGGCTGGGGGTGGTGTGTGGATGCTGGTGAAGGCCAGGCTGGGGCGATGTGTGGATGGTGGAGAAGGTCGGGTTGGGGGCGGTGTGTGGACGGCGGTTAGGGTCAGGCTTGGGGCAGTGTGGATTCTGGTGAGAGTCAGACTGAGGTGGTGTGCAGATCGTGGTAAGGGGCAGGCTGGGTCAGTGTGTGGATGGCAGTGAGGGTCAGGCTGGGTTGGTGTGTGGATGGAGGAGAAGGTCGGGTTGGGAGCGGTGTGTGGACGGTAGTTAGGGTCAGGCTGGGGGCAGTGTGTGGGCAGCGTTGAGGGTCAGGCTGGGAGTAGTTTTTGACAATGCTGAGGGTCAGGCTGGGGGTGTTGTGTGAGCGGCAGTGAGGGTCAGTCGGGGGTGGTGAGTGGACGGCGGTGAGTGTCAGGCTGTGGGGCAATGTGGGGGTGGCAGTGAGGGTCAGGCTGGAGGCGGTATGTGGTTGGCAGTGAGTGTCAGCCTGGGAGCGGTGCTGGACGACGATGAGGGTCAGGCTGGGGTTGGTGTGTGGCCGGCAGAGAGGGTCAAGCTGGGGGCGGTGTTGGACAGCGGTGAGGGTCAGGCTGGGGGCGGTATTAGACAGCGATGAGGGTCAGGCTGGTGTTGGTGTGTGGGCGGCAGTGAGGGTCAGGCTGGGGACGGTGTGAGAATGGCAGTGAGGGTCAGGTGGGGGCGGTGTGTGGACAGCAGTAAGGGTCAGGCTGGGGGCGGTTTGTGGGACGGAGTGAGGGTCAGGCTGGGGACGGTGTGTGGGTGGGCATTCGTGCTGTGTGCTGTTGCAGTCTCCTGAATGGGGAGCAGATTTGAAAACTCCGAGCCCCAGAGGAAAGGCATTTAATCAATTCACCGAATCATTGATTGTCCGAATGAATTAGTGCCCACCCAACTCGTTCACATAATTGAGGTAACTCTGTCGGTGGGAAAATGAATAGGAAGGGTTTAGAGGGATATGGGCCAGGTGCTGGCAGGTGGGACGAGAATGGGTTGGGATACCTGGTCAGCATGGACGGGTTGGACCGAAGGGTCTGTTTCTGTGCTGTATATCTCTATGACTCTATGACCTTCCAGCCAATTTTGTATCCAAATCTCCCCATCTCCTTGTATTCTATGGTGATGGACTTTTATACCCGTGTGTTATGTGGAACCTTGCTGAACGTCTTTCTGAAGTCCATGTTAGTGATTTCCATGCACAAAGCCATGCAGACTATCCCTAATCGATCTTGTCTTTCCAATTACATGTACATCCTGCTCCTCATACGCCCTTCCAACAACTTGCCTTCTACTGACTTCAGGCTCACCGGTCTATAGTTTGCTGACTTTTCCTTACCGCCTTTCTCAAATAAGGGCACCAGTCTTCCAGAAACTAGTCCAGAACCAGAGGGCATAGGTTTAGGGTGACAGGGTAAAGATATAAAAGAGACTGAAGGGGCAACTGTTTCACACAGAGGGTGGTACGTGTATGGAATGAGCTGCCAGAGGAAGTGGTAGAGGCAGGTACCATTGCAAAATTTAGGAGGCATTTGGATGGATATATGAATAGGAAGGGTTTGGAGGGATATGGACTGGGTGCTGGCGGGTGGGACTAGATTGGGTTGGGATATCTGGTCAGCATGGATGGGTTGGATGGAAGGGTCTGTTTCCATGTTGTACATCTCAATGGCTCTGACACTAAATGGCCAGTTTCCACACCACAGTGACTCTACGGGAAACCCATTTGGACAGGTACCTCACAGGAAATGTTTGGATCCATGTGGACCAAGGGGAGGCAGGTGAGATTACCTCAGTTTGGAATTATGTTTGACATGGATTGATTGGATCACAGGGTCTGTTTCCATGCTACATAACATTACGACTCTAATTCTTGCTATCTCTGCATTCCTCCCTCTTCACATCTCTCCCTATCTCTGTCACCTCACCCAGCCTCACAACTCTTCCTTATCTTCCAAGTTTGTGAGAAGATTTGTAGCTCGGGTGATCGTTGTTGTGGTTCTGTTCGCCGAGCTGGGAATTTGTGTTGCAGATGTTTTGTCCCCTGTCTAGGTGACATCGTCAGTGCTTGGGAGCTTCCTGTGAAGCGCTTCTGTGATGTTTTTTCCGACATTTATAGTCGTCCAGGAACTGACAACCGGAAGCGGCAGAGACAGGCCACTATAAATGCCGGAGGAAAAATCATAGAAGCGCTTCACAGGAGACTCCCAAGCACTGAGCATGTCACCTAGACAGGGGACGAAACGTCTGCAACACAAATTTCCAGCTCGGCGAACATCTTCCTTATCTCTAATAATTCCTCTCCAGCCTCAGACACCTCCCTAACTCTATCTAATCCCCTCCAGTCTCTGAAAGTTGTGCTATATGTGCCTTTCTTTGATTGCAGCCTTTAGGATATCCCATTTTTATTTCTCACTTGATGATGGCCCTTTCAGATTCCTGCATCGAGCTCCAGAATTTCCTCCTAAACCGCTCCATCTCACTTTCCTCCCAAACACATTCACCAATCATGTGTCATCTAATCTACTATCATTTTTTCTGACCTGGTTTCAAAGGTGGCCGGTCATATTCCTATATTAAGTGTGTTGAGGATTACAGCACAGAAAAAAGGCTCTGTGGGCCATTGAGTCTGTGCCAGTAAAGAAAACTTTCACCAAACTATCCTGATCCATTTTCCAATACACAGTCATTGGCACCATCTGTCTTGGTATCACAGTGTGCACCGAAATGTGTCTTAAATGCTGTTGGGAATTCTGTGTCTCTCACCCTCACAGACAGTGAGGTTTAGTGCAACTGGTGCTCGATGATGGCGTCACCCACAGGAACACAGAGCAGCTGGGTCTGTGCAAACCAGAGATCGCCCACACATTGGGAAGGACGGCAAGGTCCCTGAGAGGGGGCACAGGGGATTTACCAGGATGGTTCAAGGAATGGGGGATTGTAGCAGCATGTTTTGGATATTCTTTTACATTATTCATTGGTCTGATATAGTTGTTGCTGATACATTGGGTAGATAATATCGATATACAATAGATGGACTCACCTTCCCAACCTCTCCCCTTGCCTGGGCTGGGGTAACCTTCAGGTTAAACCACCACCAGTCATCTCTCCCTAATGAGAGAGCAGCCCTGTGGTCTGGTAGGACATTACTGAAGAATTCCTGAAGAAGGGCCTGTGCCCGAAACGTCAAATCTCCTGTTCCCTGGATGCTGCCTGACCTGCTGTGCTGTTCCAGCAATAAAGTTTCAACTTTGATCTCCAGCATCTGCAGACCTCACTTTCTCCTCCATTACTGACTTTGCCTCTTACACAGTGATGACACTGTACCTCGAGGGTGGGGAGAGGGATTGCTCAGGGTGGTGGATGGGACACCACTGAGGCACAGTGCTTTGTCCTGGAGAATGTTCATGTTCTTTAACATTGCTGGGGGGGGGGGGGGTGCACTGATGCAGGCAAGTGGGGAATGTTCCAGCACAACCCTGATGTGTACCTTATAGAGAGCAAACAGACATTGGGGAATCAGGGGTTTGGGGAACCTGAGATTGTTCTCCTTGTAGCAAAGGCAATTGAAGGGAGCTGTGACAGAGGGGTTTACAAACGTTACACGTTAAAATAAACCTTATACTCATCAGCTCATTATACAAGGATTATAGGACACATTGAAGGTGTGGGGAGAACTATTGAGAGAATGGGATGATTTAAAGGAGAACTTTTATAAAGTAAATGGGATTGAGCAGGAACACAATACTCACGCACAATGTGAATATCCAGGTCCTGATGAATTGAGTAATGCTGTCAGGGTTTGGCGTTACAGTTACTGAGATGACCATCTGAATACCCACCTGTAGTATCCTGTAATACAAGTTTATAAAATCCATCACTGTCAGTTCAGGTTAGAAACTCACACCATCCCTTCCTCCTGGCCCAGGATGACTGGACACATTACCCCTTGTGGAGGACAGCAGTTAGTTCAGGGGGAAATCTATGTGGGTTTCTAGGAGTTTCCACCTTGGGACTTCATGTGACTGAACAGGGCAGATCTTTCATAGATGGGACAGAATGATCCAAGAGTCGGTGAGATGTGGAGAGCAGGATTTCCTTCCTTTTCTTTCCTTCCGTGCTGTCGCTGTGCCTCATCAATAAGACATGGGGGGGGGGGGGGGGTGGTGAAAGGCTCATGCAGCTCGATGAACAAGTTGTCTCCATTCTGACCAATGGGCAGCAAGCTCCTCCCTGTCATCCCATAGAGTCTCACGGAAAACAGAGCAACACTGCCCAGGATTCCCAGTAAACAAATAGAAGAATTGGGGGGGGGGGGGGGTATCTGTCAGAAAAGGCATAACTGTAAAGCTCTAAGAGGATTGTGAAGTGAGAGAGATGCACAGGAGAAGGGGGCAACAAGTTGCCAGATGGAGTATAATTTGGGAAAATGGGAAGTTGGTCATTTTGGAGGGGATAATAAAAGAACAGTGCTATTTAAATGGTGGAAACTGTAGAATGTTGCACCACAAAGGGACCAGGGGGTAATTGTGCAGGAAACACAAGAAGCAGCAGATTCTGGGTCAGTCATGGAATCAAGGGTTCGGCTTCAGAATCGTCAAGTTTAAGGCAACACCGACACGGGTAAGGGGTTTCTGTAACAATGGAGCTGGTGTGAGGGGGAGACAAGGAACGTTTAACAGAATGGAATTCCTGGTGTTTGGGATTGTGTGGATGTCTGATCAGAAGGTCACCTTGGGGTCAGATATAACAGCAGTATTGTGAAGAATGTAGTGTACCTCAGATATTTCCCAGTGGGAGGGAGGGGCTCAGCAGTAAGGGAAAGGAATTTGTAATAGCAACTGAAGGCAATGGTTCTAACCATTACAATGTTTCACTGGAGAAAACTGCAGCTAACCGAGTAGTGGGAGCGTGGTAAGCAGTTTGATAACTGAGTAACAGTGGAGTAATGAAGACAGATGATGGGGAGGGAGAGCTGGGCAGTGTCAGTTTACATGTGAAACCTAACACAGTGCCTTTGGACAATGTCACCTCCTGGCAGTATGTCGGTGAGAAACAGGAGGGTCCAAGGATAGATCCTTAGATTCCCTACAGTGTGGAAACAGTCCCTTCGTCCCAACAAGTCCACACCAACCCTCCGAAGAGGAACCCATCCAGACCCATTCCCCTACGTTTACCACTGATTGATGCACCTAACACTACAGGCACTTTAGCATGGCCATTTCACCTAACCTGCACATCTTTGGACTGTGGGAAGAAACTGCAGCACCCGGAGGAAACCCACGCAGACACTGGGAGAAAGTGCAAACTCCACACAGACAGTCGCCCGAGTCTGGAATCGAACCAGTGTCCCTGATGCTGTGAGGCAGCAGTGCCCACCATTGAGCCACCGTGCTGGCTAACCCTTGAGGGACAACACATGCAATGAATTCAGAAAGGAAATCAGAGAGGGTATCACAGCTACAGAAGTTACTATTGTCGAGGAGGGTCTGCCTACTGAGTCAGAATGGGTGGAAATTAGAAACAGTAAGGGAGCAGTCACCTCATTCGGGGTTTACTACAGCCTCCCCCCCCCCCCCCCCCCAAAAGCAGCAGGGAGATTGAAGAAAGCATAGGTCAGCAGATTTTGGTAAAGAGTGAATGTAATAGGGTTGTTGTAATGGGTGACTTTAACTTTCTCAATGTAGATTGGAACCTCCTTCGAGCAGATGGTTTTGTAAGTTGTGTTCAGGAGGGTTTCCTAACTCAGCACATTGAAGCGGCCGACGAGGGGAGAGGCCATTTTGATTTTGGTGCTCGGCAATGAGCTGGGACAGGTGTCAGATCTTGTGGTGGGAGAGCATTTTGGTGATAGTGACCACAACTGCCTCACATTCTATATAGCCGTGGAGAAGGAGAGATGCAGGCACAATGGGAGGATATTTAATTCGGGAAAAGGAAACTATGATGCTATCAGACGTGAGTTGAGAACCATGGACTGGGAGCAATTATTCCATGGAAAGGCCACGACAGACATGTGGAGACGGTTTAAGGAACAGTTGTTGTGAGTGATGCATAAATGTGTTCCTCTGAGACAGGCAAGAAGGGGTAAGATAAAGGAACCATGGATGTCGAGAGCGGAGGAGCTTTTTTTCGAAAGTAAGAAGGCAGCTTACGTAATGTGGAGGAAGGAAGGGTCTTGGTCAGCTCTAGAGGATTACAGGCCGTCGAGGAAGGAGCTCAAAAATGGCCTGAGGAGAGCCAGGAGGGGGCAGGAAAAAGGCTTGACAGGAAGGATTAGGGAGAATCCAAAGACATTTTACACGGATGTGAGGAGTAAGACAATGATCAAAGAAAGAGTAGGTCCGCTCAGGGATAGCATAGGGAACTTGTGTGTAGAGTCTGAGGAGGCAGGGGAACCCCCTGAATGAGTTTTTTGCTTCTGTCGTTACTAAAGAAAAGGACCTTGTAGTGAATGAAACCATTGAGGAGCAGGTAAGCATGCTGGAACAGATAGAGATTGAGGAAGCTGATGTGCTGAACATTTTGACAAACATTAAGATTGACAAGTCGCTAGGGCCAGACTAGATTTGTCCTCAGCTGCTTTGGGAAGTGAGAAATGTGATTGCTTCGCTGCTTGCGAAGATCCTTACATCCTCGCTCTCCACTGGAGTCGTACCTGAGGACTGGAGGGAGGCAAATATAATTCCTCTCTTCAAGAAAGGAAATAGCGAAATCCCCGGCAATTACAGACCAGACACTCTCACGTCTGTCGTCTGTAAGGTGTTAGAAAGGATTCTAAGGGACAGGATTTATGAGCATCTGGAAGAGCATGGCTTGATTTAATGCAATCAATACGGCTTTGTGAGGGGCAGGTCATGCCTCACAAACCTAACTGAGTTCTTTGAGGATGTTACTAGGCAAGTTGATGAGGGTCGAGCTGTGGATGTGGTGTATATGGACTTCAGTAAGGCATTTGATAAGGTTCCCCATGGTAGCCTCATTCAGAAGGTCAGGAGGAATGGGATACAGGGGAACTTAGCTGTCTGGATACAGAATTGGCTGGCCAACAGAAGACAGCGAGTGGTAGTAGAAGGAAAATATTCTGCCTGGAAGTCAGTGGTGAGTGATGTTCCACAGGGCTCTGTCCTTGGGCCTCTACTGTTTGTAATTTTTATTAATGACTTGGATGAGGGGATTGAAAGATGGGTCAGCATGTTTGCAGACGACACAAAGGTTGGAGTGTCGTTGACAGTGTGGAGGGCTGTTGTAGGCTGCAGCGGGACATTGACAGGATGCAGAGATGGGCTGAGAGGTGGCAGATGGAGTTCAACCTGAATAAATGGAGGTGATGCATTTTGGAAGGTCAAATTTGAAAACTGAGTACAGGATTAAAGACCGGATTCTTGGCAGTGTGACGGAACAGAGGGATCTTGGTGTGCAGGTACATAGATCCCTTAAAATGGCTACCCAAGTGGACAGGGATGTTAAGAAAGCATATGGTGTTTTGGCTTTCATTAACAGGAGGATTGTGTTTAAGAGCCGTGAGATCTTGATGCAGCTCTATAAAACTTTGGTTAGAACGCACTTGGAATACTGTGTCCAGTTCTGGTCGCCCTATTATAGGAAAGATTGGATGCTATGGAGAGGGTTCAGAGGAGGTTTACCAGGATGCTGCCTGGAATGGTGGGCTTATCGAACAAAGAGAGGTTGACTGAGCTCAGACTTCTTTCAGTGGAAAAAAGAAGGAAGACAGGGGACCTAACTGAGGTATACAAGATAATGAGAGGCATAGATAGAGTTGATAGCCAGACACTTTTTTCCCAGGGCAGAAATTGTTAACACGAGAGGTCATAGTTTTAAGCTGTTTGGAGGAAAGTATAGAGGGGATGTCAGAGGCGGGTTCTTTACACAGAGTTGGGAAAGCATGGAATGCGTTGCAAGCAGCAGTTGTGGAAGCAAGGTCATTGGGGATATTTAAGTGACTGCTGGACATGCATATGGTCACAGACATTTGAGGGTTTGTACATTAGGTTTAACTGACATGAGGATCGATGGTCGGCACAGCATCAAGGGCTGACGGGCCTGTTCTGTGCTGTACTGTTCGATGTCCTATGTTCTATGTTCTATGATGTGTATCTGTACCTTTCGACCATCTGCACCCTGTACTGACAGATAGTGCTCCCTCAATACCTTAGAAACCATCCCCTCAGTATGTTTATCCCCAAAACACCTCGACTGAACATTCATGCCCTCAACACCTCAGAAAGCAAACCTGTTGCCCCCTTGGACCGTGTTCATTCCCAAACCTGTTCTCACTGTGATGACCCACAGCCACCTCCAAGATTGGAGCCCAGGGACCAGAACATTATTTGAGTCTCTGGATTGATCATAGAATGTGGAAGCAGGCCATTCGGCTTATCAGGTTCACACTGACCCTCAGCAGAGCATCCCACCCACCTTCTCTGTCCCTGGATCCCTTCATTTCCTCTGACTAACCCACCCAGCCTGCACATCTTTGGACAGTGGGTAGGAACTGGAGCACCCGGAGGCTGACACGGGGAGAATGTGCCAACTCCACACAGAGAGTCGCCCGAGGCTGGAATCGAACCCGGGTGGGGTGAGGCAACACTGCGCCCCCCGTGACCATCCCACCATCTCCTCCCTGTTGATGACCGTTTGATGTCTGTATCCGGGGAATACGCTAAATAAACCTTGTCTAGCGTTTATTTAAGAAAGATTAGGGACAAGGGCAATGCCTCCACAAGCTCAAGATGCTTGGTCCCCCTCGAAAAAATATTTATATCAATTTCAAAAAGATACTTTATTCACAAAAAAACTTTACGTACAAACATAGTCTCTAAAGTTCGGTTCTGTTCAGTCTTTACAACAAGTCTTTGCAATTACATATATCCTCCCCTTGGCTGATAAACTGAAATGTTAGGTCTGAGCTGTTCCATCTGAATGAACATCACAAAGTTACATTGAGAAGGATCTTTGTGAAGTGCCTATGCTCTGTATCTGTTCTCCCATGTACCCCGCCCTCCGAATACAATACCTTACAAAGCCTTAAACCTGTTTGTCAACTTTCAGCAGAAGCAGCCTCAGGGCATTGAACACAGACTGAATGACTCAGTGACGCTTGGATCAGGTCAAATTCTCAAGCAAACAGATGGTGGGGAAAAAATCTCCATGCTTCAGGTTCTCTGCCTTTATTCCTGATGAAGGGCCTTTGCCTGAAACGTCGATTTTGCCTGTCCTCGGATGCTGCCTGAATTGCTGTGCTCTTCCAGCACCACTGATCCAGAAGGTGATGGGGAAATTCAGCAGAATTCAGCAGGTAGCAACAGTGAAGAGAGAGAGGAACAATTCGCATTTCAAGTGACCCTTCCTCAAAACGGTCTGTTCTGATGGAACCTTCCTGCAGAAATCACTGGATTGAAAGGTGAACTCTCTCTCTGTCTCTTTCTCCCTCTCCTTTCAGAGATGCTGCTGGACATGCTGAGTTTCTTCAGCAATCTCTGTATTGATGTTTCAGGTCTCCAGCGCGTCCGTACAGATTGGTTTTAGGGTTGAATTCTCAAGCTGGCTCTATTAAAGGGATTGAATCCCTCTGCTACAAAGGAGGGTCACTTCCCACAGCGAACAGGTTCGTGATGCCAACATTGTTGGCTCAATCTCTATCATGTCTGAAATTACCATGAAGCCCCAAGCTTCTCAACATCGCCCCTCACCTGAGGAGTGTGACCCACCAGGCCTCTCACTCTGACAAGACAGCAACTCTCGGGACCTCCTGGTCTATATTAACTTCCCAACTTTAAAAGGACACTCCAGTAAGAGAGCTCTTTACATGGTTCAGGTCAAAATCCTGGAGCTCCCTCCCTAACATCGTAGGTTGGTGTTTATTAGAGTATGTATCGACAGTATGAATGTTGAGCACTTATTCAAGGGCAAGCAGGTAGCTGCCAGAGGAAGTGATGGGGGCTGGTATAATTGTGACATTTAAAAGGCATCAGGATGAGTATGTGAATAGGAAGGGTTTAGAGGGATATCAGCCAAGTGCTAGCTAATGGAATGAAATGAGATGAGAATATCTGGTTGGTATGGACGAGTTGGACAGGAGGGGCTGGTTCCAAGCTGTGCACCTCTGTGACTCAGTCCCTCTGAATAGTCTATAACAGAGAGTTTCAGACAGGGTTTGGTTTGCGTGTCTCTCTCATGCTTCCTCAGAATCTGCAAACCCAAGTCTCCAAATTTCCACAAGACTCTATGAAATAGAAGAAAAGAGGGTCAGTACTGAGGGAGTGCTGCACTGTCAGAAGGTCAGTACTGAGGGAGTGCTGCACAGTCAGATCGTCAGTACTGAGGGAGTGCTGCACTGTCAGTGGGTCAGTACTGAGGGAGTGCAGCACTGTCAGAGGGTCAGTACTGAGAGAGTGCTGCACTGTCAGATGGTCAGTACTGAGGGAGTGCTGCATTGTCAGAGGGTCAGTACTGAGAGAGTGCTGCACTGTCAGAGGGTCAGTACTGAGGGAGAGCTGCACTGTCAGAGGGTCAGTACTGAGGGAGTGCTGTACTGTCAGATGGTCAGGACTGAGGGAGTGCTGCACTGTCAGAGGGTCAGGACTGAGGGAGTGCTGCACTGTCAGAGCGTCAGTACTGAGGGAGTGCTGCACTGTCAGAGGGTCAGTACTGAGGGAGAGCTGCACTGTCAGAGGGTCAGTACTGAGGGAGTACTGCACTGTCAGATGGTCAGTACTGAGGGAGTGCTGCATTGTCAGAGGGTCAGAACTGAGAGAGTGCTGCACTGTCAGAGGGTCAGTACTGAGGGAGAGCTGCACTGTCAGAGGGTCAGTACTGAGGGAGTGCTGTACTGTCAGATGGTCAGGACTGAGGGAGTGCTGCACTGTCAGAGGGTCAGGACTGAGGGAGTGCTGCACTGTCAGAAGGTCAGTACTGAGGGAGTGCTGCACAGTCAGATGGTCAGTACTGAGGGAGTGCTGCACTGTCAGCGGGTCAGTACTGAGGGATTGCTGCACAGAGAGATGGTAAGTACTGAGGGAGTGCTGCACTGTCAGCGGGTGAGTACTGAGGGAGTGCTGAACCGTCAGAGGGTCAGTACTGAGAGAGTGCTGCACTGTCAGAGGGTCAGTACAGAGGGAGTGCTGCACTGTCAGAGGGTCAGGACTGAGGGAGTGCTGCACTGTCAGAAGGTCAGTACTGAGGGAGTGCTGCACAGTCAGATGGTCAGGACTGAGGGAGTGCTGCACTGTCAGAAGGTCAGTACTGAGGGAGTGCTGCACAGTCAAATGGTCAGTACTGAGGGAGTGCTGCACTGTCAGCGGGTCAGTACTGAGGGATTGCTGCACAGAGAGATGGTAAGTACTGAGGGAGTGCTGCACTGTCAGCGGGTGAGTACTGAGGGAGTGCTGAACTGTCAGAGGGTCAGTACTGAGGGAGTGCTGCACTGTCAGAGGGTCAGTACTGAGGGAGAGCTGCACTGTCAGATGGTCAGGACTGAGGGAGTGCTGCACTGTCAGAGGGTCAGTACTGAGAGGGTGCTGCACTGTCAGAAGGTCAGGACTGAGGGAGTGCTGCACTGTGAGAGGGTAAGTACTGAGAGAGTGCTGCACGGTCAGAGGGTCAGTACTGAGGGAGTGCTGCACTGTCAGATTGTCAGTACTGAGGGAGTGCACCACTGTCAGATGGTCAGTACTGAGGGAGTGCAGCACTGAGAGAGGGTCAGTACTGACGGAGTGCTGCACTGTCAGAGGGTCAGTACTGAGGGAGAGCTGCACTGTCAGAGGGTCAGTACTGAGGGAGTGCTGCACTGTCAGAAGTTCAGTACTGAGGGAGAGCTGCACTGTCAGAGGGTCAGTACTGAGGGAGTGCTGCACTGTCCGAGGGTGAGTACTGAGGGAGTGCTGCACTGTCAGAGGGTCAGTACTGAGGGAGTGCTGCACTGTCAGATGGTCAGTACTGAGGGAGTGCTGCACTGCCAGAGGGTCAGTACTGAGGGAGTGCTGCACTGTCAGAGGGTCAGTACTGAGGGAGTTCTGCACTGTCAGAGGGTCAGTACTGAGGGAGTGCTGCACTGTCAGAGGGTCAGTACTGAAGGAGTGCTGCACTGCCAGAGGGTCAGTACTGAGGGAGTGCTGCGGTGTCAGCGGGTCAGTACTGAGGGAGTGCTGCACTGTCAGAGGGTCAGTACTGAGGGAGTGCTGCACTGTCAGAGGGTCAGTACTGAGGGAGAGCTGTACTGTCAGAGGGTCAGTACTGAAGGAGTGCTGCACAGTCAGATGGTCAGTACTGAGGGAGTGCTGCACAGTCAGATGTTCAGTACTGAGGGAGTGCTGCACTGTCAGATGGTCAGTACTGAGAGAGTGCTTCACTGTCAGAGGGTCAGTACTGAGGGAGAGCTGCACTGTCAGAGGGTTAGTACTGAGGGAGTGCTTCACTGTCAGATGGTCAGTACTGAGAGAGAGCTGCACTGTCAGAGGTTCAGTACTGAGAGAGTGCTTCACTGTCAGATGGTCAGTACTGAGGAAGAGCTGCAATGTCAGAGGGTCAGTACTGAGAGAGTGCTGCACTGCCACAGGGTCAGTACGGAGGGAGAGCTGTACTGTCAGAGGGTCAGTACTGAGGGAGAGCTGTACTGTCAGAGGGTCAGTACTGAGGGAGTGCTGCACTGTCAGAGGGTCAGTACTGAGGGAGAGCTGCACTGTCAGAGGGTCAGTACTGAGGGAGTGCTGTACTGTCAGATGGTCAGTACTGAGGGAATGCTGCACTGTCAGAGGGTCAGTACTGAGGGAGTGCTGCACTGTCAGATGGTCAGTACTGAGGGAGTGCTGCACTGTCAGAGGGTCAGTACTGAGAGAGTGCTGCACTGTCAGAGGGTCAGTACTGAGGGAGAGCTGCACTGTCAGAGGGTCAGTACTGAGGGAGTGCTGTGCTGTCAGATGGTCAGTACTGAGGGAATGCTGCACTGTCAGAGGGACAGTACTGAGGGAGTGCTGCACTGTCAGAGGGTCAGTACTGAGGGAGTGCTGCACTGTCCGAGGGTGAGTACTGAGGGAGTGCGGCACTGTCAGAGGGTCAGTACTGAGGGAGTGCTGCACTGTCAGATGGTCAGTACTGAGGGAGTGCTGCACTGCCAGAGGGTCAGTACTGAGGGAGAGCTGTACTGTCAGAGGGCCAGTACTGAGGGAGAGCTGCACAGTCAGATGGTCAGTACTGAGGGAGTGCTGCGGTGTCAGATGGTCAGTACTGAGGGAGTGCTGCACTGTCAGAGGGTCTGTACTGAGGGAGAGCTGCACTGTCAGAGGGTCAGAACTGAGGTAGCGCTGTACTGGCGGATGGTCAGGACTGAGGGAATGCTGCACTGTCAGAGGATCAGTACTGAGGGAGTGCTGCACTGTCAGAGGGTCAGTACTGAGGGAGTGCTGCACTGTCAGATGGTCAGTACTGAGGGAGTGCTGCACTGTCAGATGGTCAGTACTGAGGGAGTGCTGCACTGTCAGAGGGTCAGTACTGAGAGAGTGCTGCACTGTCAGAAGTTCAGTACTGAAGGAGAGCTGCACTGTCAGAGGGTCAGTACTGAGGGAGTGCTGCACTGTCAGAAGGTCAGTACTGAGAGAGTGCTGCACAGTCAGAGGGTCAGTACTGAGGGAGTGCTGCACTGTCAGATGGTCAGTACTGAGGGAGTGCTGCACTGTCAGAGGGTCAGTACTGAGGGAGTTCTGCACTGCCAGTGGGTCAGTACTGAGGGAGTGCTGCGGTGTCAGCGGGTCAGTACTGAGGGAGTGCTGCACTGCCACAGAGTCTGTACTGAGGGAGAGCTGTACTGTCAGAGGGTCAGGACTGAGGGAGTGCTGCACAGTCAGATGGTCAGTACTGAGGGAGTGCTGCACTGTCAGAGGGTCAGTACTGAGAGAGTGCAGCACTGTCAGAGGGTCAGGACTGAGGGAGAGCTGCACTGTCAGAGGGTCAGTACTGAGGGAGTGCTTCACTGTCAGATGGTCAGTACTGAGAGAGAGCTGCACTGTCAGAAGGTCAGTACTGAGAGAGTGCTTCACTGTCAGATGGTCAGTACTGAGGAAGAGCTGCAATGTCAGAGGGTCAGTACTGAGAGAGTGCTGCACTGCCACAGGGTCAGTACGGAGGGAGAGCTGTACTGTCAGAGGGTCAGTACTGAGGGAGAGCTGTACTGTCAGAGGGTCAGTACTGAGGGAGTGCTGCACTGTCAGAGGGTCAGTACTGAGGGAGAGCTGCACTGTCAGAGGGTCAGTACTGAGGGAGTGCTGTACTGTCAGATGGTCAGTACTGAGGGAATGCTGCACTGTCAGAGGGTCAGTACTGAGGGAGTGCTGCACTGTCAGATGGTCAGTACTGAGGGAGTGCTGCACTGTCAGAGGGTCAGTTCTGAGAGAGTGCTGCACTGTCAGAGGGTCAGTACTGACGGAGAGCTGCACTGTCAGAGGGTCAGTACTGAGGGAGTGCTGTACTGTCAGATGGTCAGTACTGAGGGAATGCTGCACTGTCAGAGGGTCAGTACTGAGGGAGTGCTGCACTGTCAGAGGGTCAGTACTGAGGGAGTGCTGCACTGTCCGAGGGTGAGTACTGAGGGAGTGCGGCACTGTCAGAGGGTCAGTACTGAGGGAGTGCTGCACTGTCAGATGGTCAGTACTGAGGGAGTGCTGCACTGCCAGAGGGTCAGTACTGAGGGAGAGCTGTACTGTCAGAGGGTCAGTACTGAGGGAGAGCTGCACAGTCAGATGGTCAGTACTGAGGGAGTGCTGCGGTGTCAGATGGTCAGTACTGAGGGAGTGCTGCACTGTCAGAGGGTCTGTACTGAGGGAGAGCTACACTGTCAGAGGGTCAGAACTGAGGGAGTGCTGTACTGTCGGATGGTCAGGACTGAGGGAATGCTGCACTGTCAGAGGATCAGTACTGAGGGAGTGCTGCACTGTCAGAGGGTCAGTACTGAGGGAGTGCTGCACTGTCAGATGGTCAGTACTGAGGGAGTGCTGCACTGTCAGATGGTCAGTACTGAGGGAGTGCTGCACTGTCAGAGGGTCAGTACTGAGAGAGTGCTGCACTGTCAGAAGTTCAGTACTGAAGGAGAGCTGCACTGTCAGAGGGTCAGTACTGAGGGAGTGCTGCACTGTCAGAAGGTCAGTACTGAGAGAGTGCTGCACAGTCAGATGGTCAGTACTGAGGGAGTGCTGCACTGTCAGATGGTCAGTACTGAGGGAGTGCTGCACTGCCAGAGGGTCAGAACTGAGGGAGTGCTGCACTGTCAGAGGGTCAGTACTGAGGGAGTTCTGCACTGCCAGAGGGTCAGTACTGAGGGAGTGCTGCGGTGTCAGCGGGTCAGTACTGAGGGAGTGCTGCACTGCCACAGAGTCAGTACTGAGGGAGAGCTGTACTGTCAGAGGGTCAGGACTGAGGGAGTGCTGCACAGTCAGATGGTCAGTACTGAGGGAGTGCTGCACTGTCAGAGGGTCAGTACTGAGAGAGTGCAGCACTGTCAGAGGGTCAGTACTGAGGGAGAGCTGCACTGTCAGAGGGTCAGTACTGAGGGAGTGCGGTACTGTCAGATGGTCAGTACTGAGGGAGTGCGGCACTGTTAGAGGGTCAGTACTGAGGGATTGCTGCACTGTCAGATGGTCAGTACTGAGGGAGTGCTGCACTGTCAGAGGGTCAGTACTGAGGGAGAGCTGCACTGTCAGAGGGTCAGAACTGAGGGAGTGCTGTACTGTCGGATGGTCAGGACTGAGGGAATGCTGCACTGTCAGAGGATCAGTTCTGAGGGAGTGCTGCACTGTCAGAGGGTCAGTACTGAGGGAGTGCTGCACTGTCAGATGGTCAGTACTGAGGGAGTGCTGCACTGTCAGATGGTCAGTATTGAGGGAGTGCTGCACTGTCAGAGGGTCAGGACTGAGAGAGTGCTGCACTGTCAGAGGGCCAGTACTGAGGGAGTGCTGCACTGTCAGAGGGTCAGGACTGAGGGAGTGCTGCACTGTCAGAAGGTCAGTACTGAGAGAGTGCTGCACAGTCAAATGGTCAGTACTGAGGGAGTGCTGCACTGTCAGAGGGTCAGTACTGAGGGAGTGCTGCACTGTCAGAAGTTCAGTACTGAGGGAGAGCTGCACTGTCAGATGGTCAGTACTGAGGGAGTGCTGCACTGTCAGAGGGTCAGTACTGAGAGAGTGCTGCACTGTCAGAGGGTCAGTACTGAGGGAGTGCTGCACTGTGAGAGGGTCAGTACTGAGGGAGTGCTGCACTGTCAGAGGGTCAGTACTGAGAGAGTGCTGCACTGTCAGATTGTCAGTACTGAGGGAGTGCAGCACTGACAGATGGTCAGAACTGAGGGAGTGCTGTACTGTCAGATGGTCAGTACTGAGGGAGTGCTGCACTGTCAGAGGGTCAGTACTGAGGGAGAGCTGCACTGTCAGAGGGTCAGAACTGAGGGAGTGCTGTACTGTCGGATGGTCAGGACTGAGGGAATGCTGCACTGTCAGAGGATCAGTACTGAGGGAGTGCTGCACTGTCAGATGGTCAGTACTGAGGGAGTGCTGCACTGTCAGATGGTCAGTACTGAGGGAGTGCTGCACTGTCAGATGGTCAGTATTGAGGGAGTGCTGCACTGTCAAAGGGTCAGTACTGAGAGAGTGCTGCACTGTCATAGGGCCAGTACTGAGGGAGTGCTGCACTGTCAGAGGGTCAGGACTGAGGGAGTGCTGCACTGTCAGAAGGTCAGTACTGAGAGAGTGCTGCACAGTCAAATGGTCAGTACTGAGGGAGTGCTGCACTGTCAGAGGGTCAGTACTGAGGGAGTGCTGCACTGTCAGAAGTTCAGTACTGAGGAGAGCTGCACTGTCAGAGGGTCAGTACTGAGGGAGTGCTGCACTGTCAGAGGGTCAGTACTGAGAGAGTGCTGCACTGTCAGAGGGTCAGTACTGAGGGAGTGCTGCACTGTGAGAGGGTCAGTACTGAGGGAGTGCTGCACTGTCAGAGGGTCAGTACTGAGAGAGTGCTGCACTGTCAGATGGTCAGTACTGAGGGAGTGCAGCACTGACAGAGGGTCATTACTGACGGAGTGCAGCACTGTCAGAGGGTCAGTACTGAGGGAGAGCTGCACTGTCAGAGGGTCAGTACTGAGGGAGTGCTGCACTGTCAGAAGTTCAGTACTGAGGGAGAGCTGCACTGTCAGAGGGTCAGTATTGAGGGAGTGCTGCACTGTCAGAGGGTCAGTACAGAGAGAGTGCTGCACTGTCAGAGGGTCAGTACTGAGGGAGAGCTGCACTGTCAGAGGGTCAGTACTGAGGGAGTGCTGTACTGTCAGATGGTCAGTACTGAGGGAATGCGGCACTGTCAGAGGGTCAGTACTGAGGGAGTGCTGCACTGTCAGAGGGTCAGTACTGAGGGAGTGCTGCACTGTCCGAGGGTGAGTACTGAGGGAGTGCGGCACTGTCAGAGGGTCAGTACTGAGGGAGTGCTGCACTGTCAGATGGTCAGTACTGAGGGAGTGCTGCACTGCCACAGGGTCAGTACTGAGGGAGAGCTGTACTGTCAGAGGGTCAGTACTGAGGGAGTGCTGCACAGTCAGATGGTCAGTACTGAGGGAGTGCTGCACTGTCAGAGGGTCAGTACTGAGAGAGTGCTTCACTGTCAGAGGGTCAGTACTGAAGGAGTGCTGCACTGTCCGAGGGTGAGTACTGAGGGAGTGCGGCACTGTCAGAGGGTCAGTACTGAGGGATTGCTGCACTGTCCGATAGTCAGTACTGAGGGAGTGCTGCACTGCCAGAGGGTCAGTACTGAGGGAGAGCTGTACTGTCAGAGGGTCAGTACTGAGGGAGAGCTGCACAGTCAGATGGTCAGTACTGAGGGAGTGCTGCGGTGTCAGATGGTCAGTACTGAGGGAGTGCTGCACTCTCAGAGGGTCAGTACTGAGGGAGAGCTGCATTGTCAGAGGGTCAGAACTGAGGGAGTGCTGTACTCTCGGATGGTCAGGACTGAGGGAATGCTGCACTGTCAGAGGATCAGTACTGAGGGAGTGCTGCACTGTCAGAGGGTCAGTACTGAGGGAGTGCTGCACTGTCAGATGGTCAGTACTGAGGGATTGCTGCACTGTCAGATGGTCAGTATTGAGGGAGTGCTGCACTGTCAGAGGGTCAGTACTGAGAGAGTGCTGCACTGTCAGAGGGCCAGTACTGAGGGAGTGCTGCACTGTCAGAGGGTCAGTACTGAGGGAGAGCTGCACAGTCAGATGGTCAGTACTGAGGGAGTGCTGCGGTGTCAGATGGTCAGTACTGAGGGAGTGCTGCACTGTCAGCGGGTGAGTACTGAGGGAGAGCTGCACTGTCAGAGGGTCAGAACTGAGGGAGTGCTGTACTGTCGGATGGTCAGGACTGAGGGAATGCTGCACTGTCAGAGGATCAGTACTGAGGGAGTGCTGCACTGTCAGAGGGTCAGTACTGAGGGAGTGCTGCACTGTCAGATGGTCAGTACTGAGGGAGTGCTGCACTGTCAGATGGTCAGTATTGAGGGAGTGCTGCACTGTCAGAGGGTCAGTACTGAGAGAGTGCTGCACTGTCAGAGGGTCAGTACTGAGGGAGTGCTGCACTGTCAGAAGTTCAGTACTGAGGGAGAGCTGCACTGTCAGAGGGTCAGTACTGAGGGAGTGCTGCACTGCCAGAGGTTCAGTACTGAGAGAGTGCTGCACTGTCAGAGGGTCAGTACTGAGGGAGTGCTGCACTGTGAGAGGGTCAGTACTGAGGGAGTGCTGCACTGTCAGAGGGTCAGTACTGAGAGAGTGCTGCACTGTCAGATGGTCAGTACTGAGGGAGTGCAGCACTGACAGAGGGTCATTACTGACGGAGTGCTGCACTGTCAGAGGGTCAGTACTGAGGGAGAGCTGCACTGTCAGAGGGTCAGTACTGAGGGAGTGCTGCACTGTCAGAAGTTCAGTACTGAGGGAGAGCTGCACTGTCAGAGGGTCAGTACTGAGGGAGTGCTGCACTGTCAGAAGGTCAGTACTGAGAGAGTGCTGCACTGTCAGAGGGTCAGCACTGAGGGAGAGCTGCACTGTCAGAGGGTCAGTACTGAGGGAGTGCTGTACTGTCAGATGGTCAGTACTGAGGGAATGCGGCACTGTCAGAGGGTCAGTACTGAGGGAGTGCTGCACTGTCAGAGGGTCAGTACTGAGGGAGTGCTGCACTGTCCGAGGGTGAGTACTGAGGGAGTGCGGCACTGTCAGAGGGTCAGTACTGAGGGAGTGCTGCACTGTCTGATGGTCAGTACTGAGGGAGTGCTGCACTGCCACAGGGTCAGTACTGAGGGAGAGCTGTACTGTCAGAGGGTCAGTACTGAGGGAGTGCTGCACAGTCAGATGGTCAGTACTGACGGAGTGCTGCACTGTCAGAGGGTCAGTCCTGAGAGAGTGCTTCACTGTCAGAGGGTCAGTACTGAGGGAGAGCTGCACTGTCAGAGGGTCAGTACTGAGGGAGTGCTGTACTGTCAGATGGTCAGTACTGAGGGAATGCTGCACTGTCAGAGGGTCAGTACTGAGGGAGTGCTGCACTGTCAGAGGGTCAGTACTGAGGGAGTGCTGTACTGTCAGAGGGTCAGTACTGAGGGAGTGCTGTACTGTCAGATGGTCAGTACTGAGGGAATGCTGCACTGTCAGAGGGTCAGTACTGAGGGAGTGCTGCACTGTCAGAGGGTCAGAACTGAGGGAGTGCTGTACTGTCAGAGGGTCAGTACTGAGGGAGTGCTGCACTGTCAGATGGTCAGTACTGAGGGAGTGCTGCACTGTCAGAGGGTCAGTACTGAGAAAGTGCTGCACTGTCAGAGGGCCAGTACTGAGGGGGTGCTGCACTGTCAGAGGGTCAGTACTGAGGGAGTGCTGCACTGTCAGAAGGTCAGTACTGAGGGATTGCTGCACAGTCAGATGGTAGGTACTGATGGAGTGCTGCACTGTCAGCGGGTGAGTACTGAGGGAGTGCTGAACTGTCAGAGGGTCAGTACTGAGGGAGTGCTGCACTGTCAGAGGGTCAGTACTGAGGGAGTACTGCACTGTGAGAGGGTCAGTACTGAGGGAGTGCTGCTCTGTCAGAGGGTCAGTACTGAGGGAGTGCTGCACTGTCAGAGTGTCAGTACTGAGGGAGTGCAGCAATGACAGAGGGTCAGTACTGACGGAGTGCTGCTCTGTCAGAGGGTCAGTACTGAGGGAGAGCTGCACTGTCAGAGGGTCAGTACTGAGGGAGTGCTGCACTGTCAGAAGTTCAGTACTGAGAGAGTGCTGCACTGTCAGAGGGTCAGCACTGAGGGAGAGCTGCACTGTCAGAGGGTCAGTACTGAGGGAGTGCTGTACTGTCAGATGGTCAGTACTGAGGGAATGCGGCACTGTCAGAGGGTCAGTACTGAGGGAGTGCTGCACTGTCAGAGGGTCAGTACTGAGGGAGTGCTGCACTGTCCGAGGGTGAGTACTGAGGGAGTGCGGCACTGTCAGAGGGTCAGTACTGAGGGAGTGCTGCACTGTCAGATGGTCAGTACTGAGGGAGTGCTGCACTGCCACAGGGTCAGTACTGAGGGAGAGCTGTACTGTCAGAGGGTCAGTACTGAGGGAGTGCTGCACAGTCAGATGGTCAGTACTGACGGAGTGCTGCACTGTCAGAGGGTCAGTACTGAGAGAGTGCTTCACTGTCAGAGGGTCAGTACTGAGGGAGAGCTGCACTGTCAGAGGGTCAGTACTGAGGGAGTGCTGTACTGTCAGATGGTCAGTACTGAGGGAATGCTGCACTGTCAGAGGGTCAGTACTGAGGGAGTGCTGCACTGTCAGAGGGTCAGTACTGAGGGAGTGCTGTACTGTCAGAGGGTCAGTACTGAGGGAGTGCTGTACTGTCAGATGGTCAGTACTGAGGGAATGCTGCACTGTCAGAGGGTCAGTACTGAGGGAGTGCTGCACTGTCAGAGGGTCAGAACTGAGGGAGTGCTGTACTGTCAGAGGGTCAGTACTGAGGGAGTGCTGCACTGTCAGATGGTCAGTACTGAGGGAGTGCTGCACTGTCAGAGGGTCAGTACTGAGAGAGTGCTGCACTGTCAGAGGGCCAGTACTGAGGGAGTGCTGCACTGTCAGAGGGTCAGTACTGAGGGAGTGCTGCACTGTCAGAAGGTCAGTACTGAGGGATTGCTGCACAGTCAGATGGTAAGTACTGATGGAGTGCTGCACTGTCAGCGGGTGAGTACTGAGGGAGTGCTGAACTGTCAGAGGGTCAGTACTGAGGGAGTGCTGCACTGTCAGAGGGTCAGTACTGAGGGAGTACTGCACTGTGAGAGGGTCAGTACTGAGGGAGTGCTGCACTGTCAGAGGGTCAGTACCGAGGGAGTGCTGCACTGTCAGAGTGTCAGTACTGAGGGAGTGCAGCAATGACAGAGGGTCAGTACTGACGGAGTGCTGCTCTGTCAGAGGGTCAGTACTGAGGGAGAGCTGCACTGTCAGAGGGTCAGTACTGAGGGAGTGCTGCACTGTCAGAAGTTCAGTACTGAGGGAGAGCTGCACTGTCAGAGGGTCAGTACTGAGGGAGTGCTGCACTGTCAGAGGGTCAGTACTGAGAGAGTGCTGCACTATCAGAGGGTCAGTACTGAGGGAGTGCTGCACTGTCAGATGGTCAGTACTGAGGGATTGCTGCACTGTCAGATGGTCAGTATTGAGGGAGTGCTGCACTGTCAGAGGGTCAGTACTGAGAGAGTGCTGCACTGTCAGAGGGCCAGTACTGAGGGAGTGCTGCACTGTCAGAGGGTCAGGACTGAGGGAGAGCTGCACAGTCAGATGGTCAGTACTGAGGGAGTGCTGCGGTGTCAGATGGTCAGTACTGAGGGAGTGCTGCACTGTCAGCGGGTGAGTACTGAGGGAGAGCTGCACTGTCAGAGGGTCAGAACTGAGGGAGTGCTGTACTGTCGGATGGTCAGGACTGAGGGAATGCTGCACTGTCAGAGGATCAGTACTGAGGGAGTGCTGCACTGTCAGAGGGTCAGTACTGAGGGAGCGCTGCACTGTCAGATGGTCAGTACTGAGGGAGTGCTGCACTGTCAGATGGTCAGTATTGAGGGAGTGCTGCACTGTCAGAGGGTCAGTACTGAGAGAGTGCTGCACTGTCAGAGGGTCAGTACTGAGGGAGTGCTGCACTGTCAGAAGTTCAGTACTGAGGGAGAGCTGCACTGTCAGAGGGTCAGTACTGAGGGAGTGCTGCACTGCCAGAGGTTCAGTACTGAGAGAGTGCTGCACTGTCAGAGGGTCAGTACTGAGGGAGTGCTGCACTGTGAGAGGGTCAGTACTGAGGAAGTGCTGCACTGTCAGAGGGTCAGTACTGAGAGAGTGCTGCACTGTCAGATGGTCAGTACTGAGGGAGTGCAGCACTGACAGAGGGTCATTACTGACGGAGTGCTGCACTGTCAGAGGGTCAGTACTGAGGGAGTGCTGCACTGTCAGAAGTTCAGTACTGAGGGAGAGCTGCACTCTCAGAGGGTCAGTACTGAGGGAGTGCTGCACTGTCAGAAGGTCAGTACTGAGAGAGTGCTGCACTGTCAGAGGGTCAGCACTGAGGGAGAGCTGCACTGTCAGAGGGTCAGTACTGAGGGAGTGCTGTACTGTCAGATGGTCAGTACTGAGGGAATGCGGCACTGTCAGAGGGTCAGTACTGAGGGAGTGCTGCACTGTCAGAGGGTCAGTACTGAGGGAGTGCTGCACTGTCCGAGGGTGAGTACTGAGGGAGTGCGGCACTGTCAGAGGGTCAGTACTGAGGGAGTGCTGCACTGTCTGATGGTCAGTACTGAGGGAGTGCTGCACTGCCACAGGGTCAGTACTGAGGGAGAGCTGTACTGTCAGAGGGTCAGTACTGAGGGAGTGCTGCACAGTCAGATGGTCAGTACTGACGGAGTGCTGCACTGTCAGAGGGTCAGTACTGAGAGAGTGCTTCACTGTCAGAGGGTCAGTACTGAGGGAGAGCTGCACTGTCAGAGGGTCAGTACTGAGGGAGTGCTGTACTGTCAGATGGTCAGTACTGAGGGAATGCTGCACTGTCAGAGGGTCAGTACTGAGGGAGAGCTGCACTGTCAGAGGGTCAGTACTGAGGGAGTGCTGCACTGTCAGAAGTTCAGTACTGAGGGAGAGCTGCACTGTCAGAGGGTCAGTACTGAGGGAGTGCTGCACTGTCAGAAGGTCAGTACTGAGAGAGTGCTGCACTGTCAGAGGGTCAGCACTGAGGGAGAGCTGCACTGTCAGAGGGTCAGTACTGAGGGAGTGCTGTACTGTCAGATGGTCAGTACTGAGGGAATGCGGCACTGTCAGAGGGTCAGTACTGAGGGAGTGCTGCACTGTCAGAGGGTCAGTACTGAGGGAGTGCTGCACTGTCCGAGGGTGAGTACTGAGGGAGTGCGGCACTGTCAGAGGGTCAGTACTGAGGGAGTGCTGCACTGTCTGATGGTCAGTACTGAGGGAGTGCTGCACTGCCACAGGGTCAGTACTGAGGGAGAGCTGTACTGTCAGAGGGTCAGTACTGAGGGAGTGCTGCACAGTCAGATGGTCAGTACTGAGGGAGTGCTGCACTGTCAGAGGGTCAGTACTGAGAGAGTGCTTCACTGTCAGAGGGTCAGTACTGAGGGAGAGCTGCACTGTCAGAGGGTCAGTACTGAGGGAGTGCTGTACTGTCAGATGGTCAGTACTGAGGGAATGCTGCACTGTCAGAGGGTCAGTACTGAGGGAGTGCTGCACTGTCAGAGGGTCAGTACTGAGGGAGTGCTGTACTGTCAGAGGGTCAGTACTGAGGGAGTGCTGTACTGTCAGATGGTCAGTACTGAGGGAATGCTGCACTGTCAGAGGGTCAGTACTGAGGGAGTGCTGCACTGTCAGAGGGTCAGAACTGAGGGAGTGCTGTACTGTCAGAGGGTCAGTACTGAGGGAGTGCTGCACTGTCAGATGGTCAGTACTGAGGGAGTGCTGCACTGTCAGAGGGTCAGTACTGAGAGAGTGCTGCACTGTCAGAGGGCCAGTACTGAGGGAGTGCTGCACTGTCAGAGGGTCAGTACTGAGGGAGTGCTGCACTGTCAGAAGGTCAGTACTGAGGGATTGCTGCACAGTCAGATGGTAAGTACTGATGGAGTGCTGCACTGTCAGCGGGTGAGTACTGAGGGAGTGCTGAACTGTCAGAGGGTCAGTACTGAGGGAGTGCTGCACTGTCAGAGGGTCAGTACTGAGGGAGTACTGCACTGTGAGAGGGTCAGTACTGAGGGAGTGCTGCACTGTCAGAGGGTCAGTACTGAGGGAGTGCTGCACTGTCAGAGTGTCAGTACTGAGGGAGTGCAGCAATGACAGAGGGTCAGTACTGACGGAGTGCTGCTCTGTCAGAGGGTCAGTACTGAGGGAGAGCTGCACTGTCAGAGGGTCAGTACTGAGGGAGTGCTGCACTGTCAGAACTTCAGTACTGAGAGAGAGCTGCACTGTCAGAGGGTCAGTACTGAGGGAGTGCTGCACTGTCAGAGGGTCAGTACTGAGAGAGTGCTGCACTATCAGAGGGTCAGTACTGAGGGAGAGCTGCACTGTCAGAGGGTCAGTACTGAGGGAGTGCTGTACTGTCAGATGGTCAGTCCTGAGGGAATGCTGCACTGTCAGAGGGTCAGTACTGAGGGAGTGCTGCACTGTCAGAGGGTCAGTACTGAGGGAGTGCTGCACTGTCCGAGGGTGAGTACTGAGGGAGTGCGGCACTGTCAGAGGGTCAGTACTGAGGGAGTGCTGCACTGTCAGATGGTCAGTACTGAGGGAGTGCTGCACTGCCACAGGGTCAGTACTGAGGGAGAGCTGTACTGTCAGAGGGTCAGTACTGAGGGAGAGCTGCACAGTCAGATGGTCAGTACTGAGGGAGTGCTGCACTGTCAGAGGGTCAGTACTGAGAGAGTGCTTCACTGTCAGAGGGTCAGTACTGAGGGAGAGCTGCACTGTCAGAGGGTCAGTACTGAGGGAGTGCTGTACTGTCAGATGGTCAGTACTGAGGGAATGCTGCACTGTCAGAGGGTTAGTACTGAGAGAGTGCTGCACTGTCAGAGCGTCAGTACTGAGGGAGTGCTGCACTGTCAGAGGGTCAGTACTGAGGGAGAGCTGCACTGTCAGATGGTCAGTACTGAGGGAGAGCTGCACTGTCAGAGGGTCAGTACTGAGGGAGTGCTGCACTGTCAGAGGGTCAGTACTGAGAGAGTGCTGCACTGTCAGAGGGTCAGCACTGAGGGAGAGCTGCACTGTCAGAGGGTCAGTACTGAGGGAGTGCTGTACTGTCAGATGGTCAGTACTGAGGGAATGCGGCACTGTCAGAGGGTCAGTACTGAGGGAGTGCTGCACTGTCAGAGGGTCAGTACTGAGGGAGTGCTGCACTGTCCGAGGGTGAGTACTGAGGGAGTGCGGCACTGTCAGAGGGTCAGTACTGAGGGAGTGCTGCACTGTCAGATGGTCAGTACTGAGGGAGTGCTGCACTGCCACAGGGTCAGTACTGAGGGAGAGCTGTACTGTCAGAGGGTCAGTACTGAGGGAGTGCTGCACTGTCAGAAGTTCAGTACTGAGAGAGAGCTGCACTGTCAGAGGGTCAGTACTGAGGGAGTGCTGCACTGTCAGAGGGTCAGTACTGAGAGAGTGCTGCACTATCAGAGGGTCAGTACTGAGGGAGAGCTGCACTGTCAGAGGGTCAGTACTGAGGGAGTGCTGTACTGTCAGATGGTCAGTCCTGAGGGAATGCTGCACTGTCAGAGGGTCAGTACTGAGGGAGTGCTGCACTGTCAGAGGGTCAGTACTGAGGGAGTGCTGCACTGTCCGAGGGTGAGTACTGAGGGAGTGCGGCACTGTCAGAGGGTCAGTACTGAGGGAGTGCTGCACTGTCAGATGGTCAGTACTGAGGGAGTGCTGCACTGCCACAGGGTCAGTACTGAGGGAGAGCTGTACTGTCAGAGGGTCAGTACTGAGGGAGAGCTGCACAGTCAGATGGTCAGTACTGAGGGAGTGCTGCACTGTCAGAGGGTCAGTACTGAGAGAGTGCTTCACTGTCAGAGGGTCAGTACTGAGGGAGAGCTGCACTGTCAGAGGGTCAGTACTGAGGGAGTGCTGTACTGTCAGATGGTCAGTACTGAGGGAATGCTGCACTGTCAGAGGGTCAGTACTGAGAGAGTGCTGCACTGTCAGAGCGTCAGTACTGAGGGAGTGCTGCACTGTCAGAGGGTCAGTACTGAGGGAGAGCTGCACTGTCAGATGGTCAGTACTGAGGGAGAGCTGCACTGTCAGAGGGTCAGTACTGAGGGAGTGCTGCACTGTCAGAGGGTCAGTACTGAGAGAGTGCTGCACTGTCAGAGGGTCAGCACTGAGGGAGAGCTGCACTGTCAGAGGGTCAGTACTGAGGGAGTGCTGCACTGTCAGAGGGTCAGTACTGAGAGAGTGCTGCACTGTCAGAGGGTCAGTACTGAGGGAGTGCTGCACTGTCAGATGGTCAGTACTGAGGGAGTGCTGCACTGCCACAGGGTCAGTACTGAGGGAGAGCTGTACTGTCAGAGGGTCAGTACTGAGGGAGAGCTGCACAGTCAGATGGTCAGTACTGAGGGAGTGCTGCACTGTCAGAGGGTCAGTACTGAGAGAGTGCTTCACTGTCAGAGGGTCAGTACTGAGGGAGAGCTGCACTGTCAGAGGGTCAGTACTGAGGGAGTGCTGTACTGTCAGATGGTCAGTACTGAGGGAATGCTGCACTGTCAGAGGGTTAGTACTGAGAGAGTGCTGCACTGTCAGAGCGTCAGTACTGAGGGAGTGCTGCACTGTCAGAGGGTCAGTACTGAGGGAGAGCTGCACTGTCAGATGGTCAGTACTGAGGGAGAGCTGCACTGTCAGAGGGTCAGTACTGAGGGAGTGCTGCACTGTCAGAGGGTCAGTACTGAGAGAGTGCTGCACTGTCAGAGGGTCAGCACTGAGGGAGAGCTGCACTGTCAGAGGGTCAGTACTGAGGGAGTGCTGTACTGTCAGATGGTCAGTACTGAGGGAATGCGGCACTGTCAGAGGGTCAGTACTGAGGGAGTGCTGCACTGTCAGAGGGTCAGTACTGAGGGAGTGCTGCACTGTCCGAGGGTGAGTACTGAGGGAGTGCGGCACTGTCAGAGGGTCAGTACTGAGGGAGTGCTGCACTGTCAGATGGTCAGTACTGAGGGAGTGCTGCACTGCCACAGGGTCAGTACTGAGGGAGAGCTGTACTGTCAGAGGGTCAGTACTGAGGGAGTGCTGCACAGTCAGATGGTCAGTACTGACGGAGTGCTGCACTGTCAGAGGGTCAGTACTGAGAGAGTGCTTCACTGTCAGAGGGTCAGTACTGAGGGAGAGCTGCACTGTCAGAGGGTCAGTACTGAGGGAGTGCTGTACTGTCAGATGGTCAGTACTGAGGGAATGCTGCACTGTCAGAGGGTCAGTACTGAGGGAGTGCTGCACTGTCAGAGGGTCAGTACTGAGGGAGTGCTGTACTGTCAGAGGGTCAGTACTGAGGGAGTGCTGCACTGTCAGAGGGTCAGTACTGAGGGAGTGCTGTACTGTCAGATGGTCAGTACTGAGGGAATGCTGCACTGTCCGAGGGTGAGTACTGAGGGAGTGCGGCACTGTCAGAGGGTCAGTACTGAGGGAGTGCTGCACTGTCAGATGGTCAGTACTGAGGGAGTGCTGCACTGCCACAGGGTCAGTACTGAGGGAGAGCTGTACTGTCAGAGGGTCAGTACTGAGGGAGAGCTGCACAGTCAGGTGGTCAGTACTGAGGGAGTGCTGCACTGTCAGAGGGTCAGTACTGAGAGAGTGCTTCACTGTCCTGTCAGAGGGTCAGTACTGAGGGAGAGCTGCACTGTCAGAGGGTCAGTACTGAGGGAGTGCTGTACTGTCAGATGGTCAGTACTGAGGGAATGCTGCACTGTCAGAGGGTTAGTACTGAGAGAGTGCTGCACTGTCAGAGCGTCAGTACTGAGGGAGTGCTGCACTGTCAGAGGGTCAGTACTGAGGGAGAGCTGCACTGTCAGATGGTCAGTACTGAGGGAGAGCTGCACTGTCAGAGGGTCAGTACTGAGGGAGTGCTGCACTGTCAGGGGGTCAGTACTGAGAGAGTGCTGCACTGTCAGAGGGTCAGCACTGAGGGAGAGCTGCACTGTCAGAGGGTCAGTACTGAGGGAGTGCTGTACTGTCAGATGGTCAGTACTGAGGGAATGCGGCACTGTCAGAGGGTCAGTACTGAGGGAGTGCTGCACTGTCAGAGGGTCAGTACTGAGGGAGTGCTGCACTGTCCGAGGGTGAGTACTGAGGGAGTGCGGCACCCTCCGAGGGTCAGTACTGAGGGAGTGCTGCACTGTCAGATGGTCAGTACTGAGGGAGTGCTGCACTGCCACAGGGTCAGTACTGAGGGAGAGCTGTACTGTCAGAGGGTCAGTACTGAGGGAGTGCTGCACAGTCAGATGGTCAGTACTGACGGAGTGCTGCACTGTCAGAGGGTCAGTACTGAGAGAGTGCTTCACTGTCAGAGGGTCAGTACTGAGGGAGAGCTGCACTGTCAGAGGGTCAGTACTGAGGGAGTGCTGTACTGTCAGATGGTCAGTACTGAGGGAATGCTGCACTGTCAGAGGGTCAGTACTGAGGGAGTGCTGCACTGTCAGAGGGTCAGTACTGAGGGAGTGCTGTACTGTCAGAGGGTCAGTACTGAGGGAGTGCTGTACTGTCAGATGGTCAGTACTGAGGGAATGCTGCACTGTCAGAGGGTCAGTACTGAGGGAGTGCTGCACTGTCAGAGGGTCAGAACTGAGGGAGTGCTGTACTGTCAGAGGGTCAGTACTGAGGGAGTGCTGCACTGTCAGATGGTCAGTACTGAGGGAGTGCTGCACTGTCAGAGGGTCAGTACTGAGAGAGTGCTGCACTGTCAGAGGGCCAGTACTGAGGGAGCGCTGCACTGTCAGAGGGTCAGTACTGAGGGAGTGCTGCACTGTCAGAAGGTCAGTACTGAGGGATTGCTGCACAGTCAGATGGTAAGTACTGATGGAGTGCTGCACTGTCAGCGGGTGAGAACTGAGGGAGTGCTGAACTGTCAGAGGGTCAGTACTGAGGGAGTGCTGCACTGTCAGAGGGTCAGTACTGAGGGAGTACTGCACTGTGAGAGCGTCAGTACTGAGGGAGTGCTGCACTGTCAGAGGGTCAGTACTGAGGGAGTGCTGCACTGTCAGAGTGTCAGTACTGAGGGAGTGCAGCAATGACAGAGGGTCAGTACTGACGGAGTGCTGCTCTGTCAGAGGGTCAGTACTGAGGGAGAGCTGCACTGTCAGAGGGTCAGTACTGAGGGAGTGCTGCACTGTCAGAAGTTCAGTACTGAGGGAGAGCTGCACTGTCAGAGGGTCAGTACTGAGGGAGTGCTGCACTGTCAGAGGGTCAGTACTGAGAGAGTGCTGCACTATCAGAGGGTCAGTACTGAGGGAGAGCTGCACTGTCAGAGGGTCAGTACTGAGGGAGTGCTGTACTGTCAGATGGTCAGTCCTGAGGGAATGCTGCGCTGTCAGAGGGTCAGTACTGAGGGAGTGCTGCACTGTCAGAGGGTCAGTACTGAGGGAGTGCTGCACTGTCCGAGGGTGAGTACTGAGGGAGTGCGGCACTGTCAGAGAGTCAGTACTGAGGGAGTGCTGCACTGTCAGATGGTCAGTACTGAGGGAGTGCTGCACTGCCACAGGGTCAGTACTGAGGGAGAGCTGTTCTGTCAGAGGGTCAGTACTGAGGGAGAGCTGCACAGTCAGATGGTCAGTACTGAGGGAGTGCTGCACTGTCAGAGGGTCAGTACTGAGAGAGTGCTTCACTGTCAGAGGGTCAGTACTGAGGGAGAGCTGCACTGTCAGAGGGTCAGTACTGAGGGAGTGCTGTACTGTCAGATGGTCAGTACTGAGGGAATGCTGCACTGTCAGAGGGTTAGTACTGAGGGAGTGCTGCACTGTCAGAGGGTCAGTACTGAGGGAGTGCTGCACTGTCAGAGGGTCAGTACTGAGGGAGTGCTGTACTGTTAGATGGTCAGGACTGAGGGAATGCTGCACTGTCAGAGGATCAGTACTGAGGGAGTGTTGCACTGTCAGAGGGTCAGTCCTGAGGGAGTGCTGCACTGTCAGATGGTCAGTACTGAGGGAGTTCTGCACTGTCAGATGGTCAGTACTGAGAGAGTGCTGCACTGTCAGAGGGTCA